>NW_024884811.1:14878249-14984965 GCF_019232065.1 Centrocercus urophasianus
AATAAAATAAAATAAAATAAAATAAAATAAAATAAAATAAAATAAAAAAGCTTTGGAGGGAATGTTCAGTCCTCCTCTTTTTCCAAGGGCAGGACAAAACATTCGCTCAAGACAGAACATTAGCTAATCCTGACAAATATTTGCCTAAACTGTTCTTGAAAGCTTCTAAAAGTGGACTTTCCACAGTTTCTGTTGCTTAACCACTGTACTGCATCACTGTTTTTCTTATAAGGAAGTTTTCCTTAAGGTTCAAGCTTCTTTGGTGTGGATGCAATTTAAAGCCCATTATCACTGCCTTTTTAGTTTTCAAGTCTCTGGATATAGAACAGGAGAAGTTTTATGAACAGCAGCATGAACAGGAAGGGCTTCACAAAGAAGAATGAGTATTTTGTCTCTGTCCTTTTTTCTCTTTTAAGCTCTGTGTGGAACATATGTGTTACCTGACGATCTCTCTGACTATGCCCCGCTGAAATATTTCCTTAACTTTGGGATGCTGAGCATAGGTCACGCATGAGTAACAGTCCTTAATATGAAAGGGCACATTCAAAATGTGATCAGTAGACAAACTGAGTACAGAAATAAAATGGCTGTGGGAAAAACATTCTGCTCCTGGGTAACTGTCTGCCTTCTCCAGATTAGAAAAGACCATCAAACCATAGCAGCTGACAGGCTATTGTTCTTTCCAGATACATGATCTGAGCAGACAGGAAGGTGAGGAGATGAGTAGCTAAATTTGAACTTGCATGCAAATCTCTGACAGAACAAACAAGCTCTGCAGATCATTTCCTAGCAAGGAGTCAGGGATATCATTCCACTTCAGGAACTTATGGCCAACAGAAAGTTGCTGAGCTAATGAAGTTCCCATCTGAATGTCATGCAAAATGCCATAAACTTCAGAAGTACAAATCGTCCAGTGAAAATTGAGGTCACACTCAGCAGGGAAAATAGAGGAGCAGACACACTATTTGGCTTATATTTCTGCAACTGTGTGTGGTGTGAATGGAAATCAATACCATTTCACAATGATTTCTGCCCGTATACCTTCCACTGTGCCCTATCTGAACAGAGCAGCCCTGCAAAGATAAACAGGAGATACATACAGTATCTCCTTAAGTCCACATTTTATCTAATGAAAAAAAACACATATTTACAAATTGGTAAGTTCTCTATTTCCTTTCAGATTTAGCCTTCAGACTACTCGTGTACTAACCTGGCACAGAGCCTTCTAGACCAATGCTAGATACCCATTATATGTGTCGTAGAAATGCAGGAGTTAAACAGAAACAGGTGCCCAGAACCATTTTGAACCATACTTGCATGTCAACAATGGAATATTTGCAGTAATTCATAAGTAGAGCTTTGCATTCTTGATTCTTAGTTTAAATCTGAACAGGAGCCTGAAATGAGAGCACTGCCTGAAACTGTTATGTCAAGTGTCACGTTGCTTTACTATTTGGAGAGTTGAACAAACTAGAAATGCTAGAAGGAACACAGACCAAAAGTTAAAAAGGTGTGTGCTGCACACAAAATCTGATCTAAATTTTTTGAAATTCAGAGAAAGATAAAATAGTTTTTTATTGTTTTTTGTTGTTGTAGTTGTTGTTTTCCTTTGACACATTTTCTTCTGTTTATCTATGATGCAGCAATACTTCTGGAACTCCTTTCAAGAAGAGACCTATTGTAAGGGTCATAGCTGAATACTTTGATATCCACCTTCTTCAGAGAATGCAGCTAAGCCAGATAGATAGATGTGATCTATTACAACTTCTCTATTTCTGAGACAGCTTTTGACTCGAGCCTGCATCAAAATATTTGCTGATTGAAGAGCCTCCTTGTGTGATTTATGGCCAACCAAGCATGAACAGTAATACATCAGATCAACTCAGTGCACTGAGAACAATGGTATGGTCTAAGCACAGTGTTACAAGAACATGGAGAAATAAATGTTTTGTTCGGTGTATGAGTGTGAATGGAGACTGATAAGAAAGCAGAGAGAGAGGTAAAATACAGCTGCAGAATAAAAACAGGTAAGTAAAATTTGCATTATATCTTTATTGCATTAAAATATGTCATAATTTCACTAAGTACTTGCAATACACAGATTTCAAATATTATAAATATTATACATACTATAAATAAAATACGTAATCATTCCAGCAGATGACAGATTTCAGATGAACTGGCTCTTTATATCTCATCACTGAGCCCTCTCCAAATCTGATTCTTCTCCTGATCTGTGAATTTACTTTCTGGCTTTACCTTCTGTATTACCATGAACTTACCCGATCATCTTGATGCCTTGCTGAGCTTGGATACCCTCTCCAGGTCTTCTCTGCTCACCTCCTTCAGCACTGTGGGGTCTGGGCACTGGATGATGTGCTTTGCCACCTATTTTTGTGCTCAGCCCTACTCTTGCCATAATTCATGCATCTGCCTGTTTCCACTGCTCCCTAAAAAATCTTGCCAATCATAGAACCATAGAATCACAAGGTTGGAAACGACCTACCAGATCATCTAGTCCAACCGTCTCCTCATCACCATTGCCAAACCACATCTGATGCTGTTGCTTCTTCAGATGAGTTCTTTTCAGCTTGCAGCAAAGCTCAAAATATTTGTATTACTTTTCAGAGGCTCTCTATCAGGACTTGGTACTAATTTATTTTCTGCAGAAATTATCATGTATACTTTATTTACTGTGATATACTTTAATGTTTGGTAATACATGTAGCATTTTTGGTGCTCTGTGATGAGTTTCCCTGGAGAATGGGTCAAAATTACCAGAATCAGACCTAAAATAAGGCCTGAATTTAATTCTACTGAATCCTTCTGTTTGTTATTTAGGATTATGCTAACCACAGGTTGACAGATGAACTGGAAGGAGCTGCAGGCATCTGAGCTCAAAGGATACACATGCATACATACACAGTACAGTGCAGAGGGTGTGGAGAAAACTTCTGCCTTATTAGCTCCTTTGCTAAAGCAAATACATCCTAACTCTTGCACTAAGCTCTCTGCCAGTTTCACATAGATTAATGTATCAGCTCCATAGAGCCAGCTGAGGTCTCTAGCAGTACATTGTGTTGTGCAAGCTTGATGTCCTGTATTACCAGGATGAGTACTTTAGAGTGAAGATCTCTCTTTACAGCTACATTAATGCAAGGGTTTACCAAAGATAGTAAGCAGGACTTGCTTGCTGAGATGTGTGTTCTTGGCTAACAGATCTGCTGTAGAGATTTTTATGTGGATGAGAGCTTCCAGCTATGAAGAATAGCTGCTATAGATACTCACAGAAGTGATAATTTCATTCAGTTTCTCCCTAAGAATGTAACCTGAGGCACAACTTCAGCTGTGCTTAGATTAAAAGTTAGATCTGTTAACGGAAAAAGATCCCCAAAACATCTTGGAAGAAAGGGAAGTCAAATAGTTAAACCAGAGGCTAAACCAAACCAAAATGAGGCCTAGCAGTATCTACCAGAATGAAAGAAAGAATAAAGATTCTCTCAAGTTTTTTATTTATTCATTCATTTTTTAAAATCCAAAACAAACTCCAGGATTGCAAGCAGTTTTTAATATTTCCTTTTTTAAAGAAACAAAAAATGCTAACTGCAATACAGTTTGTGTCATTCCACTGCAGCCTATGATTCAAGTTTCACCAAGCTACAGCAATAATCCTACTGAAGAACTCAAATAAATGCATAAGTGGTCAAACTTTAGTATATAGATATCTGTATACAATATTAGGTATTATTCATAAAGTAACTGGGGCATGAATTTCTAAATATATTTGGTTGCAAATTTTCCATGAATGAAAAAACTTGTCTTTAATTTTGTTTCTTTCAGATAAATAACAATGTGCCTTTACATGCAGTCATATAGTCCTCCTCTTAAAGCCAGATTCCTACTTCTGCTGTCATTCCTGTATCTGCGTTACCAAAATTATGCTTGCATGGCTGCTTGCACTAAGCTTGACTGTACAAGCTGCTCAAATTAGAAGATGGAGATGAAACTGAAGACAGCCCACTGGTAAGTGGTTAAGCAAACTTCTGTCTGTATTTGAAATTATGATACACAAACATGACAGCACAGCTATTACTTCTGAACAAGGGAGCAGAAACTTGCCTGTGCCTTGAATATTGTCTGATTGTACAGGAAACATCCAGGTTTGAATATGAAAGCAGTTGCTTCAGGAAATACAAATTCATCACAAAATAAATAAGGAAATGTAAGTACACACAGTCCCACACATGCAAGAAAAGCAATAAACATGGAGCACAGTTTATTTACTTGGTTGTGAATAAAGTTATTGTGACCATGAGGGACAACTGTATCTCAAATGGGTGAGTCAGTCTTTCGGTTAGAAGTATGGCCTAAAACTGTATAACTCAAGAAATGAACCAGACTTACAGAGTGCTTGTGCCCTGCTCAAATTTTGCATAACCATGAAGTCTCGTTGAGCTCTTAATCACATGGACTTTACTGGAGACTTCTAAACTTAAATATTTGAATCACGTAACTACCCAACGGGCCAATAGCCGTTTCAGGGACTGCAGCAAACTTGAGGTCATGTTCTTAATGAAAGTAATTTAATACCTAGGTACAAAGCACAAAAAATATACATTATATATATGATACATATATTCCTGCAGAATTAAGCGATGTTATTACTGCTTTTCCCTGTCTACTAGACAGTAGCAATGATGATCGTATCTGCCATATCTGGTTTATCTATCTATTTATTTAGCTAAGGAAACCCCTTCCATGTATGAACAACTGCATTTTTGAAAGCTAACTATTACACAGTGAACTATTAACTTTAAACACCCTTCATTCCTGAAAGCTATGTAGTAGAAACACCTTAGGTTAGGGCAACTGCGCTTACGTAAGAGAGTTTTTCTGCCAAGTAATTGCCTTAGAAGGCCTTTATGATATAGGTAAGTGTTTGTACAGAGATTTCCACTTCTCGTACAACAGATTGCTACTGGAGAAATCAATGCCCTGCATATGACAAAAGCAGGAGAAAAGCAATCTTGAGCTCGATAAAACAGAAGCAAAACCTCTCTGAAGAGTTCAGAGAAAAAAAAACCCAGATGCTGAACTGTAATTCTATCTCCTGTGGAGTCCTGCCTATTGCTGCTGCTTCCAGCAAAAGCAGTGATATGCTGACACCTTGCAGAAGCTCCAGAACACCTGGCTGTCTCTCAAGGGTAAGTCTAAACTTGTCTGTGAGCTCATTAGAAAAGCACTGGTATGTTTTTCCATCTGATTTTTCTTTTTCAATTTGCCTGAAGATTCTCAGTGGAGTTTCTCCTTCTCAGATTTTCCAATGAAGAAATATTGATAAGCTTGGCTTGAAACTGAAAGTGCCAATTTAAACAACTGTCCTGATGGTCCTGGTCTCTCCTGGGTGTTTGAGGTTTCTATGACCTTGCAAAAACAATAGAGAAGTCGACATAAACACTGTATTTTTCTCTTTTCCCTGGTTTGCTGGTCTGGGGACAGCATGTACTAGCTAACAAGTTCTGCCCCATCCTGTTGTTATTCTAAATTGGTACTCTGGTCAGACAATTAGATCAGGCAATTAGAGGGCTGTGTTATTAGGCTCCCCTTTAGCATGTATTTAAATGTGTAGCCTGAAGACTAATGGGAATGTCTAGCTAGATCCATACAATACATTTTGGAACTACTAAATCAATTTCATTTTTTTTTCCCCTAGCCAGGAAAGAATTAAGGGGGTCTAAGAGGAAGGAAAGAGTTTTTGTAGTCTGTAGTCAAGTGATTTTCTATGAATGAACTTAGGGAAATCTGAGAATTCTTGCAAAGGAAAACTTCCTTGGCCCTCAAAAAAAGAAGCATGAACAAAAACCTTTCAGAAGGTTTTTGCCTTGGTTTCCACTCCCACTGGAGTCAGTTTGAATACCTGGATTTGATATCAAAGGGAGATAAACACACCAGTGTTTCTACAGAAATGCCATTTTTCATATACTCAGCATGGAGGCTCCAAAGTTTTGACCCTTCTCTAGAAAATGTTATGGAGTTATCTCCAAGGAAAGGGAAAATTGGCTGCTATGTGGATGTGGAAACATTCATTAATCACGGGATCAGTAGTCTAAACATTTCCTGTTTATATCCAGAATAACACTTCTTTAAATGATATTGCCAGCTCCAATTTGGCATCAATGTCTTATTTTAATAAAAACAAGCTGTTATCAACTTTAGCAGTATTAGAAATGTTTCTGGAAGATTGTGAATGGCCTTTGGTACAGATCTTACTTCAGAAAACAGTCGTTCATCAGGAGCTGGAATCCAGTCATCTGAAATAGAAAAGTTGAAGGGAATCTGCTTGAAGCAATAAGTTTGGAGATGTTCTGTATTGTCCACTTAATGAGAAAAAAAAGAGAAGAATTATTATAGAGATTTCTAATTCATTGGCTTGGCTTACAGTAAGCGTGCCTCTGATAGATGTGTTGCTAAAGAGAAATTGCACTTGTACAGCTCATACGTCCAGAGACATCCATTCTGATTCTTGCTGTTTGTGACTCACATTCTTTCAAAATTACCAAGATCAACAGTTCTCTCTCATTCTTCATTTATTTTCCTGTCAAACTGAATGCTGCCTCTTCCTTTTTTGTGATCAGAAGTCCAACGGCACAGACTTTTGCATATTTGAATAACTGCAAGAACATATAGGCAGGTAGTGCAAATAGAAAAAGACAACTATAGGAAGGAAGAAGGTAGCTTAAGACAAACCTAACTGTTCAATATTTCGCTTACACCACTAATCTTCAGCACAAGAAGGCAGGCTTATGAAACTACATATGTATTACCAAATTGCTATACTATGTGGAAAAAAGCTTGATTTAACTGGCATAGAATATCTGTGCCTATTCTGTTGAGCTCTTTCACCCTCCAAAACATGCTGGCTATATCCAAACATCCACATGGGACAAGTTTCAGGGAGCGCGTTTAGGAAATGCTTGGCTTCCAGGTGATAATCAGGAAAGTTCATTCTGAAATATTTTATCTGCTCTTCCTCCATGAAGGACCTATACAGGAGGGTGCTGAGGGCAGTGGCAAGCTCCATATATCCTAACAAAAACGTGGCTTATAAAGGAAAAAGAGAAGTGAAACTATTTGCTCCGACTCCTCTTTTTTCTGTCTGCTTGTGTGTCAGACCCACCAAATTAATGCAAAAAAACTACCATTCCCAAAAGTCTAACTTCTGTATCTCTTATCCACTGGAAAATGGGTGGGTGACCCAATCACCCAGGATAGGGATCTTAGTATAGTACTTACCAGAATCTAGGTCTATTTCTTTCTTATTTGTTTTATTGCTTCAGAACATGAAAGTAACAGGCTTTAGTGGCATTTAAATTGCTGATAACTGTTTTGCCATATCGTCTGAGCAACTCTGATTCTCAGGGTTGGGTTTGCAAGGTAGAATCTATTTAGCAGCCTTGGCATAAAAAGGTTCTCAGTGCTTCAGAGTTTTGGCATATTTATATCAAGACAGAAAAAAAAGTCAAGAAGGCTGTAGTTTAATCAAAGCAAATTCAGTTCGGTTCAGAGAAACTGCCATTATAAAAAAGTGCTACACAATAACTTAACCTACAATTGTCTGTTAAGTGTTTATATGTTCAGGTCACAGGCCAGCAGAGGAACTGTAAAACTTGGGTTTTTCTGTTCAAGCTCTCCTGATGTTTATTACCCACAACAAAGCAGTCAGCCTTCTTCTATACAACACTGCCTTGTTCTGTGGCAGGGCAAGGAATGCAGGAATGTGGATCCCAGCCAAGCTGCTGGGAAGAGAATTCCCTCAACCTGGAGGATCCCAGCCCTCTCCACTCCACGTCTTTGTCCATCCATCTGCAGTGTCCACTCCTCCATGCTGCCACTGTTCTGGCTCAGCCTGGGTGGCCGCTCTGGGTTTGTGCACTGTGGGGCAGCCAGGATGTGGCTGCCGGGAGGGCAAATGCAGGGAAGGCCACAGCTTGGCTATATGTACATAATATCAAAAAAGTCAATGTTCACAGGCTGAGAATACCGCAGTGTCTGAACTAAGGGAAGCTCTTTGTTTGCTTTTTCTTGCAGCAGTGCCTGTGTTACTTGAACCTAACAGAAGGCTCTTTATTTTGTGCTCTGTGAGCCTGACCCATCACAAATCAATCACAGAAAGCTTATAGGAGATCTCTCCATCTCCTCCCAGGAAGGGCAGCTGAGAGTAATTTGTGATGAACAAACTCCATAGTTCCCAAAGAGACTTGTGTTTGGTGAGCTGCAAGTTCTTCCTTCCGCTTCAAATTCACTGAGAGAGATGATCTTTGAGTGTGATAGTGGTGGCAGGAGTAAAGGCATTCTATCCTCCACCAGCATGCAGTCCGTCATTGTCCCTCTGATATGCTCTGTAACCTTGGGAAACATCTCTCAGGGGTAAAATGTGCTGAGCACTCTTACAGCTGCAGTACAGCAGGGCTCTGGGCTCTTGCTTTAGTTTTACTTCAGGGTTTTCCACAGGGTATGAAAATACCAATTTCTGGGAGGTTTAGGGTTAAAGAACAGTGGTTTATTCCTCTGTAATGACAGGAACTACTGTGAATTCAGACTGTGACACTGGGTCCAGATGTTAAAGTTGACTGAGGCCCACCACCTCCCATTCCAGAGTCAGTGACAGTTTACAAAGGAATGAAGCTAATCAGGAAGGATTTAAATGACAGCTTTTCCCAAAGTCTGTTTGTATTCTCTGCTTTAATCATACTTTCACTGAGCCAGAAAATAATAACATTGTAATAATGTTGTGCCAGATAAGCCACTTAAAAACAGGAAGAAATAGAAATCACAAACACTGAACTGGCAAAGAAGAAGACCACTAGAGATTGCCCAAATGGTGCCACAGTGTCTGCAAACAGTGCATGGAGACGATAGGAGACAATACATGGGGACAGAAACCCATACTGGATGGGAAAGTGTTTGTTCAGGGGATAGATGATCATGGTCTCTGAGGTTTGTATTTGATGTGCTTCATGTATGGACATGTTTTCAACAAGTATTTAAGCACCTAAAGATCTAAGTTTGTATATGTGGGATTTCAGACAGGAGCCAGGTATCTAGGTGCTTTTGAGGCCTTCTTAGTTACTGCTCTGCTGCTTTAACGCTGATGGAGTCTGGTTTTTCGAGCCTGATTTTCTCGAAAGTGCTTGGCTTTCAAACAAAAAAACCTGAGGTCTGCAAGCACTGAATGGTCTCCGTATCTATTCACGCTGTGAAGTATGGAGATTCTGTCCTCAGTGCTTCCACACCCCTTTACTTAAATTTCTTTGGTCCATCATAGCCTTTGATCTCCATGAACTTGCTCCAACAAGTAACAGTTTGTTACCAGCTTTTTAACTTTTCTTTCCATCCTGCAAGGGTGTTGTGATGCATAAATTGAGTTTGTAAAGTGCTCTGGCTGGAAAGCACTCTGATGAGCGATGTGTTGAGTGCTACAGGGGGTTGGTTTTATTCCAATAAGAGAAAAGCAACAGGAAGGGATTTTATTTAATTCTCAGTTTTTCTAAATGCATGTAGGATGCAGCTATAAAAGCCCAGAAATCTCCAGATGTAAGACAACCTGGGAATATGCGTGGTTGCTCTTTATGAAACTGTGTTGAAACTTTTCTCATACCATTGACTATTGCATGCCCAACACTGCTGGATAATGCAGATTCAAGAGGTGCCTCTAGTTATAAAGGGTGGTGAAGGCCCCACAGCTTCACCCTTTCGGAGGTATGTGTGTGTGATGAGTGTGACGTGACGGTCACAAGGGATCGGAGAGGATGCTCAGTTCATTGTGGTCATTCTGTAGTGGAGGAGATGTAAATGTTTATGCAAGGGCAGCACCGTCCACAGCAGACAGCCTCTGACTCCTCACATAGTTGTTAGCTAACTTCTTTAACTTTAGAATTTTATCTTAGTTAAAGGGAGAACATTGGAAGTTTGGAGTTTGTACATTCTTGCATCATTTTACTGGGCTTAGGAGGAGAGGTATTTAAGCTGCCTATGCAGCATGAAGATCCAAGGACTAGATGTTTGCTATGCTGACTCAAACGTTTTGTGCCACTCTGGTTTAGTGCTTAACCAGTCCCAGCTATTACGTGCAAAGAGGAAGCAGCTGCCAGCTTTTGAATCTTTCTAGCTGACAGAATGAAGGAGGACTTGCGCAATACTCACTGCCTTTTTCTCAACTGTAGAGACCTTACAGATTTAGGATTACATATCACGGTCACTTCATAAAGGAAAATCTTTGGTGGAATGATCAGAAGGGAATGGGCTTACACATGGGGCCATACAGACACATATGTCAACTTGGAATTTTATTAAATAAATTTAGAATGTGTATACATATATAGGTAACATATACATGTGCACATATAGAGAAGTAAAAATATGACAACGTATCCGCAAGAAAAAGCAAGGAAGAATTGATAGCTATCCACAGTACATATGCCCATGGATGAGCTGGTCTCTTCACATTTCCTTGCAGACAGTGGCGACAAACTGGCACTGAGCAGAGCACAGTTCACTGTTGTCTGAAACAGATCACATTTTTAAAACCTTTTTCTCTCCATTACCTGGAGGGGAGCAAAAGGTAGTATCTTGGGATACGGAGTATCATGTTACAGAGATGAAACGAATTCTGCCTTTCCTGTCTGAGCTCTCCAGTGAATACTGCATATTCTTTACTACATTACATGTTGCTTACAAGGCTCTTTGTGTGCATGGAGTCTTTGCATACTGAAAATCAACCAGTAAAACTGATATGAATCCAACTGAGGATTATAGCAAATTTTTCAATGAGACAACCCTGGTATGTATTACAATGTGTAGCACTTTCTCAAATGCAGTCTTTCCTCTAAGAAATCTTCAGTTTTTGCAGTCTTCTGCTTAGAATTTATTCTATTTATATAGATTAGAAACTGACTCCTCAGACATTTGTGTTAGCACAACTAAGAGAGCTCTTCCCCGTATCATGGGTCAGCAGACAGAAATCTCTTAAGTTAATTTTTCTGCTAAAATTTGTGTCAAAAGACAAAATGTGAAGGACTAGCCCAGCACATGGTTGTGGCAAGTTTACTTCATCAACAAAATAAGCAGAGTAGAATTCCAGGTATACACAGAGCAGACAGGTCATTCCTCAGGAGAAGTAAAATTAACTCTACAGTGTTCATCCTACAGTAGCACTGGCTCTGATAATCATTATTATATAACTTAAAGAATATCTCAGATGCTTAGGAGAGTTCAAGTTTAAATTATGCTGAGAAAACATCAGATGACAACATACTGGTAGTAAATCTTTTCTTATTTGCAGTAGAGATAGAGATATAGCTGAAACACAGGCATTACCCGCACTCACTCTGTCTAACACCAGCTGCTGAGAAGCACAAGTCGGAAGTCTAGTTGTCATAACTCTCTGGAGAGTTAGTGGAGAGAGAAAAAGATGTACCCTCAAAGATCAATTCAGATTCAGATTTAAATTGTCTCCATAGATGCATTTGTCCACTAGCTGTAGCAGGATCCCTGATGACTAAGAGTAACTAAGAACCTAATGTAGGTGCTGTGCTTAAATAGATGAATGTAGAGGTTATTTCTGTTGGCCCCTTGATAGACACTGTAAGGGATTTAAAAGGTCCACAACAGGACTAGATCTGTACTTGGTATCCAGGAGAAGAGCCTGCTTTTGCTTAGTTACTCTAGCACATTTACTGGTCAGCTGATCTCAGGATCCCTTCCTGAGAATGCTGACAGAAGGTAAATGGCATAGATTTCCAGACTGTATTATCTAAAGGGAACAGTGCCTGCTAACAGTTCATTAACTCCACTTACATTAGGTACTTACACAGCGGATGTTTACTTGCTGTCTTGGCTGTAGATATAATGGTAATTTGTTGCTAGGAGGCAGGAATGGATTAACTCTAAACAGAACGGCAAAGGAAGAATTTGCTTTTGAAAGCAAAAATGTGTGTTTTCTTAAAAATTGGAGAGTGGAGTGCAAGTACTCTATCCTCAGAAAAAAAGCCCATTGGACCCAGGTAACCAGCCCAAACTTGCAGCAAGGTCTAGGGAAAACTGAATGTGTAACAATAAGAATGCATTAAACCTGCTGAGTCCTGATTTACTGCCTCCGGTTTTGATGCTGCACTGCAGAGAAGAAAAGACAATGCTTCTATGTTTAAAGTTGCAGAAAACAAACAGAGATTCTGTCACATTTACAAAGCTGACTCCTGAAAATTATGTATCATGTTAGTAACATCTAATGCATTTGACCTAAGATCATATATTTCTCATTTGATAAATCTGATAACCAGTGCCAGTCAAAAAAGTATGATATCCCATCTGGAAACAAACCGTCTGTTTTCTCTGTTCATTCTGGAAATTGTGTGAGGAAGTCCTAGAATAAGGAAGTTGATGAAGTTTATGCAAAATAATCATTTTAAAGAAAGAATATTCCCAGAAGTAATCTTGTGAGACTTTTTAAATTTAGTTTGGTTGGTTTGAATCATAGAATCATGTATTCTTTTGAGTTGGAAGGGACTCTTAAAGGTCATCTAGTCCCCTGAAATGAACAGGGGCCCTACCAACCTTACTGCAAAAAACTTCTTTTTTATACCCAAACTAAATCTCCTCACTTTCAGTTTGAAAATATTTCCCATTGTCCTATTATCACAGGTTCCGCAGAAAAGTCTTCTTTCTTATAGCACCCCTCTAGATACAGAAAAGCTGCCACCAGATCACGCCAGAGCCTCCTCCACACTGAACAGCCTCAGCTTTCTCAGCCTGACCTCATAGGGGGAGCATTCCATGCCTTGGCTTTCTGGGCACATTTCTGGCTCATGTGGCTTCCCATCCACCACTACCACCAAGTTCTTTTCATCAGGGTAAATACTGGTAGAAGGGGCTGTGCCATGACCCAAGTGCAAGGCTTTGCACTTAGATTTATTGAATATGAGGTTCACCTGGGCCTTCTGTTCAGCCTGTTTCTCTAGATGGCATTCCATTCCTCAAGCATGTTGACCACACCACATAGCTGAGCATCATCTGCAAGCTTGCTGAGGGTACACTCAATCCCACTGTCAATGCCACTAATGAAGATGTTAAAGAGCACTGGTCCCAGCACTGACCCCTATGGGAAACCACTTGTCATTAATGTTCATCCAGACATTGAGCCATTGACCACCACTCTCTGTGTATGATCTCATAACCAGTTGCTCATCCACTGAACAGTCCACCCACCAAATTTGTATCTTTCCAGATTGGAGAGAAGGATGTTATAGGGGACTATGTCAAAGACCATACTGAAGTCCAGGTAGATGATATCAGTGTCTCTTCCCTTGTCCACTGACACAGTCACTTTGTCCACTGATGCAGTTAAGTGGTTTGCTTTTGGTTTTGGTTGGTTATTTGGCTATTTTTAAAGGAGTTCTATATTGCAAGAGAGTGGGCAGCTCCACCAGGGAACAGTGTGCTCTTTGCTGTTGCAAAAATAAGTTACAGTATGTGGCAATATCCACATTTTTTCCCCCGAGTATGAGATATGGAGGTAGAAGAGAAGCAAGGCTTGGCGTGATCTCGTCAGTGCTTACAAATACTTGAAGGGAGTTGGAAAGAAGAGCCAAGCTCCTATCAGTGGTGCCCAGCAAGAGAACAGGAGTCAGCAGCACAACCTGGAACAGAAGAGGCTCCCTCTGAACATCAGGAGATGTATTTTTATTGCATGGGTGACTCAGCACAGGAACTGGTTGCCCACAGAGGCAGTGGGATCTGGTGACCTCCCCATTTCCTTTCAAACTCAGCTGTTCTTTGATATGCGAGCCTGGAGAGCTGCTATGGATTGGTGGTGTCAAAGCTCAAGACAAAGAGGATGTCAGCGGAGAAGAGACCATTTCCAGCTTGCTCTTGTGTAAAGCTGAGAAATTAACTCACAGGCTAGCACTAATGTTTGCAGAACTGGGGGCTGTGGAGACCACATTCCTCGTGGGCAAGGGGAGTGGCTGAGAAAAATTGCTTCATTGTTACTGATATTTGTTTGCATAACCAGGAGCCAGGTTGCTTTGGCTTCTTTCTACCTATGAGCCAGCAACCTGGTTTTGGTTCAGCTGATCTTTTGTTTACTTGTTACTTCAAATACCGTAGAGGCATGAGGTTAAAAAAGCAATGGAGAAAATTCCAGTAGCAAAGGATGAATAAGAGTTTGGATAAGCAGAGTAGCCTCTCCAGGCTGAATAGTCTCAGGTGTCAGCCTTTTCTCAGAAGGGAAGTACTCCAGGCTCTTGACCATCCTTGTGGCCTTCACTGGCCCTTTAAATGGATGGAGGAGGAGTTGTATATGGTCAAAATAATCCTGCAGGTGTTTTACCCACGTAGTCCTGATAAAACTCTTCTTTGACTTTCAGCTGCACTCAGCTGTTAGTTTTTGTGCTCCTTGGTCATATCTGCAACCCTTGAAACAAGAAGATCTTTCAGCATGACATAGGTCCTACATCTGACGTATTCAAAAACCTTTCCAGTCAGCAGTATGGAAAGTCTTTCTGAAAAGAGGGCTGAAGAGGAAAATGTTACATGGGACAGAGTCCTCTGTTTTTAAATCTAATTTTGTGTGTATATATATATATATGTATATACATATTATATTCATATACATATATACATATACATATATATATAACATGGAAAATCTAGTCTCTGTGTACACACAGAGGACAGAAAAGTTACTAAGATTTATGTAAGCTAAATGCTTCCTGTTGGTACTTTAAAGAATACAGTGGCAGCCTTAAAATAACATACTGGCTCAAGAAGTTCTTTAAATAGCACAGGGAATGTGCCGAGCTCTGAGTCCACCAGCAACAACACGGGAAGAGGAAAGCCAGAGTTCAGAGGAGACTTTCTGTAGCAGGACGATGATGGGATGATTTATTCCTCCAAATGTTACCATGTGTTTGACCTTGATACAAAGAGACTCTCCGTAATAAAGAGGACAGTCCCAGGACGTGTTATACTTCCCTGATTGTGGAACCCTACTGTAACACAGACAGAAACCACACGCTCACCATTGGTGGCAAAGTGCATGTATGGCGTTAAAAGTATGCTGCCAGAGAAATATGCAGGCAGTAGAAAGCAGAACAGTGAGCTGCAGAAAGGGGCAATGCAGGAAAACTGTCATGCTGTCTTGCCTGAATTCAGTGCTCCAGTGGCAAAAAATAATGGATTGGTAAAAAGGCAATTCTGGTTACTCTGTAAAAGGAATTTTTCTTATGAACTCAGAGCATTGAGCTTCAGGATCTTTCACATGCTGGGCAGAAGTATTCTTGCTATCAGAGATTATAGTTCAATTTTACAGCTACAACAGTATTTCAAATTATTGGGAAAAAACCCTATTCCTGACACTGATACCTTGCTGCTGTTAACAATACGGCAGAGCTCAGCCCCCCACTCCTTTGCTTGTTGATTTTTATGGGTGTTGCCTCATAGAATTAGTTGATAATCTCATTATAACTAATCCCATTTGCTTCTTCTACGAAGCAATCTTGCAGTGACTGACTGAGCTCCTTTTGTTCTTATTTCTCCTCTCCCTTAGTTATTTCAGAGATGTTCTCTGGGAAACATGAACTCTCTGTGCAAACACTTATCCTGTTTAGCAGCTATAGTTCCAACCTCATCAAATTAATCTCCTTGCCCAACCAACAAGTATTTTCTTTTTGAGCCAAGCAGCAAAGAAAAATTATCTGTAGTTCCTTTACATTCCATTCAACAAACTGTTCTGTGCTGAAGCACTTAAAGTTTCTCAAATTCTATTTCATGATTACATTACGCCTTTAAAAAGCGCTCCCCTTTACAAGATTTCTTTACAGGCATTAAAATACAGATGGCCCATAAAACTTCAGTTATATGCTAATTTTTTTGGCAGTTGGATAATAAAGTGCTTAGTAAGGTAGTATCACTTAATCCAAGATATTCCTATAACATGACTAATCATAATTATACATTTGGTAACCAGCAGCTCTTAATGAAGTTACTAAAAGCATATAAAGGTTGTTGAGGTGAGGACAAGCATTAGAAGCATGCACACACCAAGCATAACTGTAAATTGAAGTTTAGGAAGGTGAGAACCATCTACCTGTTTATTTTGCTGAATGCTAATTATATTCATTGTTGAATATAATTATATAATTATATTCAACTATAGTATGTCTGACTGTAAGAAGATTTGCACAAATGTGCTTCGCATTTTTTGTTTTCCTTATTCAGTGCTTGCAGTAAGTGCTGAACAAATGGAAGTCTTTATTCTTGCTGATACGACTTAGTGAACAAACCCATTGCCCAAGGTTTTGTTTTGGTTTTTATTTTTTAATCAGATAATCCTTTTCTGGAATGATGACTTTCAAAAGTAGTGAAGATACTTCTGTACACCCTATTCAGCACAACAGATCTGGGAGGTAAAGAAGGCTCATGAGTTTACTTCTGATTTCTTTTCCACAGCTATAAAAGCTATTATTTAGTTATATGGTAGTTATTCTTTTTTTTTTTTTTTTTTTTTGTCTCAGAATTTCTGCACTAAAGGAGGCAAGGATTACAGGAGACAGTAATGTCTTATTTTAATTCATCCTGGAAAGAACAGATAAGCTTCCAGGTATGTACCAAAAGTAGTTCCACTCAAAAATCTTGCCTTCAAACTCTGGACCAAGAAGTACGTAACAAGGCTATTTACAACCTCAATGCTAAGTATGGCTCAGTTGTACTGTACATGGGGAAACAATTTCATCATAGTTACACAACCCACAGTTCCATTACTATACAGCATCTCAGGATTGCCTGCCCAGAACTGCTCTGAAAGGCAAGGAGTGTTGCTCATTCCTTATGATTATTTTGCATTCAGGAGCACCTTAGTCAGGATCCACTGAACAGACTATGCCTGCCAGGAAAATTTCCGCTTTAAATAAGAAAGATCATCTGATTATGGCAATGCAGAATTACTCTGATTGTTAATGAGAGGGAGAGGAAAAGGTGTGAGCACAGACAGCAACCAAATTTGTGAGGACAATTAAGCACCTACATATTAGGCCCACGTATCAGTACCATGTTACCAACAAGAACTTCTATGACAGAGTCATTTGCCACATAGCTGTCCAGCTGTTCAGAGTAACTCTGTCTCTGACTTTAAAATGTTGGCTTCTGAAGATTTTATCGGTAGGTATTAGGCTTCTGCACTGAGATTCAATTCATAAGTCAGATAGAAAGTAAATGGAAATGGAAGATTTGGGTTTGAATCTTCCTCCGGTTAATTAAACAGGAAAGAATTTTTTAACACAGCTTTACCACATCCCAGATGAACATCCTGGTCACTATCCTCTGAAGCGTTCATACTGATATTTTCCAGACCCTTCAAGCTTTTCTGCTTCCCACAGAACACAGAAATTCTGCTTGGGGAAGGGACAGGAATCTCTGTGCTCCAAAATGATACCTTAAGCACCAAGGCAGAAGCCTTGTCTTTCTTGCCTGAAGACAATTTCAGTAATTAATATGGAAAGGGTTAATTTCTGCAGGAGAAGCAGAAAAAAAATACCTTATTTGACAACAGAGCACTCGTAGGAAAGATTTGGTCTCAGATTTGAACCAGAGGAGATCTCAAGTCGCAGTCTTAATGCTTTATTTAACATGCTATGAAGCATTAACAGTTTTTCATGAGAACAGCTGATGTGGAACAAATGGATCCAGAGGAAGTGGTGCTGAGCAGAAACAAGAGGTACACGCACAGAGATACTCCTCGAGTGACAGGAAACCCATGTCCCACTAAGAGGTACCAGTATGGGAGATAGGGCCTGTGATACAACCCAATAAATACATATTGTGTTGTTGTTTCCTCTCTACACACTGCTCTACACACTGCTAGCTTGGTTTCCTGGCTCCTAGGATGCTAGTTATTAGGTCTGTCATTGGCAAGAGATGATGTGTGAGGTACTTGGGTGTTTAGCTAGAGGCTGCTATTTCTGTCTAGGCAAAGACAGATTCACACAGTACTAATGCTGAGTGTTGTTATACTCATGCTTGGTGATGTTCCCAAAGATTTACAGTCATGGAAACTTAATAGTGTGCCCAGACATTGTAATTTCCATTCTAGTGTCTTGCTCTCTATAAGATGCTTTTCTAGCAGTCTGTGGAAATGATTCTTAAACTAAGAGAGACAGATTTACAAGCAAGTATCCTGTGGTGGTGACAATGTACAATAATGTACAATGAGAATCCATTAGAATTGAACCTGTTATAATGCCATAGAAAGTGCTCCAAAAATTTACCAGTACTGGTTTATCTTCTTTAAGATGAGAGTTTCTGTAGTGCAGAATGTTAGCAGAGCATATTTCCTGGGTACTTTATAATGCTGGCATGGAAGGTAAAGATTTTCCAGATAGATCTTCTGGTTTCTTTCTTTCAAACGCTGGTCTTTTTATCTCATCTCGGTTTACTTTTACCTTGTCTTGCAAAGTCTTGCAAAGCTCTGCACAGACATACAGTGCAGTGTTTCCAGTTGGGAACACTGGAACATCCTGTCCAAGTCAACCCTGGTAGACAAACACTTTGAAATGCACTTCATGTGCAGCTTTGAAGTAGAACTTGGTTCAGCGCTCTGTAGGAGGACTTTCTGAAGTCTTCTGTACTGTTAGTTTTGAAACAACGACTCAACAAAGCATTTCAGAATACAGTTACATTTTAATTGTATTGTCAAGTTCATCTTTATTCAACAAGGAAACTGCATATACATTCAACTCAAACTTACTTACACAATTTCCTGAAATGGCCCTTTAAAGAAGTCCTGCTTCTTCTTCACAGTGCTCTATTTTCTACCTTTTAGCTGCAATCTTACTTTCCTCAATAGCAGGAAACTATGATCCTGACACCATGCCCTAAGATTACAAACAGCAGAATTGGAGATAAAAACATTCTGAGGATAAATTCTACGTCATCTTTTTCTCTTAAGGATTAAATTACACCTACAGTAGCAATCCCACTCTGCAGATAGGTGCAGTCAGACACAAATATACAGACAGATACACTGAGAAGGGGTATTCAAGCTCTTTTCACTTAATAGGACACATAGGGTTTGGGTTCTTCTGCTTTACGGGAATTCTTACAGACTTCAAGACGCGACACTGATGAGAGCATGCTGTCTCCTGCCTAAACAATTGCAAATGGTTTTATTAAGAAAGAAAAATCTTGGAATAGCATTTGCTTTAATAAACAATTTCTCTTTCTTATCCTAACGTAATAGGTGCTGACAGAAAAGAGCACAGAAGTCTTATCTGCCATGAGGCATCTCAAAGTATCTGACAGCTGCATTCAAAGCTGTGTTTGGGCTGGAATTTTCAAAGGAGTGCAAAGATGCAGGTACTCAAATTCCATGTGAATTGGAGCCTTAGTTCTTGAGGTGCTCTGAAGCTAAGCCTTACTCTGCTGCAAGAAATACTCTTTGCTGCAGAGAGATAAGATGTTGTTAATCCAAACTGCAGTGAAGCAAATACAAGATGACATGCACATCATAGCCATGCTAATTAAGTTTATGAAATCCATGCTGGTTTACTCGGGGAAGACAATGAAAAAATGGTTTAATGGAAATAAAATTTTATGGCCATGGAAAGAGAGGCCCATCAGTCCCAGGCATTCTCTAAGGGCTATAATAAAGGAAGGGAAGTTACCCAAGTATACTTCTGCTTCTTAGGAAGAAGTATCTCTGGCTCTTTTAGCAGCAAGAATGCTGGAAGAAAGTCAAGAAGGAGGAAATTATGTCTCACTGTATCTCCACTGGAATTTTGTCAAGCCGCTGAAATTACATTATTGGCTTTTATTGGTTTTGAAGCTAACATTAAGCACATTGTCCATATCTCCATCTGATGAGGCAGCTAATGTATTAGGAGTGAATAAATGTGCTCCAAGGAGAAAAAAAAAAACAAAAAACTGCGCAACACCATAAAGTCGTAGAATCATGAAAGATGAATTCTGGGCTGATTGTGATACCGTCTCCAAGAGGCTTGCCAAGTGTGACACCAAAATAGCAGCAGATGGCTGGGATACCAAAGTAGAATAAGAAGATGGAGAAGACAGTGGAAGAGGTCTAATGTTTATGATATAAAAACTAACAATGACATGATGAGTTGATTTCTTAACAGTTAAAGCACAGAAAATCTCTTAAAAATGTTCTCAGGCATAGATGTCTATCTAAAAAGGTAGCCTCTATGAATCAGATTACATATTTTGTCTCAAGACAAAGACTGGAAATGTAAGAATTAATCATAGAGAGGTAGTACAAAAGTAACAAGGAAATTCAGTAGAGTCATTAAAGATCACAAGATATCAGAGACATATTAAAGAAATAGGCTGGAGAGATAATTCAGAATAATTCCAAATATAAGAAACAAGGGACTGCTTACAAGCACGTGGGAAAGTAGATGGAGACTAACATGCAACAATGAGAATGTAACTTTGAGTCTGGTGTCATGCTAAACATGACAAGGCCTAAGAAGGACACATGGTATTTAAGTGTTGTATTTATTGAGAGTTTGCAGGATTTAGTGGATAAAATGCAGCAAAAGGAAAATGTGTGTAATGTGAGAGCCATTTATGAGAGGGAGAGAAGATCAACCGTGAGTGTGAAAAAGGACAGAACGCAAGAATGCAGTTACGGACAGTGGGAGGGAACTCTTTAATGACTTTCTTAGTACATAGATAGTTGAGCTATTTGTAGAACAGAAAAAAAAATCAGAGATTTAAGAGGCAGTTGGAATTCTCAGAAACAACAAAGGACAAAATGTTGGGAGTTTAAGAACTGAATTACTGAAACCAGAAAGATGATGGAAAGGTCTTTGTTGGACAGTGACATAAGATAGCTTAAGAACCATGGAAACTGACTTTGTTGGAATGAAAATAGTTTCTCCAGCATTTTTTAAAAAGTTTTGAGATAGATTATAATAAGGATCATAACACTTCCTGTGTGGTACTGTTTATAAATTCCTGTTTGTGACATTTTATACACCCACCTCTTACACAGAGAAGATAACAGCTGAAGAGCAATCTAGTTTCTGGAAAATAAATTGTGGGAGTAGACACAAAGATTGACTCCTTCATGTCTCCTTAAGGTCTCCTTGGAGTCATGGCCCAATTAAAACTATATTATAAATATATTTGCAAGAGGGACTGAAATTAGATGATCCTCAGCAATCCTTCTGTTGTTACTAATAATTCTAGTGGCAACAAAAGGAAAACAATATGATATAAAAGGTAATTGGGGATCACAAGAAAGTAGAAGAAAAAAAATGAGGCTCAAGTTAAAAAAAGGTAAAACCAATTACTGCCTGTAATCCTACAAAAGGATTTTAGACGAGCTTCTCTAGCAACTGATAACAACAAATAACAAATCTTTGGTGATTAATGGTAGTGCTCAGAATATTGCTTTATGAGAACACTCATAAAGCATCTCACATCCTCACATCCGAGGAGGTAAATGGAGTAGGAAGATGTGTTCCTTCATTTTAAAATAATTTTTACTTTTGGATCATGAGTAAGAAGACAAGAGATAGCAGACCATTGTAACATTGTAACATTGTATCTAGAAGTGAGATTTGATTGCTCACAAAAAGGACAGATGAAGAAAACAAATATCTTGAGAATCACAGATCACAGAATCACAGAATCACCCGGGTTGGAAGGGACCTCAAGGATCATGTAGTTCCAACCCCCCTGCCTAGCAGGGCCACCAAACACACACATTCAGATCAGGTTGCCCAGGACCCCGTCCAACCTGGCCTTAAACACGTCCAAGGACGGGGCATCCACAACCTCCCTGGGCAGCCCGTTCCAGGGCCTAACCACTCTCCTTGTATAGAACTTCCCCCTAACATCCAACCTAAATCTTCCCTCCCTCAACTTGGATCCATTTCCCCTAGTCCTGCTGTTGTCAGCCCTTTTGAAGAGTTTACTCCCCTCGTGGGTGTAGGTTCCCTTCAGGTATTGGTAGGCTGCAATGAGGTCACCCCGCAGCCTTCTCTTCTCCAGGCTGAACAAGCCCAACTCCCTCAGCCTGTCCTCATAGGGGAGGTGCTCCAGCCCCCTGATCATCTTAGTCGCCCTCCTCTGGACCCTTTCCAAAATCTCAATGTCTTCTCAATGAGAAGTAAAATATGTGGATGAAATTTCATTAGGAATGGTGGTGGATGAATAGAGAACATATACAGGGATTTAATGGAATCTCCATAGCTTCACTGGATAAAGTGTATGATTAGAGTGACACAAGAAGCATCTATGCAGAACCCTTCCACTGCTGTGCAAGGCAGGTCAATCAAAAATAAGTGAAGCAGAAACAGTAAGCTGAAATAATGTTCTTAACATACATCCTACTGAACAAAAACATGCCCTAAGAGAAGGAATCTGGGGCAAACTGAGAGGATCTATGAATCATTATAATTCTAAAACCAGTAAGGAAGAAACCACGTGAGAATTCAATGGACCACTAGTAGAGACTTATACTCTGCAGGCATAGCCACATGCAATCAGTGACAGCTCCGTAACAGACAAGTACATTGTGATTATGGTCTGCTACACAGTGAGCAAACCAAGCTGTAAGCCATATCAACATTTACATCGTTCTTGACTTTACTCATCTTAAAATAAACAAAATTTGAAGCTCACGTTCCAAAAGATCCTTTTGTAGTTTGAATATCAGACTGGACATATTCTCTGAGTCCAAAGTGATGTGGGGAATATTCAGTTGTTGCTGATATGAGGGTGTCTGAGGTGAGTGTGAGATGGATTTTAGATGCTCATAATGCAGAGCATACTGCTGCTCTGGCCAGTATTGAAAGTAATAACAAAAATTAAGATGTAGTTTGTTGCTCGTTTGATATACACAGCAGAAGCTGCATGAGGATCTAATCTTCTCATAATTATCAAGCAGATGTGGATTTCAGGATAGATTTAATTGCCAATATGAAAGAAATATCTTTTCCTCTTAGTTTCTGTTGACTGCATCTTATTGCCAAAGATTTTGAAAATGCACACACTGCTGCCCTAAAATACACAACTGTAAATTCCTCCCAACTGTTTTATTTAAAACATTAGCCCTGGAGCTGAACAATACCTTTGTATCAGATAGATCTATTACAGAAGTGTGCACTGGAAAATTACATTACATTAACTTGCAGTTCTCCTAATACAAGTCAACAAGGACAAATTCCAGGTATCAGGACAATGAATTGTTGGTTTTGTTTGTATTTATGCTCTTTCTATAATATTAATTTGTCTGAATTTTGGATGTTCTTGTGTGAGGGTGCTTTCTGATGTAACACAGGTGTACACAGTCTGTCCTTGTCCACTTGTGTGCTGCTAACCACAGCTGATTCCCAAATTCTTCCAGTGTTTATCTTGTATGTTCTCATAGAACCATGAAGAAAGCATCACTTTTGGGCTTGGAAATATAGAAGAGGGCTTTTCCTTCCTCTAAATGATTGTATAACAATTATTTTAATTACCAGCTTTTTTCTATCTACAATTGGAAATGGAAATAAAAGCTTACTATTGACTTCTGGGAATCTAGTGGCACAGAGAGAAGACAAAATATTTTACAAATATCTTCCAGATTTGAAGGCAGAATACAGCAAGAGAGACCATACAAGCTGACCTGAATTTGAAGCTAGGTCTATATTTTAAGAATACCAAAACAACCAGGGGTGAGTCACTGGGGAGGCAAAAGTAACCACAAAGTTCAAGCACAGTCTATACTGTGAGCTTGACATGGTTTCCAAAACCTTTAATTTGGTTTAGAGGAACTAAACACATCCTTTAAACAAAATGCTGTGCTTTTATAAAGTTTATGCTTCGCGAAAATAGGAAAGATACTGAAAGCATTAACTCTTCAGTGCTGTAATCACAACAAATGCTGTGTATCTGTGAGATGTTATCTGGATTGATACCTAAAATAAATCACTAAAATTTGCCTTTGTGCAACTTCTACCACCTACTGAGAACATACAATACCTACTTTGCAGACACTTACTAAAAAGTCTATGTCAGTAAAGAAAAAATTCTGGCATCAAAGTCCAAGCAGCTTATCCAAAGTTTAGTGAATTCAAAGGGAGCTTTCCACGAAGAGGATTTCAATAAGGCCGTTAGTACTAACAGGCTATCCTGAAGAGAACAGTCGGGGTTCTTGAAGACATATTCTGCCAGTACCAATGTGATTTCAAAGCAAAGAATTTTACTGCCTTCTGTGGAAGCAGACTGGTGAGGCAGGTATGATAGCTTGTATAAAGTAACTTCTGTTTCTTTGCATGAAATGAAAAAGAAACACAATGTACCACCCTTTTAAAAGATACTCATTACTTTGCAAGAAGGTTTTGCTTAATATTTGATGACATACACAGAAGTTTGGGATGATGATAGTAATGAAAATGAATGAATCCCCTTGTGGGGGATGTTGAAATCTTTCACGCGTATTGCTTCATTAGTGGAAAACCTGAATGCATTTTCTTTAAGTGCATGTGATAGGACAACAGTGTGCTTTTCACCCCCACTATGAAAAACAAGTAAAAAGACTTCAAGTGTCATGCAGCCGGAAGAAGAGAGCAGGAGCCTGAGTCCTTAATGCAGTAATTGAGGCACTTTCATGAACTAATGGCTACCTGGGTTCTGGTCCTGCTTAAAGGACTGTTGGTGAGAGACAGTAACTGGGTTCAGTATGTAAACTGTCCCTGCAGCAGGGGTTAAAACTCACATTTTCTCTTTCTTAGCAAATATTTAGCACATTTGAATGTCATTCTCATGATCTTCCCCCATTTTGATAGGAATCTGGGGAAATGTGTATCATCTGTATTTTGCACTGGCATCTTTTTCCAATGAGGGCACTGACCTAAGACAATTTCCTCCTCTTGAACTCAGATTTGGTTTTAAGAGCCAAATGCTTAAGAGAAAGGCAATGTCTGGCTTTGAAGTATCTAAGAAAGAAGCAGATATTGGAAAACAGGCTTTCAAAAAGCCGGTTCAAAGCCTTTCCTAGCCTCAGGTCTGTTTATCTCAGTAGGCATATGAATACAACTCCACTCTCTGGAACAAAGTAATTTCCTGTAGATTAATATTCAAAGCACTAAATCTACATTTGTGTAACGTTAGTACGTGTGTAGCAGTCTTGCCTATAAAGGTAAAAGTACTACGTGTTAAGGATGGAAAATGACATAAATGCTGCTTAGAGTACAGGAGAAAATATGCTGAAATAAGTCATTATTTGGCTTTTATCTATGCAATATAGGGGCCAAAAATGTTGAAAACAGATCATTTCTCACTGTGTATATTGAGGAAGAAAAGGTTACCCAAGGTTTTCTATGCATTTGGCTCAAGGTCGCCGCAATATGAGAACATGTGATTTGCTAGGGAAATCCTATGTGACTCTTCTGCAGTAGCTAACCAAGTAAACAAGAAGTGAGCTGGAACTTTCTGTACAAGGACTTTTTACTGGAATCATTCAAAAGCTTACGAATATACTCAGGCTTCCTCGGGTGGTTCCCTCTGTGTTAGATCTGCTGCTGCAGGCATTGTCTCTCAGAGAAATGAACTTAAAATCATGGACTTACATCCCTTTACCAGTTCAGGATCATGTCAGCATAGTGGTTTCTATTTGAGTTGATAGGCTTTTAAAAAATATGCTCTACACCACTGACTGATTTTAAAAGAAAGGAACAGCATAAATATGCCTTTAAAAACCATAACAGTCTTGCTAATAATCTTCATGCATTGAGCATCTTCATAAGGCCACAGCTCTACATTTTTGCATAGCTCCACATGTGGCTGGAGCTGGCATCTGCCTGTGTCATTAAGTCTAAAACGACTCAAAACTTCCTATGTTATTCTGAGCCTTCATTTATGAAAACCACTTTTCTTGAATCCAATGAAAAGCATATGGCAATCACTGGATGATGAAAGTCCAAATCATTTATGGTCCAATTGTGGCTCCCAAGAGAAATCAGCGGTAAAGTGTTCTCAAAAACTCAAAAACAAGAGATATAAAGCATATGATAATTGCTAAAAAAGTTTTAACTGACTAAAGCACCTTGGCTCATTCTTATCAATGATTTTAGCCCTCATTCTGCACTGACACTTCCACAGGTACGTCCCTGTCAGCAATTCTTCGAAAGAATTTGTACCTTAAGTTATTTTTAAAATGTTCTTAAAGGTATACATTGTACAAGCTATCATGAATATAGTTGTATTCAAAAGATGAGGAGGAGGACATTTGAGTGCATTTGCTTCTACTTTTTTTCACCAGCTGTTTCTTCTCACTTGGTTTTCTTAGGCAAGCTTCCCACATTATTTCAGAGAGAGGATCTCAACCCAGAGCTGTTGGTTTGTTGTGCTTGCACTTCCAGCAGGTACAAATAAGAAAAGTAGGTGCCGATTGTCTTTAATATTCAGCTTCACTAACTGTACCTGTTGCTTTAGTACAAACATCATAGCAATATTTTTTGCCAAAACTGGAGGAACACCAAGTTTCCAAAGCCTTGACCATTGCCCTCAATGTAATACTACACCTTTTCCACTCAACCACTCCTTGCTTTTAATTAGTATCCAATGCAGAAATAGTGAGAAAATCATTTATCATGTGGACATCATGAGTTTGTACTGAAGAATAAAAATAAAATGTAACGTTTTCAAATTTGCATACTTGTTCAAGACTTATTCACAGATGTACTAATAAGCTGCTCTCTATGTATTTAAGCATGTATTTTCAGTTTACTTTATGTTTAGTCAGTCACTATAGATCTATACAAACATACATTAGAAGAGTCCTACCAAATGTTCAGGGCAGGAAAACGTATCTTATTTGAAACTAGTTTCTGCTGATTTTTTACAATTTTTTAAATTTAAATTTTAATTTTTTTACCAAACAGCAGTACACTCACACTTTTCATGGATTTTGTGTGTGTGTGTGTTAATTCTGCAGTTCTGAAATGCTGAGAAACTGGGTAAACATTGGAATGGGGCTACAGAACAACACAAGACAGAGCTATGATCTCACCTGAGAAGAAAGTATAACAATTTCACCTGGAAAAAAGAGCACATGTTTTCATATACCTGTTGTCAGCAACTGGGGCGCGTACGGCAACATATACCTCTTTTATGAGTTGCGAGATCAGCGCTGAAATATGTTCTTTGTAGACTTTCCAAGCTCTTGTCATCAAAATCTGTATCACTAAGATCACACTTCAAAAAGTGTTGAGAGAGAAGACATTGCTAGTGACCTGGATGCTTTCCCTTCTCTAGGTTTGAATCTGAAAATCTCTTGCTCTTCTTAAGCCTTCACAGTACAGCTCGTAAATGGAGATCCCCTTCTGCTCATGGAATATCACAGGTTCTTCGTTGTCTAGTTCAGGATTATTTAAAATGTTATCAATTTATTCTGTTAAACTGATTAAGCTCAATAGGAGATTTTGAAGGTTACAGACTATAAAAGCAAAACTTTGTGGAAAATACAGAGTTAATCATTGCCCTTTCTCAGTTATGAAGACAAACTGAATAAATATATAGTAATGATGCTACAGAAGACTGAAAATGTACATTTGGAGGAACAAGTCCTTTATAATCAAAGGGATATGTGCCGTTTGTATAATGGTTGTACACAGAATGGTCAGCAACAAATACAGATATACTAGGATTGCTCAGAAGCTGCCCAGTGTTGTCTTTTGCCTAAAAAGAGGAAAAATACCCTTCAAGAAAATTAAAAAATCTATATATTGATCTTGAAATTTGGAAAGATTATTCAACATTCCATTCATTTCATCACTAAAGTTGCAAAATCAGGAAATATCACAGAATCACGGAATTGCAGGGGTTGGAAGGGACTTCAAGAGATCATTGACTCCAACCCCCTTGCTAAAGCAGGTATCCTACAAAAAATCACATGAGTAGGGGCCAGGTCTTGAATATCTCCATAAAAGGAGACTGCACAACTTCTCTGGGCAGCCTGTTCCAGTGCTGCACCACCCTTATCATAAAGAAGTTCTTCTGCATGTTAGTGCAGAGCTTACTATGTTCAAGGAGCCTGTTGCTCCTTGCCCTATCACTATACACCACCAAGAACAGCCTGGTCTCATCCATTTGCCTCCCATCTCACTTCAGATATTTATAAACATTGATCAGATTCCACTTTCCATCTTCTTTTCCCCAGGCTGAACAGGCCCAGGTTACTCAGCCTTTCCTCACACAGGAGATGCTCCAGGCCCTTTTTCATTTCTGTGGCCTTCCACAGGACTCTTTCTAGGTGATCCCTGTCTTATTTGAACTGGGAAGCCCAGAACTAGACACAGTATTCTAAATGTGGCCTGACTAGAGCAGAGTTGAGGGAGAGGATAGCCTCCCTTAACTTCCTGGCCATGCTCTTTTTAATGTACCCAAGATACAATTGACATTCTTGGCCAAAGAGCACACTGATGGCACATGGCCAACGTGTTGTCCACCAGGACCCCACAACTATGTATTAATCAAGTTTGTTTGCAAGAGCAAGCATTAACACATCTCTCTTAAACAATATTAATTGTCTTTAGAAAGGAAATTATGAGGAAAGAGTGAGTCACAGCATTAAAGTATCAATCTTTCTAATTATAATGTCATTGTCTCTGCTCCATTCATCTTTTTCAGAATGATTTTGTGAGGGCAAAGGCCATGAATTAGAAAGTC
Source organism: Centrocercus urophasianus (assembly GCF_019232065.1). NCBI lineage: Eukaryota > Metazoa > Chordata > Aves > Galliformes > Phasianidae > Centrocercus > Centrocercus urophasianus. The sequence continues at coordinate 14,906,984 of NW_024884811.1, forward strand.
CAATGGTTTTCTCTCTGAAACAGACTGCAAACGTTTGCATAGACTTCATCTGCCTCTGCATAAATAAGACAAAAGATTCATACTCACTTTTCCTAGACAGATTTGATATTAAACATTACACTAGTAACTGTGAAGATGTTTATGACCCTAAATAAAGCTTAGCAGTTACACAGCTATATCTTTCCAGCTGCTGGGAGCAGAAAAATGACTATCCAAACACAGAGATAACTTTTTCTCTCTAAACTTAGGAGTCTCATACTTCTTATTTGTTTCCAATGCAGAAATTTCCTGTGAAAGATACTTCTCCATACAGAGCTGCAATTAGCAGAGAAGATCTCTGGGAAGGTATTTAGTAGCTAGGCCTTGCAACATGTTGGTTTATCTCAAAAGGTAGGAATAACATCCTTTTTGGTCAGTGATTGCTGTCATGTGAAATGAGGACCACATCTCTGGAGATTTCTACAACAGAGGGTAGTCCTCTATGTAAAAGTGTGGGACTAGACCTTTGAGCAGTTTTGGAATAATAAAAGAGCAGAGAGAGAAGGATGCAAGGACAGTAGAAGGAAAAAAAAAGAAAAATGAGAAAGCATTGGCAAAGCAGTAGCTAGATAGAATTTTTTAGCATTATTGATCTTACTGTCCCCCCGACCATCTCAAATTGAAATGCTTGTTCTGGGTCAGTCAGAGACTGTGCTGAGTAGTTCCCTTTGGAAGCAGATCTTACTCTTGCTCTATCTCTTGCCAGCTGTGGGAACACATCCCACAGGTGACTCGGTACAAATTCTCCCTGGAGCGTTTGGTACACTCCCTCCTGGAACCAGAGCCAGCCTCGTTACTAGGACAGATCTCATGTCCATGTGCAGCAATAACAGCCAGCCTGAAGTCTTTCTGGTGACCAATTCTTCAAAAAAAAGCAATGATTTATGCAACCATCATCAAACCTTTCTCTGTAGTGCACGAATTTTTCTCCCTATTCTGGAGTCTCACTGAGCTGTGGGCAAGGGAGCCATGAGATGCCTGCTTTGGAATTGTTGAAAGACACTGCTGTTCTGTTCTAACTGCTCAGAACAGGATTATCAGTTGTTACCTCCCGTGGGTTACATTTTCTGCCTGCTACTGAGCTTTGGTTGGCATATGCCAATGGCTACTGCAGTCCCTGCTGGAGCTGTGTTACAGACAGAGCCCAAACAGAAGGGAATTACACAACATTTAGGGAGCTCCTGCTTCCTCCAGATGTGGAAGATATAGGGAAAGTTTTTACCAATGGGACTCTAAAGAAAAGAACTGTTACTGGCAGAACTTATGTTAACTTTAGAAGGAGAGTATGCTTCAGCAAGTCTTTCTATTGCCGTTCTCTTGTGTGGGTTTCTCTGTGGGAGGAATAAAGTCTTTCTGGAATAAAACCCCAAAGAGTCCAAGAGTTCCTCCGAGAAAATGGTAAGATTGCACAAGGTTGGTCAAGGTTGTTGCCTGTAATAAGGGACAGACTGAATCACAGTGTGACTGTCATGGGTAAATACAAGTTTCCCCAGCTTCCTCATCAAAATTAACTACTCAGTGTGAAAAAACACAGCTTCAGCACCTGAACATACAAAAAATGCACCAGCATTCCCTTGAGCAATGGCCAGAAATTTGCACCATTGGCACAATCGCACACCCTGCTCCTGCCTTCTCTGTCCCTATTGCTTCGCTTCTGCTATTTAAGGGATGGCCAAGCTTCAAATATAGAGTGGACAGTGCCCTCTAGCCTAATGATGTGGTCAGAGCACTCTGGACAGGAGAAATACCCTCTGGACCCTCACACTCCAGCTTTCTAGCCTCCCAGCAAGCCTTTCATCATTTCTTGAGCTGGATGTGATCTTTCCAATCACATGTGACAACATTTGTTGTTTCTCCCACTTAACTTCAAAGGCAGAAAATTCCCTGGTGTTTAAATTCAAGAGAGAGTTTCAGGCTAAAGTACCAACTGGCCTGAGCATTGAGCATAGTCAGAACAGGAGAAAACACAGATCAGCATTAGTGTTGATCCAAATCCAGGAGAGACTCCATCTGGATGTGACTCCACACAGAGTGTACATTCCATATCTTAAAGGTTGAGACATTTAGTCTTCCTTGGCATTAGTCTTGCTAATTACAATCGTAAGGAGGAAGACTACACATACATGTGGCCAGAGGTCCAGAACAAGGTACTGAGGAATTGCAGCCTGTTGGTGCATGTAATAGACAACAAAACCTTATCTTATGGAGCTGCATAGGAAAATAAAGCTAAGAAAAGTAGCGAGATGACAGTAATTTGCTTTTGTTTAGGAAGAATGACCTATGCTCAGCAGGTTACTTACTGCAAGCCTTTTTCCCTGTCCACTAGATATTTGCATGGATTTATAATTACATATTTTAGTCTAGCAAAGACTGTGTCTGGACTTCTACATTTTGAGTTCTTAATTTTCCTCTAAATGAAGAAGAACTATCAGTCTAACTCAGGCATGAGGACTGTTAAAATGTTGAGTACTGCTGTGCATGTTCTGCTCCCAGTTGAATCCTATGGCAACACTGTGCATGAAGCTGGGTAGAGGCAGAGGCTAAAGGAGTACTCAACAGCCAGCGTGCTAAAGCCAGGCAGGCCAGTGAAGTGCCTCAAAATTAAAAATTAAATTAAAAAATACTTTTTTAGGTTTTCCTGTAAGCTGAATATTCCTTCTCAGCTAGGTAATTCCCATGTTCTAGTGGGTATCCAAATGTCTTATTTAAAGAGGTCTGTGGAGGATAAGTAGTACTCTCATGTGCTGAGGAAAGGAAAATAATACAGAAAAGAATCAAGACCTTTGCAATTAGAGACACAGCTTTGCCCTCTCTGTTTCTCAGTTGCCACTTTCATCAGACAATGGTCAAAGTCAAGTCCTCAGTTTTCCCTGCCAGGATCAGGCCTCTGCTCAGTTGCGAGTGCACTTGAGTCCTTGACCATGCCTGAAATACTCCATCCAGTGGCTAAGACTCATAGCTGAAGGATGAGCTCACCAGCTCTCCCAGACGAGGGACAGCCTGGAGCTCAGGACTGTGGTTTGACACATAGCAGGAGTGCTGCTTCAACTTTTGCCCTTGGATATTCATTCCAGCCTTAAACCTTTGCCCTTGACTATTTTTTCCTGTTTATTTGACTTCCTACTAGCCCCCCGGTGGCTTGATGTTTGTGTTCAGAGTAACAAAGCAGGGGAACTATTCAGTTAAAAAAATACCTTTAGGGGAGGTTAGTAAAAAATAATGGAATTGTTTCCTTGATCTTTCTGTATGGATATGTATAAAGATTCATACTAACTAAACATGAATCATAGAAGTGACAAGGTGGATGCTCAAGTTCATAGTGCTGGCTGCAAAAGTACCTGCCAAAGCCTAATCGAGGCATGCATTAACTCAGACTGTGCCTCGTACACTCCCAGTAGATGTCTCAAAAACATGATTTACCACCTCAATGGGAAGCTGTGCTTCACTGGTGGGAGCACTGAACAAAGCTGCATGATTGTGAACCACTGCTTTTGCCCAGTGTTAACAAATGAGAATCGATGACACAGGGATGGCTGCATTTCAAGTGACTCAAGAGGCAAAAGAGATTGCCTACACTTCCAGCTTGGCAAAGATGTGGCATAAGAAAGAGCATGCTCAGTAGTACAGTTTTAAGCATGTGAGTACCTTCCTGGTGTCTGCATTGCTGCCCACACGTGTTCTAAGAGTTTTTCATAGAACAGCTTTCTGCCTGAAGAAGTTTAATCTTACAGCCCTGAAGATTAAAAGAAATCATTCCCTGGGTGAGAAGCCAGGGTTGAGATTGCTGCCCATCCGCTAACCACAGCTTGCCTTTTAAAAACACTGGAATATACTTGTTTATTAAAGTTAGAATTTCTGCTTATATGTTTTTATAGACCTCTTATTAGCCTGCAGGAGAATTGTGGTTAACCAGAGCTCTCTTGCAGGCTAATAAAAGGTCTGTACTGATACACTAAATAATAATACTTGTAAAGTCAAACAGAAAGGATAAAGCTGCTTCTAATAAATGGACTTTGCCATGGCATCTTCCAAACCCAAGCCTTAAGGTATGTTACTTGTACATTATTTAACACTACAATATCCCAACCTCTAATGCACTATGCACAAAAGAAGTCCCAAACACACTTTTAACCCAAGTTTTCTTCCACGTGTCATCATATAGAAGTCAGTGATTACTGTTCAGTGTGCAGTCCCACTCTTCCACTTGGCTACCCACTGCAGCTTTCATGTATCAGCATGTACTTGGGCATAATGCAGACCCCATACCCTGGAATGCATCTTGGAGAGATCACTGGAGCTCTTCATATGATATTGTGGGACCTATGCATGCTGCAGCCAATTCAGCAGCAGAGATCTCTTGGACATGAGATAGATGCTCTGAGACAGGAGAATAGCTGAGCAGCAATGTAAGCAGAAAGGACTTCCCATCCTTAAATTTGTCCTTTAGTTTGCTTTTCACCTTCTATGTACACAGCCCATGGGGCTTTAAAGATGTAGCACATTATATTGCCTCTAATAACAACATGGAAAAACTGACAAAACAAACACAATGTCCTGTGTAAATATAGAACTTCATATGCTCCTGCAAAGCATTTGCTAGTTATCTTCACCTGCTCTCTGACTGAGCTGTCTCCATCTTCCTGCTTTTATGCTGATGCACAGAAATTTGGTTCCAAGCAGTGAGTGGGCTCACAGCTCTGTCCAAGGGTGGTATGTATGGAAGAAGATATAATTTTTCCCCTGGATGTGGTTCAGAAGGGTGTGAGGATGTTGGTGCCTGGAAACTTTGTGCAGGGAGAATTTTGATAATTTTAATCACTTATTCACTGGTACTGACTGCTCAACTGAGTTACAGGAATTCTCGATGAATGGCTCCTGATGGCGTAGACGCCAACTCCTGAGTGCATGCAAAGTTCGTCAGAGCTGAATTATTGCTTCAAATTCATCCAGCATTCATCAGACATGTTCAGGCCATGTTCTGAAGAACAGATAATCTGAAGCATCACACAAGCATTGGCGTATTAAACTTTATAGCACAGGACACATTTCTTTGTCTCTTAGAAATAGAAAAAGCATGGCAATATCTGCCTGATAAAATGGAAAACAGAAAAATGTGACAGACAGGAACAGCTACACAGAAAAAGGAAGTATGTCTGAATGTGATACACTGATGCTGGGGAGCACTGGAAGGACTTGCAATACAAAAAGTATATGAATGTCTGAGATGCCCTCTTGTATATTTTACTTGCACATTTTCATGCTTGTCTGGCTATCACTAATCTAAATTAGCCTGTGTCTCTCATAAATTCCTTTTTTCATGATGTAATTAGGCTTTTCCACTACTATGCAAAGTAAGCCTCTTTAGCTTCATATCCATAAATCAGATTTAATTCTAGGACTGGTTCCACCAACCCTTCCACAGCTAGTAAGATTGTTACCATTTGTCAGTGTTTATTGTGTTCTTCAGAGATTTATATTTAGCTTCATTTTCTTCCAAGAAATATGCTGTATCTTATTTCACTGACATGAAGACTGACCTTTCAGGCTACTGTATGGAACACTGTATGGAACTCATCCCACTTGATGATTAAGCACATGCTGAACTTCACATTGGCAGCACAGACAAAGGCAAAATAGCACACCTGCTTAAACTTTTAGCAATTGATAATGTCTACAACATGTAGCAGAGCAACTTCAGCAGTAGTTTCCTTCTCAGACATCAGTTCACTGCAGGCACTGTAGACATTTGTAACCAAAGTATTAGAACTCCAAGGTCTGAATAAAAATGCTTGCATGTGGAAATATCAGCAGACACAACAGAGCAAGGGCGGAAAGAATGGATATGAAAGACAGCAAACAAAACAAGGAATGGTGAGGAATGTGCTTTTTGCATCAAGACTAGAAGAACAAGCATTCCGTTTTGTTACTAACATATAGGTATTTTTTACCCAAAACTCATGCTCTGATAACATGGGCTCATATAACATCTTCCCAAGAGAAAGACAAACAGTAGCCATAGAGATGGCAAAACAATGGAATACAGCAACAAGCAGAAGCTCTTCTTAAGGTTCCTGGAGAATATGACAAGGTTCTGAGGCAAAATCACTGCATAATAACTGCTTCTATCAGTACAACATGAAAGACTTGTTCAAAAAATATTTGTTGTCGCCAGCCAAGAAAAATCCGACATACTTAGGGAGGACACGAGCTGGTGCCCTTTTCCTCAGCAGTCCTGATCACATCACGTGGACAGGAACGAGACACTTGGCTGTGTGTGGCAATGAGATGCCCTTGCTAGCATCTCTGTACTGCGTGGGTGAAGCTTACCTTCAATGCTAACCATAAGGGTCTTATTACTGGTAGTGATTCTCATATTTCCACCCAATGTATTTTTCAGACATCTGAGGTGGATTTTTTTCCAGTGAGAGGAATGCAAGTGCCCTCAGCATAGTTGATTTTGGCAACTAGTGTTTTTCTTCCAATTTCTTGTTAAATTCATGGCACTATCTAACTAGCGCAGGTCAGCAGATCAAAGTCCTTCATTGTTTCTCCCTGCAAAAAGACAAACCACAACAAACTACATGGGTTTCCTGCCCATCAGGGAGGTCAGGGAATTTTTTGAAGCCTTTTAGCAATATATTGCCAATATGTCACTGTGCTCTGCAGGCGTAATTCCATAATGACAAAGAAAACTCTCTGCATCTGAAAAATACTATTTACAATTTAAATAGATTGTATCTCTGGGGTCAGAATACTCATTTCCAAGAATAGCTCTGATCCAGCTTGACAACACAGAGATGCTTCCACTGAGATCTCATAGGAAAGAACTGTTGCTTTTTGAGTGCACCAAAACATATGCTACCCAGTGCATATGAATAACTTGAGGTTATTCTTGGCAGAGCAGAGCCTGTTCCTCCTTGTCCTATCACAGCCAGTGCGTGTTTTGTTATTGGCTTTCCTGAATACATTCAGTCAGGCCCAAATTCACTTTGCTGGTTGCATTATATAATCATTAAAAGAACAAAAACAAAAACAGGAATAGGTGATCCATACAAAGGATAACTGGCAGACATTCTCTCACAATATTACATATTTACAATCTCTAGCTTTTGTAAATACTGATAGAAGTGCTCATCACACAGTTCTGGTTAAATGGTAGGATTTGTAAAATGTGCACACAACGTCTCAGAAAAGGAAGTTCTTTAATATTCTTTATTGGCTGGAGGAAAGTGGGTGCCAAATACAACTGTGAAATGGGAAACAATGCACAAAGGAAAAGTTCCAGAACATCAACACATCCGTTTCTTTCCTGCCATAAATAACCAACACACCCATAGCAGCAAGACTAAATGGCTCCAGGAAACTCTCATTAATGAAAATGTCCTAGCTGAGCTTCTCACTTTCAGTTGGAAGTTTTCTGACCTGGATAGCAGACAAGTTGTTCTGTAAGTAATAGGAGGCACTGAGATAAACTCAGATAAACTCAAACTAGCCCACTATCTGGAGAGACTTAAATCTTCCTCTCCCATTGCCCAAGCATTAACGGTGAAAGGCAGAGCTCTGCTGCAGTTAAAATCAATGACAAAATCCTGCACTAAATCTATAAAGACACAGCATTTGTTTCAGCATCTGCTCTTCAAGGAAGAGCATAAGGCAGGAAACAAAAATATGCGTATATGTACTACATGCAGATAAGTTTTGTTATAAAATATAGCAGCTGTGACACTTTACAGGGAAAGTTGCCAGGTGAGTCAGGATGCATAGGCAGCGTATTTTCTGCACATCAAAAGCTAAACGGTAAGAATAACCATAGCAGCATTAGTTCATGGGGTATTTTTATTTAAATTAGCATATTACACTGTATAACAAACAGATAACAGAAACTCAACCATCAGCTTTAGCACCTTGACACTTTTACTACAATATTGTCTTAAACTGCAACTAGTCAAGAAAGTTTCTTAACTTCTAATGGTGCCACTAAACACCGAGCCATTAAATACAATACCAAAGCAACCCCAGAAACGATCCCTACCTCTGATTCGTCCTGGCAGCTTCTCAATCAATCTGATTTCACAATCAAATTTTCCTGCTCAAAAAAAAAAAAAAAAAAGCAACAGACACTTCTTTCTCCAGTTCCTGTACAGAATGTATACAAATTACAGGGAAGCTGCCTTGCTAATTAAAAAGAGAAAATGGGCCAAATGAATAATATTTGCCATGCAGAAAAGGAGCCAGATCCTCTGTAATTAATCATGGCGCACATTCCTTGTTCAGGAAGGCTTCCTGCCAAGTGAGATGCCAGGGAGCCATTATGAAGAAGAAAGTAACACGAGCTGCAGGAAAGGAAGGTGGTACAATTTAATTTGACATATACAATGCCTTCAAAAAAAAAAAAAAAAAAAAAAAAAAAAAGGTATCAAAAAGGTATCATGCACCTTTCGTGGAAACTTGCATTTATGGGACTACCATCCACAGCACAGGGATGAACTGCATCTTGCCCAGCCTGTGTGGGTCAAACACAACAAAACGTCACCATAAGCTTTCTGGTGCTGTGGATATTACTGGCTCCACTGTAGCTCTGGCTTCTATAACATAGAAAGAGGGGATGCAGAATGAAAACTACAGAAAAACAAATGCAGATTTGGTTGTAGGCAGCTGAAACAGCAAATCACTGTGTGCCTGGACTGCAAAGAGCACAGAATTAGGCATCCAGCAAGCCTTTGCAGTCAGAAGAGACTTCAGACTGTGAAGAGATGGTTGACAAGCCAGGAAGGTAACTGCTTAAATCTACTAGTTGGAAGACCCCCAAGGAGAGAGCTTGACAGAAGTGTGTCCATCCTTGGAGATACAAACGTTTAAATCTGTAACAGGAGGAAACATCATCTATGGCTTGGGATTCACTGCCCAGGGCTTCACTCCAAATGCTGTTACCCTGCTTTCCCAAGAACAGTACAGTAGTGTATAAGGAGACGCAGCCAGTCCTCTTAAGAAGGTGACACAGGTCAATGGATAGACAACTGTCTCAGGAGGCCTGAAGTCAAGCATGCTCTTGAGCCAGAAGAGACCCAACCACAAGGTTCGTGTTGTTCTTGCTCTAGCATACAGCAACTTCAATTTTCTTTGCACATGCAAAAACATTGGAAAGGGGAGGAAAGGATGGAAGATTTCATCTCTACAAAATAGTTTGCATTCACTTAGCCTGAACAGGGAATGTGCAGGGCTGTGGAGAATGGCCTTGGAGACCTGAAATACATCCACATAGCCAAGGTATGACATGTCTGGCTCAGCACCACAGAATCACAGAATGGCCAGAGTTGGAAAGGACCTCAAAGATCACGAATCTACAACACTCGTGCCAGAAGCAGGGCCACCAACCTCCACATTTAATACTAGATCAGGCTGCCCAGGGCCCCATCCAATATGGCCTTGAACACCTCCACGGACGGGGCATCCACAACCTCTCTGGGCAGCCTGCTCCAGCACCTCACCACTCCCTCTGTAAAGTACTTCCCCTGACATCCAACCTAAATCTTTCCTCCCCCAACTTAAAACCATTTCCACTTGTCTTACTGTTATCTACCCTTTCAAAGAGCTGATTCTCCTCCTGTTTGTAGGCTCCCTTTAGGTACTGAAAGGCTGCAGTGAGGTCACCCCGCAGCCTCTTTTCTCCAGGCTGAACAAGCCCAGCTCCCTCAGCCTGTCTTCATAGGGGAGGTGCTCCAGCCCCCTGATCATCCTAGTGGCTCTCCTCTGGACCCTCTCCAACAGCTCTGTCTTTCTTTTACTGGGGGCTCCAGACCTGGACACAGTACTGCAGATGGGGCCTCACAAGAGCAGAGTAGAGAGGGAAGAGCAAAGTAGAGAGGGAGCACCCTCATGGAAGTACATGCAGTTCCTTACCATGTAAGCTCTGCGAAAAGCCATCTGCAGCAACCTAGAAACCCCCTGGAGGAGAGTGCAAGCAGAAAAATCCAAGGAAAACAGAGAAGTTGCTTTTTCTCTCAGTCTTGCTGTGGTTTACTGGAGAACAAAAGAGGAGCCATAGGCTTGCCAGCTCTTCTGGTTTTATGAGCCTCGTGGTATATATATATATTTTAATTGTTGACTCTTGAGACTGTGGGATTGTGAAGATTTGAAGTTTGATTTAAAGGAGAAGCTGGCATGTAGCTATTGTGGCTTCAGAGAAATGCTGGAGGTCGAGTCTCAGACCTCAAAAACTGTAGGCAAATATAGTAAGTCAAGAACTGCCCGCACTTGAAGGTCTGGCCCAACACTTTGAACCCCAGATGGCTGGTGGTGTCCAAGATGTTGGACAGAAGGGTTTTCCGAGAATGATATTTGATGGTTTCAAAGGGAACCTGAAGCGATCACATTTGTGACTCCAGTCTGCTTTCTACAGCCTTCTGGGGACCACTGGCTGCTGAAGTATCTTCAGCAACTGCATGCTGACCAAACCCTGATGGTAAAGTCGCACATTATGACCAAGGAGAAACTGAAATCCTCAGCCCTAAAAAACCATAACCACCGCTCCTCCGCCTGAGCACAAGCGCAACCTCAGCCTCGAACGCCACAGGCAGCGCTGCCCAAGCGCAGCCCGGGGGCGCCAGGTGCCGCGAACAGCCGCGCCCCAGGGCAGGCCCGCGGGTGCTGCCTCCCGCCTGGGCAGCCGCGCCGCCGGGCGATGAGCGGCGCAGGCTCCTCCCGCAGGCAGCCCGCCAGGCCCTCTCCTCCATCCCTCCCTCCCTCTCCCTGCCTGCTCCATCCCTCCTTCCTGTCGGCGCTGCGCACTGCTGCCCGCCGGAGCTGGGCCGCCCGGGATCGCGCCGCGGACACCGCGCACACCCCCGCGGCATGAGGCCGCCGCAGGGCCGGGCGAGGCGGCGGCGGGTGAGTGCCGGACCCGAGCCGGGCGGCTTTTGCCGGCGGCGCCTCCGCGGTGGGGGCTGCGCTCGCACCTGGGAGGGGGCCGCGCCGGGAAGCGCCCCCCGCGTCCCTACACCCGCTTCGAGGTGGGGCGAATGGAGGCGGCGGGGCCCGGCGCGGGGCGAAGCGAGGCGGCGGGGTTGGCGAGCTCCGCGCTGCGCTGCCTTCCCGCGGTGCCTCCGCGCGGAGGGGCACGGAGCTCCCGCTGTGCCGGCGGCGCTTCGCAGGGCCGCGTCTCCCGCCTTGGCCGGGGCTGGGGCCGGGGGCGCGGCGGGCGCGGGCTCCCCGGGGGAGAGCGGCGGGGAAGGCAGCCGCTGGCCGGAGCCGGCGGTTATATAGAGGCTGTGTTGTGTCAACAGCTCATTCTGCTGGCCGACAAGTTGGTGGGTTCAAGGAGCGAGCAGTGGGTAAATATTTATGCCTCGTTTTCCTTGCGTTTTTATTTATCATTATTTATTATTATTATTATTTTAAAAGTAGCATATTTCCAAAAATTAAGAAGAAAAGAAAAGAGTCCTTGGGAGGGACTTGCAGAGCCCTTTCTGTGGCCAGGAGCATCCGGACGCACCTCGCACACCGGCAGTGGCACGGCAGCGTCAGCTCACCGCCTCTATTTTAAGGGATTGAATTTATGGTGCCTTTAGAGAACGTGCTTAAAAAAAGATCACCCTAAGCCTCTAAGGCGGTTCTGGAAGGAACGTCATTCCCATGTTACAGCTCAGTGTGAACGGGGCATGTTGTGCTGAGTGCTGTGCTGGTAAGAATTAATGATAGATGTGGCCTTTCTGTTTCCTAATTGTAAGTGACAGGGGACTTTGCTGTAAATGGGAATCGGACTTCAGATGAGTATTGAAATTCCCTTGTATCTGGGCGACCTCAGCTTTGTGCTTATGTGTAGGAGCTCTCCCTTTGATTCCCTAATCCAGACATTTCATGCTTAACATTTCTGTTGCAAAAACAGTCAGATTTTCATTTTCCACAACCAAGTTGGCCACGTTGTGTTAAATTCCTTTGGAATTTAACAAAACATCAGACAGGGAATAGGTAGCTTTCTTCTGTATGTGAAGTTTGGCTTTTACTGAAGCAAGGCAATGTGACTTGTTTCTTTGATATCACACCTGAAAGTCTTTTCTGCCTTTTTTCCTTTTCTTTAAACTCTTCTTAAACCTTCAGCTTGTAGCTTGGACCCTGACCGTCAATCAGTTTTGGCAGGTCTGTCATCTGTGTGGAAGATGAGGGTCCATGTCATGCCATATTCCCTCTCTAAGGGAACTGTGTTGTTTCATGTTGTTCTGTTGGTGCGCATATGTTTTATTAATACAGCTTTGTGCATCTTGTGGGGAAAAATGCATAAACTTGTCAATTTGCAAAAAGTCGTCTTGTTCTCAGCTTCTCAGCCATTGTATGCTGTATGGTTGTGGTGATAAAGATAAGCACGTTTGTTTTTGGTGATAAAGGACAGTGAGCACTCCTGGACTGGGCCCCACTGATTCAAGATTAAAACAAAAATGTTTGATGAAGGAAGGATTAGGATGTGGGAAAGGCAGAAGCAAAGGCAGGGAGAAGTGCAGAGTGAGCAGTGCTGTGCTGCTCTCTGAGCGGCGTCTGCCAGCTGTTAGCTGGGCAGGCGTCTGCAGGTCTCTGCTGAGAGGTCTGCTGAGGCTGCAGAGAACAGCCTAGCGTCCATCAGGAGGCTGCAGGTCTGCAGGGATGCGTATCTAAGCCAGAGGATGATGGAGACATCCACAAATCAAGAGCTTAAAGATTACTGCCTTGGATCTGCTGTAGAGTATTGCTTTCAGGTAGTAGAAGACCCGATTTGTTTGGTTTTTCTTTCTGTTTACTCAGTCTTCACATTCTTTCATCTTATCACTGTTTCACCTATTGCAACTTTTATTAGTGTTATTAAGTGATAAGAGTTTCCATTGTGCACTGTCCAAACATACCTTTTCTGTCACTTAGAGTGTCTGATGGCAAGGACTATCAGGGGAGTTAGGTTTTGCAGAATCCCTTTACAGGTGTGCTGAGGAAAGGGAGAGATGTAACCTCTAGGTGAGGGCATGCCTGTGGATTTGCCAGACACTGTGGAGCGGGCAGGAGCAGCCAAATGGGTGGAGATGCTCTCAGAAAAACTTATTTTCACAGGTAGAAAAGCTGCTCCTGCAACATCAGCACTGAGCTCATGGGGCTTTAATTTTCATGTGCTAGATAAGTTGCCGTCTATTGTTGTGAAGTCAGGTCCGTTTCATCATCATGCACAGCCCAGGCTTACTCTAAGAACTTTAGTAAACATAATAGATATGGTTTTATTTATACATCTTTATGTGTAATGCTGTAGCAGAGTCTGTACTGTTGATAAGAAGCAGCTCTGTTAGAGCATGAATTGTTCAATCTGGTGGGTGCCTGAAAGCGAATTTTGTACCATGAGAGCTGATGTATTTAAGCAGAAGGGTTGATGTATGCTGGTAAGAATTATACCTGAAAAATTAAATGGTACCTCAAGTAAAATATGTCTGGCAGTCTTAAACAATGGAGATTTTTATGGATTCTGACTCTATCTTGCAGAGTGCAGCGCATCATAAGGATGATGCAGATGGATTATGTTTTTCTGCAAATGACTCAGTAGATGATGTGGCCAGGTAAATGAGGCTTTTTCCAGTTATTCTGTGTATTAGTGCTCAGAGGAAAGCAGAGCATGCTAAATTCAACCATACTGCTTTGTAAGCCAAGGGGTGTTCATACATTTGCTAAATGAAAACAAAAATCTTGCACATTTTTGAAAGTCAGGTTATCTTGTAATGAGCTTACTAGAGCTGTTGAATTAAAAAGACAAGGATCTCCTAGAAGTAGTCCAGTGGATGGCCACAAAGATGATAGAGGGCCTGGAGTGTCTCCTTTAGGAGGAAAGACTGGGTAACCTGGGCCTATTCAGCCTGGGGAGAAGAAGATGGAGAGGAGATCTGATTAATGTTTATAAATATTAGAAGAGAGGTCAGAGGCAAATGGATGAGATCAGGCTCTTGATGGTACATAGTGATGGGATAAGGAGCAACGGGCTAAAACTTGAGCATAGGAAGCTCTGTACTAACATATGGAATAACTTCTTTATTGCTAAGAGTGGTGCAGCACTGAACGAACTGCTCGGAGAAGTTATGGAGTCTTTTTTTATGGAGATATTCAAGACCTGGCCTTGTGTGATTTTTTTATAGGGTACCTGCTTTAGCAGGGGGGTTGGAGTCAATGAACTCTTGAAGTTCCTTCCAACCTCTGCAATTCTGTGATTCTGTGAATGTCAGCTTTCAGGGAAAATGCAGATGGAAATCAGGAAGCTCTATGGGGTTGATTTTGCTGCATTTTCAGTATACAGATAGGACATGTTTGTAACAAATACTGAGATCTTATGTTGAAACTGATATTGAAATACAGAGTTGACTTAAGCGGAGGGGTGTTATTTAGCAGTACGAGGAAGACGTGATGAAGGAGATGTAAAGATATTTGCTTACGTAAGTTTCTTAAGACAATATATGTTACTCTGGGTTAGACATCAATCCATGCCCACTGAGATGTGGAAAACAGGTGCGGAAATCAGTTTCACTGCTGTTAACAAAACTGACTAGATTTACCTGCAGTAGTTTTGTGTCTTATTGTGCCTTTTCTCCTGATATTGAGTTACAAATCCTTTTTGACTGCTAGGCATCTAATTTCTATCTAAAAATGAGAAAAATGAGCTACTTTCTTCTAGATAGGGCATGAGAAGTGATTATGCCCAAAGGCCATTTCATGTACTTCACTCCATAAGCAGCTTAATATGAAAGACACAAGTAATCTCTGGGAGCAGGACTCGGAGCACTGGGTCCTCCATTCTCCCTCACAAGGACACAGAGTCCTGCTCTGAGTCAGAGGTTATTGAAGCCATGAAGAGAAATGCCATTTACAGAAAGACTGGGGAAGTCTCCATCCTGGCTTGTCTTTTAATCTCCTGGTCACAGATGCTCCACAGCATGTTCTGTACTCATTGGGCCACCCGAGCAAGTAGAGCTTTCTTTTCTTGACTACTTTTTTGGGGAACCTCATGCTGGATGGCTGTATGTGACCTGTTCTGTGAACATTTTATTGGCTGGCTTAGGTGAAAAATAATTGCCTTGTGAATTTTGAGCATATAAGTGTTAGGCAGGTTTTCTGGTCTTATCAAACTTGAGATATCTGCATATATATGTGTTAATGCTTATGTAATTTATCATCTCTCTTCTCCTCTCCTTTTTCTCTCTCCTTTTTTTTTTTTTCTATTTCTTTTTTTGTTCCCACTAATATTTAGCTACAGCTAAATGGGATTTTGGAGCGTGTTCTTCTAGGCCTATGCATCACAAAATTTGATTTTATATGTGCTTAAATGTCTCCAGGGATTTCTTCCAGAATCTTCTGGATTTCTTCCAGGCTCATTACTGTGGCAGTGGTGAGGGCTATATAAATTCCTAGATTGCTAGAGCTACTTTCTTACCCACCTTTGTAGGCTAGTGGACAGCTCAAATACCAGCCACCCACAAACAAAAATTGCCTTGTTCCTTGTCTGCTTTGCTTACTGAATTATGAGCCAACAGATATTAAGTAGAATTAGTGATACCAACAGTTTGAAGCTCTGGATAAGGCTTTCTGTAGTAACCTCCAGACTATTGCTGGTCATTGCTGTCCTCCCTCCTCTGATGAGTGTGTAATTTCTGGATTTATGGGTGATGGGAGCCATCTAGGTGTGTGACTGCAAAGTCCTTGCCCTTATAAGAGTCAGGAGCTCGTAGCAGGGTCTTTTGCCCCTTCGCTACTGCCTGCCTTTCTCTACTGCTCTCTCAAGTCACTCCTAGCAGTGGATTTCACTGCAAGGAGAAAATGCTTCAACTAAATATAGCTCCTAATCCATTGGTATGAATGCTGGTCAGGGTGTAAAGTTTTGAAGGGCATATGTCTCTGCTGCTTTCCATGCACTGTCTGTAGCTGGCAGTGGGGTGATGACAAAGACTGTTGCTACAACAGAAGCAGCCTTCGCTTATCCCATAGGCAGAGAACTGCTGAGTTGTCAGCTGTACAGTCCAAATTATGCCTTTTACCTCAGGGAGCACAAGTTATAAAAGCATGTGTCCTGGAAACAAGGATGGCACTGTAGCAACTCCCTGCTCCTCTGCCTCACTTCCTACCATGCCAAAAAGCAGAGCATGGGCAGTCTGTGTTGCCAGGTTGGTGTGGGAGTAGCAGGATGATTTCCCCATCTCTTAGGCCACGTGTGTCTGTGAGCAGAGTCTTTTCTCTTTCGTAAACCTAGGAACTGAGGGGAATCATCCTTCAAAACCAGAAAGTGCGGCATACTGGCCAGCGTCAGCCACCTGAAGTCTTCAGTAGCTGAAGGTGGACTTTGGGTTGTTTTTATGCTCCAGCATCTTCCATGCCAGCCAAAAATTTTCACTGGTATAGTATACTTGATTAGAGCATTATTGTGGGGCTTCAGGTGCACCGATAATAGCTTTGATAGTATTGACTGAAGCATTTAAATTCATAGTGAAGTGGCCTGATTTGTAGTGCAGAATCATGAAATTTATGTACAGCACTGTGTTTGTACTCTAGATAATAAATGCTGTCTGAAAAGTATGTGGGAAACTTTTGTACGCGTGTGTAATTTTATTATTATTATAGAATTTGCTTAATGGTGTAATAAGCTCTTTATGGGAGCACTTTGAGCAGCTCACAAAAAGCTGGTTTTCATGGTTTCTATAAAGTTGCATTTCATGTTACTTGGACATTTGGGAGTGCTTCTACAATTATGTGTATCTTGGAGAGCCCAGAGGACTGGCAGATTTTGACAAGCAAGAGAGGAGGAATGGCTGTGCTGAGTGTGGGCCTGGCTTGGGCAGGCAGCTGCTTTCAGGGCTGTCTGACAGTATTTCTCTTATTCTGGCAGCCCTCCTTCCTCTCAGATCAGGGCTTGTGCTGTCACCCAGAAGTACTTGTGCCAAGGCATCTCTGCCACTTGCCCTGGGACTTAACCCTGTTTGGATGGCAAATCGTGGATTTGCCTCTCTTGAAACAAGTGGTCTAATAATGGCCTCTCCTAACTATAAAATCAGTAAGGATAGAGCTACAAAATGGCTTTCTCAAATAATTGGTTTTAATAGTACTGCAGGGAAAAAATGTTGCTTAAATTAAGGGAACCACAGGAGAAAATTACAGTGGTCAATCTTACACATTGGGCTTCTGTGAGCTCTGAAGCCCAAGGGTGAATATAAGTTATATGTGTTTGAACTGCAACTAATTTTCACAGTGTTTCATGTTTTGAATCAGGTTCATCATTTTCAGCAAAAGAGAGATTTGATCTCCATGATTTTACAGCTACTGTTGAGCTAAGACTAGGAAGTTTAATGCTTAATCCTAGGTGGAGTTCTGAGAAAGAGACAACTTCAGTGTTGTCTTGAGCTAGCTGTAGCAAGCACCAAAGTACTGTGTGTGTGAGTTGCTGTGTGTTGTTACTTGTTGCATGCTTCTTTTACTTCTGTTAGGGTTTCTGCTTGCAATGAGGCTAATAATATCTGTTCCCTAGAGTCAACCTGTTCCTCTTCCTTTTCCCCTCCTTCCCCTGCTCCCTACTCCAGCAAAGGTCATAGCCATGAGAAGTCTTTAGTACACAGGTCTCCAGGAATGTAACTCATAATTCATCTGCTAGAATAGCATTGTCACAGTTCCCCATATAGAATGGCCTTCTCTTCCAAATTGAATGTTATTGGCCGGTTTCTTCTTCAAAATGCTAGGAATTTTTCAAAAGAAGATATTTTTGGTCTAGTCTTACTACACGTTTCAAACGATGGAATTGGTATGGATGTAAAATCTGGCAACTTACTATGTGACTTATTTTAAATCTTACCTCAAAATTGATAGTTTGTCCACTGTATATTGTCTTCCTCCAGTATTAAAACAATTACAAGTTCTGAGAGATTTTTATGTTAATCTGTCTCACGTTAGTGTAATATGAATCTGGAACTTAAATTTTGAAATATTTGTGCTAAAACCATGTTTAGAATTATTTTCAGGAATGCATCTGATCTTGAGATTTCAAGCAGTTCATCCAATCCTTGGAAAGCTTTGCCAATGCCTGCAGCGTCTGATGCACAGACTCAGATGTGAACTACCCAAATCGTTTATTACAAGTTCTCACATCCCTTACATACTTTCACAAGTTTTCTTTTTCTAGCTTTGCCATGTTTAAACCTTTCTTCTTTGTATGTAATTGAGAAATGTAATCAAGTAACATTGTTAAACTAAGTAGTTGTGTTATTTCAGGCTTTGCAGCAGCAGATTATCTCCCAGGCGTGATCTGCTCTATGTAACTTTTTCATTCTGCATGTAAACCAGCAGTAGACCATTTCCACTGCCAGTGAATGTTCAGTAGTTCTCTTGCAGTGTTTGCTTGAATTCTATAAAGTAGCCTCATCCATACAGATTAAGTTGTGAGGACATTTTTTTCAGTGACTTTTAATGTATATTTAGGTGATGCTAAAACTCGTACTCTGAGAACTGATTTTTTTCCAATTACTTCTCCATGTTTCAACTAATCAGCAGTGCAGGTAGCATTAATGTGTGAAGTACGTGTCCTTGAAAATATTGTGTTCTTTTGTCCTTTTGCCCTGCTGTATGCTTTTTGGCTGATGAGTAGGTATCATTGGTTTGAGATGTGTTTGGGCTGTGATTGTTGCAGACAATAATGTGAGCAAGCCCTCAGTATTACAATAGCTGCCTGCAGAATTAGGTGATTAATGGGCTCTGAGCAGTGTTAACTTTTTTCACTACACTTGTAAGCACAGAAGGTATACATATAATTCAGGATCTTTTCTGATGGAACCTCTTGTGCAGCATTCTTCCCCACTGATTATATATGAATCTCTTAACTCCAGATACCCACTGTGGCTGCCCGCTTCAGCGCTCAGCTCTGCTGCACTGAAGAGTGAGGACTGAGTCCATCAAAGGCTCCTGCATCTGAGCTCCTGCCAGCACTGCAAGTGTAAGTGTATGTATAGCTTTATTCATAAGGTCAGATTAGTCATAATCAGGAGCAATAAGCATATGTATGTGGTTACTGAGATTTGTTTTCTCACATAAATCAGCTCTTACTTGTATGGTACCCCTTGGCTTTGAAATACCTTCATTTCAGAGGGCACAGTAATCTCTGATGGCATTTCGCTGCTTAGGTCATGGGACTTGTGAAGAAGGTGCTGCAGTCTAAGCCTAGAGTTAGGAAGAACTGTTTACTTTAGAAGTTGCTTAGCAAGTATTGGCAATAATCATCTCCTGTTCATCTTTTCTTTAGAAGTAATGTGCATCAAATTTTACTATTTCTAATGAAAACTGGTTGGAATGTTTTAATTTTCTTAATTAAAAAAAAAGGAAAAAAGGATATTGTACATTTCTGGTATGTGCATGCTTATTTGATCTTTTCAATCCTTTCTGCTGTAGTTCACGAAGACTTTATGTATATTCTAAAGCAAAATATTTATGCTCCTGTGGTATATGCATTGTTGCTTAAATACATTTTGCAAATGTAATACTTGCAAGATACAGTTTACAGGTCCTTAGTATGATAGAATCATAAAATCATAGAATGGCCTGGGTTGAAAAGGACCTCAAAGATCATCTGATTTCAACCCCCCTGCTATGTGCTGGGTCACCAACCACCAGACCAGGCTGCCCAGAGCCACATCCAGCCTGGCCTTGAATGCCTCCAGGGATGGGGCATCCACAACCTCCCTGGGCAACCTGTTCCAGTGTGTCACCACCCTCTGTGTGAAAAACTTCCTCCTAATATCTAACCTAAACCTTCCCTTTCTCAGTTTAAAACCATTCCCCTTTGTCCTATCACTATTCAACCTTGTAAACAGTCATTCCTCCTACTGTTTATACACTCCCTTCAAGTATTGGAAGGCCACAATGAGGTCTGCATGGAATCTTCTCTTTTCCAAGCTAAACAAGCCCAGTTCCCTCAACCTTTTCATGTAAGAGAGGTTCTCCAGCCCTCTGATCATCTTAGTGGCCCTCCTCTGGACCCACTCCAAGAGCTTCATGTCCTTCCTGTGCCTGGACGCAGTTCTCCAGATGGGGCCTCCCAAGAGCTGAGTAGAAGGGGAACAATCACCTCCCTCTCCCTGCTGGCGACTCTTTTTTTAGTGCAACCCAGGATATAGTTGCAGAATATAGTTGCAGGATATAGACTGCAGACTTGGGAAGAGTAGAATACTTTCCAAAGGTGTTTGAGTTGGTGGTGTTTCCAAATGATATGTGGGTTCTGATAACTTCCAATAACTGGGTTCTGGTGAGATTGGCACAAGTTTTTTAGAAGAAGGTTTTGCAAAAAGGAAAAACAGAAGTAATATGTCAGTGTTTCACACTGTAAAGTTTACGTTAGATGTTTTGCAGCTCTCTGGTTTAGACAGGTAAGGGTTTAAGAACATGCTTGACTTTGTGAGTCATGTGTGATATATCTGTTTAAATGCATAAGGAGCAGAAGTTTTCTCAAGGAATAGAAGTGTAGAAGTAAAAATACACTGAAGCAGAATAAGTGTTTCTTCTAACTTCACTGAAATATTAATGGTCCCATTAACTCCTCTTTACAGAGTTAGGTTTCATCTTGCCTCCTGCCTTCTCCACCCCTTGTCCTGACACTTCTCTCTGTAGCCACCAGCAAGACCACTGAGAACAGTCGCACGTCTCTTGTTCCCACAGTTGGACTTGCTCAGCAGTTTAGGAACAATAGCTGCTTCATTGCTGAGTTGCAAAACAAAAAAATCAAATGTATCAGCAACAATGCATGAAAAATGGGATGAAGAGCATTCCACAGGAAGGGATTTTTCCATATATGTATGTAGGATTTCTGGGAGGTGGAATCTAATAAGTAAGAAATTCTCCTTCTTCTGTAGATCATTTGCCAGCTCAATGCTAAGAGATGTAAACCATGAGATTTACTAATAATAGCAGGAAGGAAGAACCCCATTAAACAAAGACAGCAAAATTGGAATGATTTGTGTGTGTAAAACCAGGGTTATTTTCCCTCTCTGTAGCCTGTTTTTATGCTCACCCTGGAGAAGATACCATAACAACAACAGATCTTCACTAGAATAATCTTGTTTTCAACGGAGGATTGAAGGACAGAAGACAGATCTAGATTACAGTTGTTATAGGGATGGTCATGTGAAAATGATGTGAAGATGTGAAATTAGGTGCAGTTGTGACAGAAAATTTATGATTTTTCTTATTCTACGCCTGTATCAGGTCAGGAGAAACTTGTGGAACTGACTCACTGTGTCCCATTAACAGCAGGCTCAATTTTCTGTGAGCTGCTTTCAGTTTTGAATTAGGTGCAGCATCATTTGCCTTACAGACGCTGCTGTCTCAGCACTTGCTGGTGGGTTATTGTCAAGGATTCAATTCACTGCTTTTGCTAAATACTAAAAGGAATGTCAGAAAGCGCTGCTCTGTTCTTCACAGATAAAAATGATACATCTGAGTCCTACCATTGTAACTGTTATTTTAAAATGCTGAGATTTTAATGTTTTCTGTCTTTGGTTGTGTGTTGCAGAGTCTGATCAACTATTTGATCCCCTTACACAGTACTTTACCGCAGTTCATTCCATTCTGAAGCACTCCAAGAAACAGCTGAAGACCTGTTTATGTTTGTCGTGCAAAATCAAGAAACATTGCAAGTTAAATGAATTCAGTCAACAGATAAGATGTGAGCTTCTCACTTGGAGTATTTAAAACAAAGTTTGGGAGTTTTTTTAGCATGTTTTTCAGTCTCGTGGACTGAGACATATCAGTCAATGTTTGAATCAGATTTGAAGTCATCCTACAAAAATGGAAAACAAAACCTGGACTTTGTATATATTTTATTTAGCAGTGTTCTGCTAAATATAAACTGAATATTTATCCTAAATTATTTGATATGGAAAATCGTAAATTAATTTAAATGTAAAGCAACAGAATCTTCTTCCTTTAGTCTTGCAGACAGTGATTTCAGGTAGAGTTCAGTTAAGGAAGCAACACATGCTTGTAGAGCTGAGGGTGACATCGAGCAGTGTACTAAAACTAGATAGCTGGCAGTGTGTCTATTTTCAGGGTGTGAAAGTTTTGTAGAGGGGTGGAAAGGATAATGTTAATGAGTTGGTTTATTTTGGTGTTCTGGATTGCCAGCTGTGCTACTATAAGAGCTGATCCATGAGTGGACCGTAAGTCCGTTGCCAAACACCTGGGGATTTCTGCGAGAGGAATATAGAAGACTAAGGGGAACAGCACAGATGGATTTGATATGCCAGTGTGTCCCCTGCGTGCACGGCTCCACTGATGGTGATGACCAGCAACAGAATTAAGAGTGCCAGTACTGTGAAAGAGTGAGCAGGCTTGTGTGTGGGAGAGAGGGAGTCTCCATTTCCAATAGCTGTGCTACCGTGTATGTGTGCACAAATGCAGGAGTTGACATTTATCTTTTGTAGAGCAGTGCTCTCTCTTGAGGCCTACAAAAGTTAATTAGGAAGGAGGCTGGCTCTGATGCTTTTCAACTGTCAATATTTGTGTTTCTGAGTACTTAAGATTAATTCCTACGCTTTGCTGCCACAAAAGGAGTCTATGCATGTGGTATGCATGAATGAGAACCTGGAGGGGAATAAGAAACAACTAAAGGAATATGTGAAATAACTATACTTTCAAAATAAATGCCAATTGATATGTAATTACACATGGACAAGCTTGTTCTCGTAGTATCATGATAAACTGTAGGTCTTCCTTCTTTGGAGGGAAGAGAAACAATAGCACTTGGATGCCAGCTTAGTTAACAGTGCAGTGGGGAGGAAAGGAAAGCATTTAGTCACCCCATTGGAAAGGGAGCCTGCCTGTAATGGCATGCTCTTCACTGTGGAAGTATGAGAGTTTTAAAGACATGAGAAAAATTAATAGAAAGGGAATTTATCAGAAAATATAGATCTGTAGTTTCAGGAATCACTCATTCACTTGACTACTAAAAAATCAATTTCTTTCTCGTAAGTGACTCTCATTCCGTATATTCACACTGAAAGGATATTGCATAACTGTTGCTTGTTATTCTCAATATATTATTTAATGCGAAAGCCATAGTTCAGCATTTGATCTATTTGTATATTGTTCATACACATGAGAACAGATTTCTTTGGATTCAGTTCATTGTACCTTAAAAATAATTTGAATACCACAGGTTTCACTGTAAACAAGGAAGAATTCCAACCCTCGGGTCATTGCCGGCTGTTTTTAGAAAAAACACTTTTGGAATTGCTTCAATAATTATCAGTGTTCTCTTATAAAACTAAATAGGCTTTTCCGGTGATGGAAAGAAGATTAAAGGTCATACAGTTCAAAATAACTTTTTGAACACTGCCAGATTAAGGAAAATGAAATCTCCCATTAATATAGTCAGCTTCTTTAAGACTTATCTGTTCATAATGGTGTATGAGCTGAATTTCTTCAGCCTCTTTCAACTTCAGGGACAACATGACTTGCCTAAGCCCCTTTCATAAAATGTGAGTGACAGTGGCCCTGCCCTTGAACCTCACATTGAATAAAGCACAGCTGACAATGTGAGCAGAGTTTTCCTCTGAAGTTGTGCTGTTCTGAGAAGTAAACAGATGTTGCCCTGAAAAATTAAATTTCCTTTGTAATAGTGGATTAGTGTTTTGTTTCAGTTATGTATCACTAAAATGCAGCAAGTCTCAGAGAAGAAGAAAATCTTGCTTATGTAATTCCGTTTGAGCAGTTTTTCGAATGAATTTGTTGAAAAATGTGAATATATTTGCTCATATGCATTGTCCCAGTATTAAATATTGCAGAGATGTAGTGGATAGACATAGGCATTCGTGTTAACACGAATGTAACGTACAATGTTAATACACAGAGTGTTCTATACATATGCAAACTAATTTGACTTTTTTTTGGCCAGTGTACTTGTTCCAAGCTGTGTTGTGAAGTGCAAGAATTCAAGGAAGTGTGACCGTGAGGTCACTAAATTCAAGCATATCAGGAAATGTGTGTAGCTGTATCAGATTTACGCAAATACCAAAGTAGAGTCCTTCATGTTATTGCGTTATTAATTTGCCAGTTGTAGTATCAAGACAATTTTTGAATGGGTTAAAATACTAGTGTGTAAGTGACTCGTAGCTGTTTCCTTCTACTGCACAGCATAATAGCTAGAAGCTAAGTTTCTCATTGGCTAACAGTGTTCCTTAACCTTCACCCCTCCACTTTGTTCTTTGTTCAAATGATTAGGTGTTTTCCATCTGCACCACTGTGGAAGAAGAATCTGTGCTTGTTAATTTGAGCTGACTTCCTAAGGAAGTCAGGCATATCTGATAATGCTTTGGCTGTTCTCTTACCCCTGCCATAAACTTTGAACATGCTTCCCAGGTTCAGTTTGCTCAGAATGGGGAGGTGAGGTCTCAAAGTACTACTTAAAAGCTTTACGGAATTCTGCAGCTAGATGCAGAGACCCTGCTGAGGAAATGGCTGCAGCATGAAGTCAGCCTTCACCCTACTGCAATCCAGGCCTTTCTAGCATGCTTTCTCTGATGTCTAGTAAGGCTTAGCGTGTAAGCTTCAATCCACGATAACATTTTCCTAGTGTGTAAAAGCAATAAATCATGCACAGGCTTGCAGATATACTGAAAGTATTTAATCTATTTTTGGTATTATTAGGGTTCACTGTGTTCCTGAGAAGAATTTGTTTTCTTTTGTCACCATCTGGAGAGCAGTGCTGTATTCCTAGTAGTGATGGATGTTCGTGTAGTTAACCACATGCTTGGTAGTAATTGATACAAACAGACTTCCAAACTTAGGATTTAGACACCTGATTTTCATTTGGAAGTCTTTCTTCTTATGAAGGTCCCGCGTCGGGAGCATCACATGCAGCATGTGGGGTGGTGACTGTCTTCATGTGTGCTGAGCAAGGCGTGGCAGATAACTCTGGAGGACTAGAAGTTCCTGAGTTAGCCTATAAATTAGTTGAAAGCAGGAACAATTCAATGAGAATTAAGTTTGTACAGGATACAAACTTAGCTTAAAAATCCCCCAAATACCATCTAGTGTGTTCTGTTTAAGTTGTGGTAAGAATAAACCATAGATTCCTACAGCATCTCTTTGCTTTATTCTGATCTTTCAGTATACTGCTCTGCTTGACTGCTGTATCATTGCCCTTTCCTCTCTCCAGCCTGGTTGTTCCAGCAGGAATGTTGGGACATTCCAATGCTACCTATAAGCCATGTAGTGTGTTCTTGTGTATGAGCTTTTTTTCCTTAACAAAGAATCCCAATCCTTTTTCAGGATGGTATCCCTTGCTGTGATCAAACCATTTGACATCTGTTTCACCTGTGTGTTTTCATTTTTTTTAACGGCAGATCTTCGGGGTATCAGGTTTTGTAATCAAGTATCTGTGTTGTGATGTCAAGGAAGCACTAAATGCTTTCCTGAAATCAGCTTTGGATTGTGTTACTTGTTCATTTCTTAATCAAATGCCTTCAACCCTTTCTCATCTATGTCCTTACACAGAATACCTGCATCACCTTCCTCACATCAGGAGAGTTTTCCGAGAGTTTTCTCTTGTCTCCTTGCCAGGTGCGGATGCTTTCTCATACTGATTTTCTTCTTTGAAGTATCCATCAGCTCTCAATCTGTAGTTTCCTTGGTTGTATTTCCATAGTGTTCAGGAAAACTGGGAGATTGGAAGCAAGGAGGAACTGGTAACAGTGAGAAGTGAGTGCAGCTGCTCTGTTGTCCTTGAGACTCTGAGCCAGGTGAAAGGGCTGCATTCAGCAATCTTTGTAAAATCTCTGGCTTTTTAGATGGCGCTGGTGACCAGCAGTTTTCAAAATCAGTTTGTGGAAGCGTTGGTCATTGAGCTGAGCTGGTGAGTTGTGTTTCGACATCCTCCTCCACCTTGCAGAGCAGGAGCATCCTGCAGTGGCTTCCCAGCACCTTTGTGAAGCTGCTGCTGTTCGGCAGCCAGAGGAAGTGGTGAGGAGGGAGTTTTTCACTCGTGCTTCGAGAAACAAAACACAACAAAATATGTCTGAAAGGACAAGTTATATGGCCCTGTGCCCTCTTGCACATTAGTTGTGTAATACCTTAATGCTGCTAACTTATTTTTCCTCTGCTGCAGATTAGGAGGTTACGCTGGTGCAGATAGGCAATTTGAATTATTTCATCAGCTTTCCAAAAGAAAGCTAGTGAATTCTTAAGTTAATTCCTCAGAACTGGGGAAAGCCAGATTCCCAGATGGTCTTCAGCCTTCATTTATAAACAATTATAGTGATTCATGTCCTGCAAATCTTTTATAACAGGGAATGCTGCCATGTTATAAAACAGAAAGGGAAAGCCTGCCTTCAGATTGTTAAAGAGAGATTTTTGTCTCAAGTCTGGGAATTTTTTTAAGGAGATGGAAGAATGTACTCTGTTGAAAAATAGCCCAAACCTCTCAAATAAATCTTATTAATTCTACTTCTCCTTTTTATATTACTCAGCTATCTCTAGAAGTCAAAGACTGTAGGCTCTAGGGTCAGCAAAGCTGTTTTAAGGAAAGCCACTTCGTCCTCTGTTTTTGTCTTCATTGTCTTTACTGTCAGCTGCACTGGCAGTTTGCTTTATTTCCCAGAAATGTGTACTTCTGGCATGGATTTTAGATAGGGGAATTTTTTCAAAGTATTCTGTTGGCGATAGTAGGATGTGGATGTGTAACTTGATCTGTGCATACAGATATAGGAGCATTGTCTCTCACTTTGGAGATTAATTTAATATATTTGTCTGGAAAAAAAATTCAAAGCCAAGTAAAATAAATGCTCTCCACCTGCGAAGCAGAGTAGTTTTTCCGCTAGCAGTAAGGTTTTGATCTTGGCACCTTCACTTCTGCCTGGATACATTTGAGATGATGGTATTCAGTGCCTCTGGAAATACAACCTGACATCAGTCTCTACAGTTTTTTTGGTGCTATTCTATGTAATCATTTTCCTTGAGAGCATTTATTGTTCTGTTTTTTTGCTAAATTATTTTGATGATAACTTTAATGATGGAAAGAAACCCAACAAAATATAACTAGAGATAATTTATTGATGTACAGATCTATTATGTTGATTACGTTTATTATGTATGATCTCATCTAGTACTCTCCACTTATAATTTCTGTGAGCCTTCTGGGTAAGTTCACTTCTTAACCTTTCCTTTTATGTACCTGCATGTGGATCACAAAAATAGGTATGAAAGGTGTGACCACTGATCCTCAATTCATCAATTATTAAACCAGATCGGCAGCGTTGCGACTGGCATATCAGATTGCCAGCAGGAGACAGGCCAAAAAGGCTTTTTGATTTTTTTTTTTTTTTCAGTTGGTGTTGTTTGTTTGTGTTCAGAGCTGTTTCTAAGCACTTGACGATGAAATACATTCTGAGACCAGAAGACACAGAAATACTTTTTTTTTTTTTCCTTTGTAATTACTTAATAGAACTTTGAAGAAGTCTTATACTTCAGGAACTAAGCTGTTACAGCTGACTAAGAAATACTTCTTTTTATATTAAAAAGATTCAAACAATTGATCAACCATATTTTAAAATACTAGGCAGAAGCAGTTAAACCCAGAAATGCACAGTAAGAAACACAGTTGGCAGGAGAGATGGCAACTATCTTGTGTTTTCCCCTTTGTGCGGTTAAGGCTGGTGAGGCTGGGAATGTGTCAACGTGTCAATGTCAGACATTTCGTGCTCCACTTGTTTTCTGAGCTTGTGACAGAACCCTTAACCTTTACAGCTGACAAGATTTTGAAGGAAAGATGTTCACAATTATTTTCCCAGACCCATATTGTTGAACTGGAAGTATCATCTCCTCTCTGTAATCTGTCTGATCTGCCAGTAGGTATGCTGCATGCCTCACAACATCTTTAGAAATCCACAGTTAGCATTAATCTGTTTGTTGGCTCGCTTGAGGCTGCTTTCCCAGTTTGTGTGCATGCATACCCTTAATTTTGTTTTAAATAGGGACCATTATCCTCTGACTTCAGTGATTAAGAATCTGAATCTGTTTGTCCTCCTTTAACTTGCCTGCATAAAAAGTGATTTAAAATGACTTCTTTCTGGCCACGAGGACAAGGACCAGTTCCACACCAGAGAGCCCTGAACAGAAGTCAGAACATCTCCACGTACTGTAGCTTTCAGCATAGTTATTTCGAAATCTTTTTTTTAGCAACTGATCTTAAATATGGGCAATTTGTACACCAAAACCTTTGCTGCTGGTATGGCAGAAATTTGCATGCAGACGTCTTTTAAATACATGCACACTATTCTTCATGAGTGTGGAATTATGGAAGGCTTTTTCCTTAGTTTAAAATCAGGAAAGTGAAAGACCTGTACAAGAAACTTCATTAAGATTAATTCTGCAGTGTTGAGTCAGGGGGCTTGCAGCCTGTTTGAAGATGGGGATGGATTCTGAAGTGCTAGACAAATAGCTACGTGGCAGCTATATGCAGCAGCATCCGGGGCTGGATCACAAACTGCAATTGAGTCAACAAGGTCTGAACACTGAGAGAAAAGCAAATACAGTATGGCCTGTGTAAACAAATACTACTCAAAGGTTTACCTTAGGAAAGTTCTTTCATTGTGCTTGGTAATGCTCAAGGCTTCAGGGGACAGAAATACCTTTGAATCTGAGAGTACAACAGCTTTGGTCCACACAGATGCATTCCAGGAATTATCACAGATCTAGAAGTGGGGACTGGGAAAAGTGAAAAAAATAGAGTTTTTAAGAGTGGAACTAGTGGAGACCGGATTGTAGTCATCTTGTACATACAAGGTTGCTGTATGTCAGATGATAAACTGTGCTTTATTTTCTGAAAGAACAACAGAACAGTGTCCTTGAAAGCAGAATAATGTTCTTGGAACAAGAGGTAGTTGTGCAGCAGTTGGGGAACACCAACAGTGGAGTGATGTGAATAGATTTCCCGGGCTGATGGGACTGTTATGGGATGTCCTGTCACTGATGGATTTTAATATTCACTATTACAAAAGATTTAGCTGCAGTTGCTCTTTCCGGTGGAGAGACCAGATTTACCCCCTTCTTTTCATTTTAAGAAGATGCAGACCTGAAACTGGAAGATGCTTAACAGCAGTTGCTCCTGTTGCACTCTAGCATAGGGTTTTGACTTCTCCTAACAACACTGGGACCTCTTGTCCTGAATTTGTATCTCTTAATCTTGTGTTGTCCTGTGCCATAGCAGTGTATCTGCTTAGAGAGTAACAGCTTTTCATTACTCTGCAGAGCAAGGTAAAACCTCCCTATCTCATTAGTCTGCAACAGATGAAAGGCAGTTTTCATCCAAAGAAAGGGTACTTTCTATTTCAAAATTGCTTCAATTATTTTGTAACTTTGTAATTAAAACAAGCCTTTTAATGGGTATCTTTTCTCCTGACTAATGGCATTCAATTACTGGATGTGAGTCTTTGATTTGGCAGCTTTTCAGCAAGCTGGAAAATGTATATGAGAAGACAAGAGCCAGGGAGACTACACTTCTTAGGAAAGATTGTGGTTTACTAGATACTTGTCATGCTTTGCATGGAAGCACATAACTTTCCTTTGGTGCCTGTCTGATTCTGAAACAGAAACTAAAACTGCTTGATTTAGGAGAGTCAGTTTTACTCAGATTTCTTGGAATTCACTGTTAAAATGTTAAAGTATCCACACAGCATCCAAAGTACATATAAGAAAGCAGGAAAGCATATTTTTTGAACCACACACAGGCACGTGTAGCTGCTGCCTGCCTCAGAAACCTGGCATGACCAAACAGGTTCTGCACAGTTGCATACAGCTGTGTGTTTAGAAAGTGAGTTCTTCGGGGTTTTATTAACTTCACAGTGCAAAGTTTTCTCTGCTTCAGGTGCTATTAGTGCTTTCCTTTTTTTTTTTTTTTTTTATTTATTTATTCCCTGGTTTTTGCAAGCTATCAGGATGCCGTCAACTTGAAGTTTTGATTATGAGCTTTATTGGAAACCTGAAATGGCTTTTTAAAAAAATACTGTGAGTACTTGCAAACAGTCAGTTGTAATTTACATATGCTTCTTGAGTGGATGCCAGTTGCTTTGTTCGTGTTAACTCCCAGTTCTATCAGAGCAGTCTTCAGATTCCTGATGAAGTGAGAGGTTTGTGAAGTAGTTTAAACCTGGAGCTTACATCATAGATTTCCATGAGTAATGTGGACAAATACGATACGAAGCCCTCAGAGGACGCCAACATGCAGTGGGTGCTTCTGGCACTGACAGCATTATGTTCTATGTGCTGGCAGGTTCTTAATTAGTCCTTAACGTGGATTTGTCTACTTTTGATTTGGTCCTGAACAAGTTGCATGACATGGTTACTCCAGTTGAAGAATGTATGAAAACAAAAGTTTGGAACTCACTTGAGAATATGATGAAAATAGAATAAGTTTTAGGGATGTTTCCTCTCTCCAAATATAACGTTGACCTTTACCACAGAATCTTAGCTCCAGCTCTGCCTGTGCCATTCCCTCAGTCTGTATGCTGCAGACCAAAAGAAAGCAGTGGCCACTTTTGAACAGCTCTGGATTACCTGAAATAATGCTGCTACACTTCTAACACAGTGCACACAGATTGATGGGGAGTGCAGAAGTCTTTGTGGCGTTCCCAGGTCTCCTGTGAGGGAGACTTTCTTAAATAATAATAATAATGATAAAGATGTCTGTATTGAAAGATGAAGGAACATCTACCTGGGAGTGCTGGACTTCAGTAAAGGGAGGCTTCTAAAATTATTAGAAACTTTCAGACCAAGCTTGTTATTCAGATGATGTGGTACATCTAGCCTTGGAAGAGGACTTCTGGGGAGAGGTAGTTTTCCACTTGATATTTCTTTTGAAAGAGCTAGCCTGCAGCGTTAAAAAATTGCTCTGTAGGAGAGAGTGTCTGAACTGTATTCCTGTGTGAAAATGATCTAGCTCCTTCTGATCTGTGTCTCTGGAAAACTCATGTTTTCAAAGCTTTCAGGTGGTTTGGGAAACAATGCTTCAGGAGTAGGCTGAGCTTGAGCAAAAGCTTTCCTGCAGTTTTCATTTTGAGAACTAAAACTGATGATGTTGTCTGAAGTGTGGGTGGAACTAAATGTGTTCCTCAGTTTCTGATAAACATCTCTTTGGAAAATCTGAAACCCATTCATCTTCAAAGAAGACATTAAATATAATATTCTAGATTTTTGCCTTAAGGTCAATATTTACAGCAGCAAGTATCCAGGGATGCAGATATGGCCATCTTTTTTTTTTTTTCTTTTTTTTTTTTCTTCCTCCTTTCTTTTTGCTCTAGAAATTATCATTTAGCTGCATATTGAACCAGCAATCCTCAGTTAATCAGCTTTGGTTCTGCCATCTCATAGGTTTGAGAGGCAAGAGTTATCACAGTGGAAAGGAAACCAGGTAATCAGACGAACTACTCCGCTCTCTTAGACCCTTGCCCAAAGCAGAGGACATTTGCAGTGGTGGTACTCAGGACTTCCTGTAACTGTGATATACAATCTACACTGGAAGAAACCTGTTCTAGAAGAATGCGCTGCCACATCTATTCTGGCGTGAGATAGTCCTGAAGGAGCTTTGTGTACAGTTCTGTTTTCCATATGTGTGAATCCTAAAATTATCTTTGAAATACCTTTCTGAAAAAGTGTGCACTGGGGAGTGGTCGGGACGGTGAAAAAGGTTTGCTTGCCAGTCAGAGAAAAGAATAGTGGTAACACACCTGGTAGCATCACTGAAAAAGAAAAATAGATGGAACACACAGTAGCGTTTGTGTGGTGGCAGCTCTAGAATTTCAAAGAGGTTTTTTTGTTCTTTTTTTTTTTGCGATTTTAGCACTGATCGGCTTCTTAGAAGATGATGTTTATTCCTACTTGAAGCTGCCATTTGGGAAACAGAAGAAGAATGTGGACGAATCCAAACCTCCGCTGTCTTTTAGCGCTAGCTATTTCATGTTTAACAAGCTTAGTGCATAGTCGAGACATAGGTGAGTATGTTGTTATGTAATTCACTATTTACCTTTTTTCTGTTTCTACTGACACCACTTAATTATGGTGCCTTCCTACATTATGAATGTTCAGGAATTGCCGCCAGTGTGATCCCACACCACCCTCGAGATGGAAACACCACCAGACCTGGTCTCTCTATTCCAGCAGTCGTTGATGTCTTGTTAATCAGCATAAAGCTGGGTTTTAAATTCTCCATAATGCAGCTGTGGTGGCCTGCATGTGTAGTTGATGTAAATGTCTGCTTTGAGGCCATTCTGCTGTATATGTCAGCTGTCTGTGACAGTTCACACATAATCATTAATTGCCCATCTATCATTAATTGTCCTCCATGTGGGACAATGGAGGAAAACAAAAACACATCAAGTTTATCATCACTACTTGTGGTTTTGCCATTGGCCCAAAGCCTGCTTATTAGGCCAGGCTAGGAATGGGTTTTGTGGAGACAACTGCTTGTTTAGTGCACAAATATAAACCCAGATTTTGCGTACCTCCAGAAATCCTTCAGTCCGTGGTTGCCTATAATCAGGCGCACTCAAAAATCATGCAGTGGTTTTAAAATACTGGCCAGAAATATGTACAGTAAATATGTAAACATAATGCCTACAGGTATGAGCCATAGTAGTTGTTTTACAGCTGGCCATTTATGACCTACTGTTTTTTTTGTAAATGACAAAAATTTGTCATTTACAAAATTTTTGTGACTGTAGTTCTTATACAATTTCAGGTTCTCAAGGGGACCCCCAGAATTTAAAATGTGTCACACACAATTTACATAAAATGGTCTGTACTTGGGATATCTCATCTAAAAGAAGACATGGACAAACTGAGTTTTGTTACACTACAGAGTAAGTCCTCCATTACCTACTTGACTGCAAACTGCTGAACTGTGATTAAAGTATAATTATACCTCAGTCTCTGCCTGTGAAATCCATAATGCTTTTTTTTCCCCTGAGAGTCTGCCTGCCGGTTGTCCTCCATTGGTGCTCTCCACAGGCACTCAGGCAATGGCAGGGTTTCTGATGAAGTTGTTTTCTTTGACGCTAACAGTTCTCCTGCCAAAATCTCCTCCTTGATCTCTTCAAAGAGCTGGAAGATGCTCTCTTTTACTCAGAGTTCTCTGTGTGTCTGCCTAGCCCTTACTCAGTTTTCATAAGGGACGTCTTCATACCAGGTTTAGTCCAAGAGGAAATGATAGTTGGAAGAAGCAGATCCCGATATTATGCGCCAACGAGGTAGAATACATAAATGTCAAGATTTACATGTGGAAAAAACATTAAAAATCTCTTAGTGGCTATCTTATAACCTATTTAAATTTTAAGCTGTTTGGAGAGTGTTTTATCAGAGTGTATGAAAATGAGTCCACATATCCAGTAGCCTTTCTGAAGTAAATGCAAGTGAAAAATTTCAAAAAAACATGAAGAAAATAAAATCTTCAGTATGTTTTTCACTCATGAAAATGCATGTGCAATTCCCCATGCTGCTGACTTGCCAAATACTTATCATGTGCTAGGACTGAGTTCAAATCATTTTTGTATCTTGATTCTTCTCCCAGTCCAGACATTTGCGCTCTTTTTTTCCTGTTACTTCTGCAGGCAGCCCAAACTTTTCCTTGGGGTCTCAGGGCTTGGCTGCACTTCTTCCACCTACATGCTTGATTTCTTTGTTTAGTTATTATTCCTGCATTGCCAGCTATTATTTCTATACAAAAATTGCATATATGTGATATTTTGGCCAGAGATTAGGAGTGCAAAGTTCACAAGGTACTGCGCTCTGAACAACAACCTTGTAGCTGCTTCTGTTTTTCCTTAGCAAAGCAGATCAAGGTTGGGTCCCAAAGCAGAAAATGATGGCTGAGCTTCATGCAGACCTCCCAGAGGGAAAAAATTTTGTTTTTCATTTTCTCAAACATCCTCTAATGATATTTCAGTACATAATAGGAATAGCCTTTATGAGCACTCAGGTCTCAACTGGCTTTCACTAGTTCAGAGTCTTTTGTGTGAATCAGAAAAGTTCAACCCAAGCTCTTGACTCCAGCAGATAGGAGTTCCAGGGTCCTGTTCCAGTTCATAAATGAGTAATAATCTCTCAGCAGGAAGTCTGGCATTGTTCTCATCATTTTCCTTCCTCCTATCATTGCCTCAAGAGGAAGATTTGGATTTTTTCAAACTTTTTTTCCTTTCTTGTTGCATATCAATGATTATGAGCAAAGGGACTTGACCCATGCATTGTTGTTTTATGTATGTATCTATGACCTTTAGACAAAGGCCAGATCACATTGTGCTGAGTGCTGCATACTGTGTGCAGACTGCATTTCCATCTGGAATCTTAGTAGTGCTCTCCCCTGCCCTCTGTTCTTCCCCTGCTAGCTGATTTTGTTTTCAGGTGGGTGAACATACTGTTTGCATCCACATGTCTCTCTGGAAAGAAATTGAGAGAGATAGAGTCAGGAAATGTAAGGAAAAAACTGTAGAGTTTTTCTTTTTTTTTTTTTTAATTGTTTTGAAATACTGATTTGTAACAACTATAGGTTTTAGAAAAGTATCTCGTGGTTAAAAAGTCATTTTTTCACTTTGAAGTGTTCTCTTAACTGGATGGACACATTATACAACTAGTGCATGGTCTACCACTTTGATTAAAGTGGCTTGAGGGAAGAGGGCTGCCTATTAATCTGCTGCCAACCAAGTCCTGCAGCTCTTCACAAAGACGTATTTGATATGGAGTTCTGTTTGCTACATTTCAGAGAATCTGTGTTTTGTTAGTATCCTAGAGATATGACTTAGCTTGCCTTAACTTCCTGTCAGCTGAAATACCTGCTTAAACCTCTCTGTCTTTTCAGTGACGTCATTCCAAAGTGTTTTAAAACTAAGGAGAAAAAAGTTGAGATTCCAGTCCCAGAGAGCTCCACCACGATGAAAATAACCACATACAGCATTTCTGGAACAGCCTTTGCTACTAGACGCTTTGAAATTCACAAGAGAAACATCTGTAAGTGTCGGGTTTCAGACCTAACATATCTGAAATGCTGTTAAGTGTAGATGCCTGCATTTTTGTTTGCCAGTGTTCCTGTATATAGAATATTAATGAATCCACATGAATCTGGCCATACATAGTGTGTTGTTATTTCTTCTCAGAGGAAAAAAAATCCTGAGCCCCCTCATCACAGAGAATTCAAAGACAGAATGTGAGGAGGAAACAAAGCCCAATGTTGTTAGATCCTTCTAATCGCTCCGTGTTCTTGTTTTCTTTGCTGCATATTAGAAAGGATTTGTGGAATAGTTACTAGCTTACATTCTGAAGTACCTACATGGAGCATAAAGTGCATTTGCTTAGACTTGAGTGGGAGAAGGCAGATTAAAATTCCTAGTGCCAGTTCTCCCTTCTTAAATGTTGAACCACTACAGAACTAAGTTGTTTATTCCTGCAACTAGGCAATATTTTAAGATCAGTTATATCAATCATAATTCATGACAGACTCATGTTTTCTTAATGCATGCTGAATTTGTCCATTCTGTTTAAATTTATGTGAAACTCAGCAAAGACATCTATGCTTAACACCTTTACTGCATCCTATTGGATGCGGTATCATAGTTTAATAAAAGATACTTTTTCCTACTTCCTTTCTCCCAAAGGTGGAAGAAAGCGAGAAAGTATCTGCAGGTTGAGGCAGTGGAGCCCTACACTAAATTGCTTCCTACCTTGATAATAGTACTGTGGCTTGCTTGGCTCTGAGGAATTTCACTGAACTTGGTGTCCAGTGTTCAAAAGGAGATCCCCTTATCTCATTCAATATGTATGCCCACAGCCTCTCTCCCGAGAGTTTCAAGTGCATGTTCTTCCAGGTTCTCTGTAGCTGTATTGAAATTATGACAGTCACCCAAAACCACTGCCATGTAATCTGCTCCAGTAGTTTTAGCCATTGACATTATGTTGTGTATTTCCAACTCTGATTGCTATCAGTCAGGTTTAACAGCACTACCTGCTTCCAGGCGTTACTTACAGAAGCAGAACTTGAACTAGTCGACAGCTAATTTTTCCTTCAGCTTATATTTTCTGGTTCTTCACTTTCAGCAACTTCACTGATCATCCCAGCTCCTCAGCTGTGAATTGAAGATAGGCATTGGCAATCTGATGCACTTACTCATAATTTAGTCTTTGGTTCTGGCTAGAGCTGCTAGGAAATGTGAACAAAACAGAACTGAAAAATATGTGGGGAATGGATTCCCACAATGTGGTTCCCCAGCATGTGTCTGACTCCAGTCAGGAGGACCCATTCACGCTTCACAAGACATTCTGGCTAGTGTGTTAATCATTCTGAACATGTTGCAAGCTCTCAGTCTTGGCCAGTACCCAAGTTGCATTTTAAAAACCAGATTTATCCTACACCAGGGCCAATACCATCTGAACTGCTGTAACCGTTGCCTCTCAGCCTCTTGCTTCACCACTGTCCTTTTGTAGAAGATATGCTTCTGTTTAATCTCCTTGTCATGTCTCTATCTCGATGTTATGTCTTCCCTATTTCTTGTATCTTAAAATCATATTCCTCATGATCCTCTCCAGAGCCTCCTGTGAGCTTCTTCCATGCTGTGCTTCTGCTCTCCTATCTCTCTGCTCCCACTTTTGTTGAGTCACCTCTTTTCTGCTTGTCTCTAAAACCTTTTTTTTTTTTTGGTGGATTTTACATCCTTCTTTCTTCTTGTATTCTTATGTACACTTCAATTCTGTAGTACACTCTGTGGCGTGGAGTGAAAGTTGTCTGCCTGCCTTGCTACACATTAGGAAGGGTCAATTCATGATCACTGAATTACATGTCTGCAAGAAGCTGCTACCTGGTGACTCATTGGCACCTGTGCTGTCCTCAGCACTTTTCTGCTCAAGTAATGACAAAGCACATCTTGTTCTAATCACAGAGGTTGAGTTATATGTTTGTATGGCTACTAGCCAGTTCAGAGCAGAAATGTGTCTGTTAAACACCTGTAGGGCTGGTGTTGCTGACTAATAATTTCATATGTTTGTTTTTTTTTTCCTGCCCTCTCTTTCAAGCATTTGTTCCACTCGCTCCACGCATTCTTAGTTTAACACCTGACTTTTCAACTTCCACGTTAACTCTGAAGTGGAGTGATAATGGATCAGCCTTCCCATATGGAGTGGACGCTTCTTGGGAGATTGAGATACTCCGTAAGGAAACAATGGAAGATGTCACACGAGTAAGTTCTTTTCATCTTGAAAAATAAATGTGCAGATTATGTCTCCACTGTTGTAGTAGGTCAGCTGAATTAATCAGTAGGTATCTTGAGGTCACAGTACCTTCTAAATTTAACCGGAGTTTAGGAAACGACATCCCCAGTTTTTCTAACCTTATTTGTAATTCCATTACATTTGTTTTTTAGGAAAGGAAAAAAGATAAAATATGTATTCTCAGGCTAAAATTTACAAGAAATTCATGCTGAAAAAGTTGGGACATGGAGTACGCCCTGAATACTGGGATACAATATATACCTTTTGAAATGCACAGCAAGCTGCCTACTCTCCCTCAAATGTGTGCCCTCTGGTATTTCTGGCTGGTGGGCTGTTTAGCATCTTAGACTCTTACCCAAGTGAATTCATAAGGCAGTTGAAAGTTAAATGAAACATTGTGACCATCCATTGTGAGTTTATTATTAACCTCACTCACTTTCCCATTTGGTTAACAGCTATAAGATTATATGTCTTTGCTAACAACCATTCATGATCTTTTTGTTTTTTTTGGGAAAAACTTTGTAGGAATTTTACAATTCAAAACTGACCCATGAAGACATCATCCATTCTTGGAACTGGAAATCAGACATGCCTTTGGAGTGTACATCGCATTATGCAAGGATTCGCCGTTATATTAATATAACACAATTTGATGGCAAGAAGGATTGGAGTGACTGGAGCCCAGTAGAAATAGTTCCTGGTATGTATGCTCCGTTAGTACCACATGGACTTTAAGTACTTTATGAAAACTAAGGCAAAGTCAGAGGAAAAGATTTAAGGCTGTGATGACTCAACGCTTTTTTGGAGGTATAGTAGAGAAATGTTTAATGAAATAATGAAACCTCATAAGCATTGATTTGGGTGCACTGGCTTACTCCTGAGTTAAGTTTTAGTTGACTGGCAGCATATTTATAGCAAATTGTTTTTGCTTTTTTTTTTTCCTTTTTTATTTTTCATTTTCGTTTTTTCCTTCTCTGATAGGAAAAGATACTGAGCCCAGTGGAAGTGGACTTTTTCCTCAGGACACTGTGGTGGCAGTGGGTTCAAATGTGACATTTTGTTGTGTCCATGAAGAAGGACGGCAGGTACAACGGATGTCATATGGAGCAAAAGATTACCCACTAATACGTCTGAGCAGTCGGAGCAGTGCAATCAGAGTGCTAAATGCCAGTGCTTCAGATGCCAGTGGGACAAATATAGTGTGCAGAATGTCTGAAAATGGGATGGATGGAACTGTCTTGTTTGTAGGATGTATGTATAATTATGTTTACTGACCTTGAGGAAATGCTCTTGAGACTTTTGGGTCTGCTAGAAAACATGCTGTTGTGTCTTTCTTGCTCTTCCCTAGCTTTTGGCTTGTGAGGAAAAACTGGGATTTTACTCATATGATTAATTTCATTATGGAAACTCCAAGACATGGAGAAGACACAAGGGCTGAGAGGGTGAGGGGTGGTGGGTACCCAGTGACTACCTGTGAGAGTCTCCTAGAACCAGTCCCATTGCATCTTTGCTTCTGGACCTCTGTTCCTGAGACAGTTCTTCCTTATCTGGAGTACTTAGTAGTTTATCAGCATTCAAAGATTTATCCTCATTTTCTGTCACTTTTGACAAAAATGTGTTTCAGTTTGTTCCTAATAAAGGCAAGAGTAAGAGGAAGAATTGTAAGTGAAGACTGATTTACCAACCAAAGAAAAGCAATAAAACAGTTATGCTTGAAGCAACAGCAGATGCTCATCCAGAGCAGTAACTTCCTGGGAGCTAATTACAGTGAGGGAATTTGGCTGACAGTTCATTTTCCTTGGGAAATCTTCTAAATATTCTTTTAATATTTTTTTTAAAGATGCACCATGTATCTTTTCTATGTATTTTTGCCAGCCTCAGAAATCTTTTCCAGATGCAGCTACCTTTTGAAATTATCTGTTTCTTCTTCCCGTTAATTAATAAACCTCAGAGTTTTATGTGCTTTCACCACAATGGTTATGAGAGTTGCCATCTTCTAACAGCTCCAGTTTTCCATTGTAAGCACCCATCTTGGAATTTAGAATCCTTGGAACTGAGGAACTTGTTTTGAAAGTGTGTTCTAATTCCAACATCTAATTCCAACATGTCTTTCGAAAATCTGTCTTCTTGCATATTCCGTGTTAGAAAATGCAAAGCAGCCTTCTCAGTGAGGTGCAGTTTTTATGTTATCTGTGCCCTGCTTGCTTTTGTGGAAGAGCCTTCCACATAAATAATCAGTGCTCAGTGAATGAAGACTATGATGATCTGGGATTATTTCATACAGTACTTTCTGAAGAGCGAGGCTGTAGTGTCCTTCCAGTGTTTCTTGTACTTGCCAGTGTAGCTGCTTAATGGGAAG
Organism: Centrocercus urophasianus; assembly: GCF_019232065.1. NCBI lineage: Eukaryota > Metazoa > Chordata > Aves > Galliformes > Phasianidae > Centrocercus > Centrocercus urophasianus. The sequence continues at coordinate 14,946,636 of NW_024884811.1, forward strand.
TAAGACTTGCCAGAATACCGTTCCTGATGAGGTAGATTTGGAGAAAAGAAAGTAGAGGGAATGAATGTATATCCACACCATTTTAGTTAAGGCTAGACCTGGCAAACTAAATGTTAACTCTTCTTTTCCTTTTACTCTTAGTCTAAACTAACCCTTGCCACTGTTGTCTCATGTTAATTTCCTTCTATATGGCAGCTCCATGGATACTACTGCAGTACAATTTGGGGAAAAGTGTATGAGAATTGAAGTAAGACTATGCATAGTGTCGCAACGGACTGGTCACCCTTTCTGTTGGCAGTACTGTCCATCTTCTCCAAAAAGGCAGTCAACAGTGGTGTAGTGTGAGAGAGAAAAACACGCTTCAAAAGGAGAGGATGGGTGCTTTCAAAGCGACAGTGAAAAGAAAGAGGGAATCATGGTTTGCTTAAGTTTTCAAATTCAGGATCAAAATCTTGCCAAGGGGAACATCTCTTTGACATGACTTGCTTGGAGAATGCAAAGCAGTCGTGGAGCTGGCATGTGAAAAATTCCTAAATTGTTTCATTGTTAAACTGAGACTCACAGAGTTTTAGTGAAGCACTTCCAAGTCAGAACCTGGAGCTTGTGAACGCAGGTTTAATCAACTTACCTACCCACTTAGGAGCCCAGAGTCAAGAGTAAATCAGTTGGCGCTGATAATAATAATTCATTTTATTTGTTCAATTAAGCATGTATTGCAGTTTCACTTATCACACTGGGATGGGAATACTTTGTCTAACTGTTTTGATTTTATTTTATCCTACAGATGGCCCTGATATTCCCGAAGACCTCAGCTGTGAAACATCCAACTTTGTGATAATAAAATGCACCTGGAAACCAGGTAGAGCCAGTGGACTGTACGGAGTACGTGGAACGAAGTACAGTTTAATTGAAAGGTAAAACCGATCAGCATTGTAGAAGTAAAAAGGTAGAACTAGAATACATCCTTTGCTGGCTACGACTAATTGTTCCATGCCTCCTTCTATGACATAGTCTTCACTGTTTGGAGCCTGAAATATTTTTGTTGAAGTTGGAACTGAACTCTAAAAATAAAATTACAGGAACCTCATTTTGAAAATTGCAATGAGAATTGGAGATGATATTTCCAAAGACTTTTCTGGACGAATGACAAAATAAAGGGCTTATCCTGTCAGACTACTGCCAACATGATATAGCTCTGGTCTTGGGTATTACCAACCTGCTTTTGATTTATAAATGGCTGGGACTAATGGATGTATCGTGGGCAATGGACTAGTGGATGTATCCTGGGCAACAAATCTTAATTTAAGTTTGGCAGGGCTGGTAGAAAGATGTTATGTATGTTACATTTCCTTAGCTCAGAAAGCAATCAAAATCATACTTCCAATGCAAATGTCTGCTGATCTGAACAAAGATACTCCAAATAAGAGATTTAGTTGTGACTTGTGAGGTAGTTTTACAGGACATACCTGTTTTCCAGGCTTTTGAGAAGTGGGAAGATAGAAATGTTATGCTAGTGAAAGAGAGGAGTTTCATGTGAGATCGGGGCAAGTCATAACTGATGCCACTTTAACTTGTACTGTGGTGTTAGATATGCCTCTGCAGTAAACTAATTCTGTAAGCTCCGTGCTTTAATGAACGCATTATTCTTTACTGTGTTTTTAATCTAGACTTCTGACTGTTGCTGTAAGTTACCTTATTCAAAAATGATATTGTTCCCTCACCCTTTCTTACTTTGTAGTATATCTGGTAAAAATGTTTCCTGTGATGTAAATGAAATGAAGAAAGAGCGTGTTTGTGGCTTTCCAGTTCTGGCTGATCAGAAAACCTACAGTTTTGTATTAGGAGTTTCCAATCCTATTGGACAAACAGAGGCATCACTTTTGGTTGACTTAAATCGGAGAGGTAAGTCTTGAGAGTTATGAAGGCAATTAGATATGTTTATTATACACTAAAGGTTTGTTTGGGGTTTGGAAGAGCACTGACGTGGTATGCTATTGTTTGTGATTGTTTTGCTTTGTTGTCACAAGTTTTTTGACTCATTTTGTGATTCGAACTTAAGAAAGCTTAGCACATGTCCTGAGGTAAAGATACGGTGTGCAGGGAGATGTCTGTACTGTATGTACTCTACAGCAGTACTGCTGGACTGTATACGCTGCTGTATGGATAAATGCTGCTTGTGATCTAATAATAAGCAGCTGCTGCTTATGTGTTGCTCCATATTCTATTCCAAATCAGCAATTAAAATTTAGTTGCAACTAAGAACTGCAGTGGCAAAACATATCTGACCAAGGTGGTGACCTTCTATGATGGGCCAGTGGCTTCAGTGGGCAAAGAAGGGGCAACTGATGTCATCTGCCTGGACTTGTGCAAGGCCTTTGACATGGTCCTACATGTATCCTTATCTCTAAGGTGAGAGGTATGGATTCAAAGGCTGGACTACTTGGTGAATATATAATTGGTTGGATGTTTGCAGCCAATGTCTGTATAGTCGGGTGAAAACTGGCCTCGAGTGGTGTCCTCCAGAGATCCATCTTGGGACCTGTATTCTTTAATATCTTCATCAATGACATAAATGATGGGATTGAGTGCACTCTTGTCAATTTGCAGATGATATCAAGCTGTATGGAGCAGCTGACACAACAGAAGGAAGGGAAGCTGTCTAGAGGGTTCTGGACAGAATTGAAAAGTGGGCCCATAAGAACTTCAGCAAGGAAAAGGGCAGGGTCTTGCACTTGGGTCGGGGCAGTCCTGGATGTGTCTATAGGCTGGGAGAAGAGCTCATTGGGAACAGCTCTGTGGAGAAGGACTTAGGGGTTCTGATGGATGAAAAACTGAACATGAGCCAGCACTATGCACTTGTATCTCTGAACAGTAATGTTCAATAACAGTAATGTTAGGGCTGCATCAAAAGTGGGGTGGCCGGCAGGGTGAAGGAAATGTTCTGCCTTTATAGAGCCCCATCTGGAGTACTGTGTCCAGGTCTGGGGTCCCCAATGCAAGAAGGATGCAAAGCAGTTGGAGCGGGTCCAGAGGAGGCCACAAAGATGATGAAGGGGCTGGAGCACCTCTCCTATGAAAAAAGGTTGAGCAACCAGGGCTTGTTTAGTTTGGTGAAGAAGAACGTTTTGGGGAGACTTCGTTGCAGCCTTCCAGTACTTGAAGAGAGCTCATAAGTACGAGGGAGGCTGACTTTTTACACAGTCTATTAGTGATAAGGTGAGAGTAAATGGCTTTAAACTGAAAGAAGGGAGACTTAAGTTAGATGTTAGGAAGGAATTCGTTATTTGGAGGGTGGTGAGGCAGTAGCACAGTTTGCCCAGAGAAACTGTGGATGCCCCATCCCTAAAGGCATTCAAGGACAGGTTGGATGGGATCCCAGGCAGCTTGATCTGGTGGCTGGCAACCCTATCCACTGCAGAGGGTTGCATCTTGGTGGTCTTTAATGTTCCTTTCAGCCTAGGCCATTCTGTGATTCTTTACTTCGGTGTCTGCTTAAAGGGCAAAATACTGTACAGGCTCACACTGGCAGCATTTGGAGCATAAAAAGGCAGTGCTGAAAGGAACTAGCAAGGGTGTTACTTACTGTTTAGAATAAGCACGTACCTGTGATCATCTGCTGTTATGAACTTATTTCATTGCGTTTGTGTTTTAAAGCGAAGATGATGACCTTTGTCATGCTGACTCTCTTCCCTGTCCTTTTCCATGCAGCCACACACAGCTGTGGATTCAGAGTTTCTAGGGCTTATAGCTTTCAGCCATTCACTCTGTAAAACTCAGTTTGTAGTTAAAGATAGCTCATCTTATTTATTTATTTATTTATTTTCATCTCTTAATGACAAGTAGCCTGAGACTAGAACTGTAGGAATACATAGGCAGGTCACTTTGGTATAACTTACTTCTGTTAATGATAAACTGTCAGTATGACTGCTGTTCTGTATTTGTTTCCTTTCCTTTTTTTTACTCACTGTACACTTAGTTCCCAATGTAGAGCACATATTTTCTCAAGGGCAACTGGAGCATTTCCAACAGTGGAGATTGATTTTCTCCAACAGCTCTGAGAAGTAGTATTGAATAGTCCACAAATGCTTCATGAAGGGAGCTTTGGACAGGGGGAGGTAAAGAGGTCTGAATATTTTAAGTTCTAACTTGCCAGGTTCCCATGATTGGGTGAATTTCATGTGTCCTTACAGTCCTCTGAAATAGCCCATGTTTCACTGTTTTGGTAAAATAACTAGCGATGAAATGTTTTTCTGCATCTCCAACCCCTTATTTTGTATGCCAGCGGAACTCAGCATAAGTAAATCTGCTTCCATGTTTAATAACTGAGAAGTGCATCAGGGGCAAGGCTGTTTTATAGGTGCCTCTTAAGCCCTATTTGGGTATTATTTATTCTTCTTATTCTCCTCAATCTTTCAAAACATAATTTTTTAAAACTGAAATTAATGCTTTTTTTTTTTTCTTAGAATAAATGTTTTTTCTTTAATTTTTAAGTTAATCCAGAAACTCCAGAAAAGTTAACTGTTTATGGGAACAGCTCCACAAGCGTCCGTCTGCGTTGGTTTATAAATGGCAGCTTTGCTGAGATCAGGCTTCTGTGTCAAATTGAAATCCGCAGTGGCCATTCTGAGCAAAAACTGGTAAGTGTTATTTTCAGTGGATTTTTTTGGTTCAAATCCTTATCTTTTTTTCATATCTTCATTCTGATCATCTTAATGCAGGAATGGCTAAGAGCTCATCTAGCACAATTAGATAAAATTCTACTCATTTTCATTGTTGCCTGCTGTTCCTTATTTTGCTTGTTTTTAAGTAGCTTAGGGGAAGTTTCAGTGTAGCTACAGTATTATTTGGCACTTCAAGCCCTCTCTTTGAGTAACAGTCCTTGTAGTCTGTCCTTCGTGCTGCAAATTGTACTAATGCACGTTCTTTCCGTGGTTTGCTTCTGCCCCACAGACTTCCACAGTGATTGTTTCTGATTGCCTTTAGTAATCTCTAGTTGATTTTCTTTTTTCCATCCTTTTTCCTTAGAGAACATTTATTTGCTTGCTGTTAGCAATTGGCATGTGTATGACTGTAATACAGAGTTGCTAAACCTGCTCTTATGTCACTAGAGCAGAGGCAGGATAGGGAGACATTCTCCCACTGGCACAACAGAACGTAATCCTTGGTGAAGACCTCTGCAACTGGAGAGGAGGTGGTGGTTTTTGGGTGGTGTTCAGATTTCCAGCATTCAGGCTGGAATTCTAGCTGCTGCCCAGCATTGGTGTTCTGTCACTGATTGGAGCTGCATATTTATTCTGCTGACTGTCAAATGAGCTTAAGGCACTAATTTAGACACCAGCATCAGATACCAAGCGTAGGTGGTGGAAATATATCCCCTTCTTACTGCCTAAAGTAGTGTGTGGGTGATCTGTATCAGTGGGGAAGCCTAATGGCTGCCTGTTCAGTTGGCCTCAGGTTTACCTCCAAGTTCTGTGATTGCTCATTGCTGGAGCATCACTGAGCAGCTCAGGTGGACAGATGGTTAATTACCCAGACTTGGTGTAAAGAACCTGAACATGTGAGCATGGGAACCTCACAGACTGATTTTTATCAATGCTGGTTCCTCAGGAAGTTTGTAGCAGGAGTATTCTCTTACCCAATTACATTTAGTAGCATAGCCTTGTACAAAGTCACTCAAGTCACAGAAGTGAAGCAGTTGACAGTGAACACACTAATTTTGTGTGTGTTCTCTAAAATAATAGGGTAGTAATAAATACATGCTCATTTCTAAAACAATTTTGAAGCATTTACAGACTGTGGAAGCCTTAAGATTGTCTATATTCTCTGTAGTAATATGTTTAGTAGTACTCAAATACTAAGTATTGCAGAGAAAATCAGTTCAGATGCCTTGGGAATTATCAGAGGAATTAACTTGCTTTTAGATGTAAATAAAAGCTCTAACCAATGAGCTGTATTGGATTTTGGTGTTGTGGTTACAGATACCCTCACCCACAGTTGCTTGCATTTTCTGCTCCCAGCAGTAACTGCTTCTGCTGCAGTCAGGAGTGGAAACAAATATCTGAGCATTACCCACCCCCAGCTCAGCTTAAAATGCCAAAAAGTAGTTTTGCATAGTTGTCTAGCCTGAATTACACTGTTTGAAGCCTGGAGAACATAATTGCTTGTGAATGCTGCTACCAGGTCAGTAATCAGGGGCAGTGGAGGATGATAAAGTCATACACAGCCACAGCAGTTTGCTTCACTGCACCTGTATCAGTGCTCTCCCTTACAGATACTTTGAAGCACAATGCACAACTTGGTAGAAGCTCTTAAGCATTGTCACATTGTCTTTGGTTGCTTAATAAAAAAGCTCAAAGAGTTCTCTGTAATAAAAAAGTAGCTGTGAAATTGCTATGGGTATTTACATGGCATTTTGAGGATGTTTTCAGAAGCTTTTCCATCCGTATGAGAGATTGTTGTCATTTTTATATTTTTCAAGTTGTCGTTTGGTTTTAGAAATGCACAATTAGTTGCAGCTTGAAGTCACTGAGAGTCCAGTTTTGGCAGCTGTGATGCACATGTGTTATAGTTAGATTCAGTAAAGCGCATTCCCATGCCTAGGTTTCGTGTTGTTCTTTTTAAGTGGTTGTGAAACAGAAATACTCTATGGACTTGTACCATTTTAATAACAGGAGAGACTAGTGCTGTAGTAAGAACTGTGAACAGAAGTCATTTGGGTTTTACTTGGATACTGTCTTTTGAGGGGAAAACGTCTGTCTGGTATGGATGCTGCGTGATAAGCTTTTTCTCAGATGGACTGTCTTTAGCATGCCTTTGTGAATGTGTCTTAGGAGTAAGTCCTTTGTCTGCCCAGTCTGCTGTGCACAGTCATGATGGGAGTTCAGATTATGAGTACCAGAGACGAAGCCTTGGTGGAACTTGTGAGCTAACATTTCACTGCTCATAGGAGAGGGGGGGAGCTAAAGAGGGTTGGTGGAAGCAGCAGCCTGCTTTTGCCTGCAGAGCTTATCCTCTTGAAAGTTCACACTTCTAGGGAATAATTGCAGCAGACAGAGTGTATGTCATATTTTTGTGCCACATACAACTTCATTTTAACAGACCTCTGAATTCTTTTCCTTTTCTAGCATGACTGCATAGGAAATATTTTTCAATATATATATTTTATATGCTCTCCAAGCATTGTCTCATTCTCACACTGTTTCTTTGTATACTCCTTCTCTCCTTGGGAAGGCTGCCTTCTGTGAGACAAACAACAGCTATCTAGAATTTGACTGTAGCATTTTTCCAGTCTATATGGGAGAAAACACCACCTTTTTTAGGTGTTGACTTTCAGCAAATTATATATATATGTATTTTTATATAGCAAGTAAAATTCTATCAATGTTTAACAGCACAATGTCTCCATGCCTGGTGGGAAGTTCTCAACCTACACAGCTCAGCTGAATGCATTGCACCCATACACCAAATACCAGTTCAGGGTGCGCTGTTCAGCTGCTGACCACTTCTGGAGATGGAGTGACTGGAGTGGGACAGAGGAACACACAACATTGGAAGCCCGTAAGTTTATCTGTTTCTTTGATGATAAAGAGTGAACTTGTGAAGCTGTGTGCTTTTTAAATTCGCTGTCTAAAAAGCTAACTTTCTGATAGACGATAAATTGTGTACAGTGCAACTTGGAAAAAGAATCTCTTTCTTTATCTTAGCTCCTGCCAGGGGACCAGATATCTGGAGAGAGAGAAGTCCTTCTGGAAAAAGCCTAAGAATCTTCTGGAAGGTAGATAGGAAACCTAACGTTATAACATATGGTGTAATTTAAGCATGAAAATCCATTTTCCTACAGATTTATAAATGAATGAAGTTGATAGTCAATAAATCAGATTGTTTTTCTTATCATTTTATAGAACCATCCATGGAAAAAATATTTTTCCCCAAATGGAAATTTACTGAAGTTGTATTTAAAATGTACAGTGAGAAACATTTCACTTAAACAATTTAATTTTTAGTAAATCCCAGGTAGAAATGAAAAACTTGGAAACCTTTGTATTAACCTCCAAATTTACACTTGAGTTACTAAATTTTCTGTCTTTCCTGTGCATTCCTCAGACAAGACTGGGATGCTAGAATCATATTATCCTATGTCTTCTTTAACTTTCTTCCTCCTTACTTTTTTTGTAACGTTTTCTTTGTCTGTTCATAGCCCTTATCCCTTTCTGAAGCCAATGGAAAAATTGTGTCTCATGAAGTGTCCTGCTACCTGCTAGAGGAATCACTGGAGTATAAAGAAGTCACGGAGCCCTCAAACAGTACTGAGATAAAACTTGGAAGAAATGACTGTGTAATTAGTGTTGTAGCCAAAAATCATGCAGGCTCATCTCCTCCTTCAAGGATAACAAGCGTGGAACTTCCAAGTGGTGAGTGCTCCCAGCGGAGAGCTTAGCACCTTTATACCTTGGGGAATATGTTGGCAAGTTTGATGATTGAAAAATGAGATGAAACACGCTTTGCTTGTTTGCATTTTGCTTTTGTTTCTTTTTCCTATGCAATTCCACTGCATGGGGGAGGTAAAAAAAAAAAAAAAAAATGCTTTTTTCTTATTGTGGTGTCTTTTTACAAATTAATATTCTCTCCAAAAAAAAGGATGATAGTGTACAGCCTCTCTCACTATTGCTTTTCTGGAGACCTCCCAGGAGCAGCAAACATGAAGCTTCAAAGCATTAGCATGGTTCTCTGATGTTTAAGGAACTCAGTTTATTTCTGTGCATTCTTTTTGAGATACCGAGAAGTGTTATGTGCTGAAGAGAATCAGAATAAATATTTGGAGGTGTTGTGTGCCTTTTTAGGAGAGGGATTGTTGGTTCAATGCTCCTGAGCTCTGCAGGAGAATATTAATTGGGCTGTCTGGTAAAATGCTGGCATCTTGGCTGGGAGCTGGGGTTTGTAAAGAAGGTAGGAACTTAACTTCCGAATTAAAATACTGCCACTCTTGCTATGGACTTTTGTAAAGCAAAATAGCTGAGCCAGATAATGATTTTCTGCTCCTAACCTTGAGCTTGTGGAGCAGATGATATTGCACGTGCCTATTGACAGTCCATGCTTCCCTACGTGCCAAGAGGAGTGTGATCTCCAAAGATTAAACTTTTGGCTCTTTTAGCTGTTTTTGTGCAAAGGATGTATTGCTTCTCCTTCTCCACTGAGAGTGCAGGTACCACAGGTAACCACAGTCATCCTTCTTCCAACTCTGGCTCTGGTAAGAAAATGCCATCTCCTGCCAGGAAGATGCATGCCTTGAATGAGATCTGCAGTGAGAGAAAAATGCAAAAGGAAATAATAGCTCCTAATGTTTCTTGTGCTTCTCCAAAGCGCCAACACCTAAAAATATTTTCTTATTCTGCTTCCTGAAGGGAAAAGTAATTGTAGAGTAGCTAAATGAATAAAAATGCTTTTATAGCTCTCTTCATGCAATACCAGCACTAGACTCTAGTTGCTGGGGAGGTCGCTGTAATAGATTTGTGGTGTGGGACAGCTGATGGCAGCTGGAGCTTTGCAGTCATTTGTAGCTTTCTCTTGTAATGAGTACTTGGGATGTCTGAGGTTCCCCTCAGTGTTACCCAACTTGCACTCCTTGAAGGTTTGCTCCCAAGCTGGTATAGGAATTGTCTGAGTCACTGACTAGAGTCATGAAAGATGACTCATTTACTGAACTGGATGACATTTCTACCCAAACATCTTTTCTGGCTGCTTCCTGTGTGCAATCTGTAAGTGCTTTCAGTGTCCATAAGAGAGCAGTGGCTCTGAGGCTTGAGGTCTGTTGAGGTTTTAAGGAGCCCAAAAACACAAACAAAGGATACTTTGCCTTAATTAATTTGTTGCTGTCTGTGAAAAGTGCTGTTCAGTGTTCAGGATGCATAATCTGGCTGTTACAGACTCTTCTTCTACAGCAGTGCTATAGTGCTTCTCCTGCTGTAGATTGCAGCTATAAATACATCAAAATGAGCAATACTACCCTGGGTGAAACTCTAATCTTCTGGCTCAGGAAATAATATTGAATATGGTGTATTTAAGCATTTTAGAGGGTATGTGCTCACTATAAGAATAGGAAATTTTCATGTCAGTAGGAAAATTAAAGCAGTCTAATTACAAATATGCTCTTCCAGCATCACAGAAGAGTCATTTCACTGAATGCATAGTACTTTTTGGGAAAAGAAATTACAAGACTTCCGGAGTTGATTTGTCTTTGTTTAACCAGATGTGGCTTTTTTTGCCTAGCTAGGAAGCTAGAAAATGATTGTATACTTAGAGCTAAGCAGTCCTTCATCATTCACAGCATGTCTGTGAGAGTGAAGTTTTCACAACACTGCTTTTTAAAAACTGCCATTGCCCTTCAACCTTCCATGGTTTGTGGATTTAATGACATGAAATAATAGACTCAATAGGGAGCATAAATGAGAATACTGAATAAGGAAAAACTCAAACTCTGAACTTGTTTTTGAAGATCAGTTGTGGGGCCACAGCTGTTGCGATGGCCTTTGGAAAACATCTCTTAGCTCTGCAGGGTCCCATCTGTCACCTGGGAGGGAAGTTGCAGGAATCAGAAGTCATTCTCAGATCTGATTTGTTCAGAGGCATCCAAACCTTTAAAAATCAGAAACAAGCAAACAAACAAAAGAAAGAACCAAAAGGCATTGCAGGTTTGTTTTGGTTTGTTGTTTCGTTGTTTTTTGTTTTTTTTTAAATTTATTTACCCTTGGTAGCCTCGAATTTCTATGAAGTTCACCAAGGACTCAACTTCCATTGTTGATTCTCAGTGAAAAATAAAGGTCTGTGGTCAGGCGAGTGACAGCAAGACACTCTGACAGAAACACAAAGCAAACTGTTAGCTGAAGTAACAGCAGGAATTTATAGCTGCAGGCTCCTGCCAAATTGGTGTCAAGTCAGATTTGAACCTGCCATCTGCTGTAAATCCATACCTTGAAAAAGTGCTTTTTTAGCCAGCCCTGAGCTGCAGTACTTCTCATCATCATACTTAAGACTTGCCGTGGGATTTGCTGCAGGCTACATCTGATTTCCAGCACTTGAGAAAGCATGGCTGAGTGTGCTGCTTTGAATTTCACAGTACCAGGAGTGCGCTTCTCATTGCTAGAAATCACTGCAGTTTATAAAACCTTTGTGCTGTGGCTGGAAGTCTTTCTTTCAGCTTTGACAGATAAGTGCCTGTCTCTGATGGATTTTTTTGTTGTCTTTGTTGCAGACAATGTCAAAACAGATCGAGCCGTGGCAATGGGGAATGGAATTTATATTTCTTGGAATTCGTACCCCAACATGACCTGTGGCTATATAGTAAAATGGTGTCATTCATCTGGGTCAGAACCCTGCAGTGTGGACTGGCAGAAATTTCCTTCAAATACAACAGATGCAGTGATAAAATCTGGTAAGTCAGAAATCAGTTGTTGAGTTTTTCTGGTTCAGAGTCTGAGTAGGAAATGAAGTGAGAGCAGTACGATGCTATGGATCAAAGATTGTTGCTCTGTGCTTGTGTATACTGACAAATTTCTCCTTGACATTGCATTTTTTAAAATTTCTTACGCAGCCTTACCAAATTCAAATGCTAGTCATCACTAAATTATTATCATCATGCATTTATTAGCTATTTTGAAATTACCTTTTCTAGCTACACCCAACAACACCCTGTCACAGTACAACACATAATGGTTAATCTAGCATTCAGGAGTGTATTTGGATTCTAAACATAAAAGCACTGCTCAGGATGGGGGGAAGACTAATCCATTGTTTTTATATCAGGCAGATTTTTTTTTTTTTTTTTTTTTATTATTATTATTTTTTTTTTTAAAGTGTGACCTCCATGTGTTGGATCACTTTCTGCAATTAAAGTTCCAGGTCTCTAGGTGCTGGTGGGGAGATAGGGAAATGAGTTTCAGCTGTTGTGAGACTGGTAGAAGCAGAAAAGACCAAAGAAAGATGTAGGTTTTTTCTCTGCTCCCTATGTATATGTATATTTACTTTCTAGAAGCATTTGCTATATACCAAGCTCCCATTAGAGAAAATGATTTGAAACTGTATACATAAAAAAGTTGGGTGGGTGCAAATTTAGTAGGTGAGCTTTCCTACTTGCAGTGACAGTGCTGTCTTCATGTTATTTTTGTTTGTGCTGGCTAGCTCTTCCTTTTTCTAAGCAGACAATACTATGTCTGTCCTAAATGCACTGCTCAACTCCTGCTCTCTTTCCTGCGATGCTTTTTGAAGTGTGCTGTGAGAGTTTCCAGGCTGTGGGGGCTGGGCTCAAGCTGCCACATTTACCTCTGTGTTTGGTCCTTCCAGAAGAGTCTCTCCATCTGGACCTGAATCCACATGACTTCTGTAGTGGTCCACAGAGGCTGCTTGTTTAGGAAAAGATTAATTGAGGTTCAGCTTGAAAATACTGACCTGCAGAAATCACAGGAAGTTGTAAATTATTTATACAAGGTAGTATTAAGCATCTATCAAAGGCATACAAAGCATACAAAGTTTGACTGTCTGGGTTTTGTAGAGTCATTTCAGACCTGGAGTTTCATTGCTGAAGTGTTTCAGAGTCACTTTTGAGACCTCTCTGAATTTCTTTTGCACTATTGCTGCAGTAAGTCTGTGTATTTCAAAACACGTTTTTGTTTCCAAAGAGGAGTCAGGATCTACATGGCTGCTGTGAGAGGAAAGTAAAGTGATTGTTTCAGTAACTTTAGTTTGTATTTCCTCATGGAAAAAGCAATTTATGCAATTTGAGTAGCTTATTTTGAATCTGTTTGTTTAGAAACAAAATTTTTCCAAGAGCAAGATTTGCTTACTGCTCCAAAACTAACAATGTTTATATCTAATACTGCAGTCTGAGGCTGTCATTTTTTTAATACACATTTTTGTGAGTATGTGCATTGTGAAAATTAGAAGCATCAGTGTCCATTAGTGAAACCTTCTCACTTACAGTTTTTCTCTTGCAGCTCTGTTCAGACCTGGCGTGAGATACAACTTTTCACTGTATGGCTGCAAATCCAGTGGATATCAGTTACTGAAAAACATAACTGGGTATACAAAAGAGCTGCGTAAGTGTACTTTATCATTCAGGATCTTTGCAAAGTGAGTTTGAACTGTGTCTGCTTTTAGCTTGGTGTTGGCAGAAGATTGACACTGAAATTGTCATACAGTGCTACTGACTTCTGCTTGTTCTCTGTGCATAATTGTAATATATTTCTTGATCCACTCCAGTTCTCAGCATGCAACAACTCTATATCCTCCAGCTTGTATTGTGGCGTAGGGTTTGCCACCACAGAGCAGAAGTTTGCTTTATGGACAGTGTTCTTCGGTGTTGAAGGTACAGTTACAGTGTGAGCCTCACTGATGTGGTCCCTTCTGCAGGAGAGGGGTCAACTTGTCAAGTCAAAGCAAACTTCTGAGAACTGGATTCCTTGGCTACTGTCATAATGAATACCCTGTCATACTGAGTTTTCTCATTTCAGCTTCTTGGGGTGTGGACTAAGGCTGAGCTTACTTGCCTGGGGATGCACTAGTGGCTGAATGCCTTCTACTTCCAGGAGCCTGAATTTGTCGTTGTTCTTTACAGTCACATCTTCTGTGTAGAATGTGACTACAGCTCCCATTTCACTTTGAAGTTTAGCGTGGTTTCTCCTGGAAGATTGTGCTTGGAAAACTGAGCTGTTGAACTGATCTGATCCCTTTGAAAAACTGTTGTTTATTGCATTGCTAAAGCTGAAGGTGAAATCGAGAGAATTTTTCCAGGAACTCATCTTTCATTCATTTGCATTTCTGCAAAAATAAAGAACAGTCTCCCAGAGGGTTTTTCAGTATGCATTCTCAGCAGAATTAGAAACTTCCAAGACAAATAGATAACAGCTTTGGATAATAAAAAACGCATTGAACATTGGAAAATAAGGATATTCATTTTGCTGAAGGTCATAGGTTTATTCTGAACATCAGATTTGCCTTTGGACAGGTAGTCATCAAAGATGATTAAATCAAAGATGAAATAGATGCATTCTCAGACGTGAGTTCAGTGCTGATAAATAGTAGCAGATTAGTGTCTGACATCAGACTATGTCCTGTTACATGACCTTATACAACTGATGTTTTCAGTAGCTCTAGGAATTGGAGTAAGTACCTGTGATGCCTGCTAAGGCTGTTCTTTTAAACTGGGATAGGCTTCCATAATAGTAGTGTGAAGTTTGTTTAATTTGAAGACAAGCAATGCAATCACAAAGCTAAAGCCTTTACAAGCTTAATAGTTAATATGTTCTGAATGCAATCTTTCGGCATTTGTTATGTGAAGAAGGGTATTGGTCTGCAAAAACACTACCTGAGAAGAGATTCGTCTCTCAGCTGGTGCTATTAGATAAAGTTGCAGTACTTAATATCGAAGAGACCAATGTACTTGTGTCTTTGCATTGTCACCTGTTCAGTTTTTGAGAGTTAGGGAAAGATGTTCAGGAAAAGCTGAACATGCCAGCCCTGAAATTAAACTGATGCAACACTTGCATGGATTCAGCATTTAACTCTAGAATATTACTGACTATCTTCTTCTTTCTTAATTCTTCCTGCAGCTCCAAAACGTGCACCAAATTTTACTGTAGAAGAAACTTCTTCAGATTCGATATTGGTAAAGTGGGAAGACATGCCTATTGAAGATTGTCAGGGGTTTTTAGAAGGATATCGGCTTTCCTTTGCAAAAGGCGAAAAAGATTCCTTAAAGCCTAGGCTTTTGGAATCAGGTGAATCTATAGATTATCATTCCCTTGCTCAAGCTTTTTTTTTCTTTTTTTTCTCCACTCATTTTAATTTCATTTTTAAAAAGAAAAGAGATCTTATAGTTCAGTTGCATTAGTCACTGATACTGTTGGTAGTTGGCCCCTGATACGTAACAATGGCATTTGAAATATCAGCTCTTTGTTTGATTAGCATAGTTGTTGTTTAATATAAGGCAGAAGTTGGAGAACACCCAGGTTTGCTGAGGGCATAGAGCTGTACAGTGACTAAGTGTCAGTGAGACACACTGCCCTGTGTACAGATGTCTTAGGTGGAAGAGATGCAGGCAAACTTATGTGACTATGTAAATTGGGTCCCTACCAGGACCCATATTGCAAACACACCTCTGTACAGGTCTGTCTCGCACTGAATTAAGAGGACAAGCACAAGTGTAAAAAATTCAGCTAAATGCTGTGGTGTTTGCTCCCATACAGCGAAGTGTCATGACCAGGAATCTCTGCTTCAGTTTTGCTTGAAACAGAGTTCTCCTTGGGTTTAGTAAGCTGACTTAAAGAAAATCTTGCTGATGCTGAGGATGGCTCTCTGAATTCTTTTTTTTACAGTGCATGCTTTTCTTTCTTCTAAACAAACAGGGAATCCAGAACTTAAAGTTAAGAATATCACTGACTTAACGAAAAAGTCTTTGAAAATACTTGATCTTCAAGGCAAAACGAGTTACCAGCTGGATCTACAAGCCTACACTGCTGGTGGGTTGAGCCCTCCAAACAGCCTCTATGTGGTGACAAAGGAAGACTGTAAGTTGAACATCCCTATGCATTAATGTTAGTTACTCAGGGGCTATCCAGTGTATGTAAAATTGAGGTGTTTGGGTTGTGTTTTTTTTTTTCCTGGTTACTTCAGATAGTCTATGCCTATTTTTTATTTATTTAGTACCTTAAAAAAAAAAAAAAAAGAACAACACAAAAAAGAGAGAAAGACAAAAGAGAGAAAAAAAAGTCCTTTCTTATTACAGCTACCTTATAATTCAAGCTAATGTATGCAGAAGAAATAATTTATAAACTTTTATTATAGTATGGAGCCTTCTTTAGCAACTTGTTTTTCTCAATTTTCCCATGAAGAATATCTATCTGTTAATACGTGATGGGAAGAAACACAGTGTGGAAATATTTACCCGTTTCAGAATTATAAACAGATGCCTTTCTGCTTTTAATTCAGTTTTATCAATCCCCTGACAGAAACAAACCCTAAAAGATAGTTAGAAAAAGTGATTGACTTTAGGTAACAGGAATTAAAAAAAAAAGTCATGTGAAAGGAAGATTGAACACTGGGGTGCAACAAAAATACATGAAAAATCGAATGTAAGGCACTTAACATCAACAGAGAAAGGCCGAGGGAATGTATCAGAGAGCAACCCTGGGAATTAGAAACATTGTAAACCGTATAAAAGCCAGTGCAGCTTGTGCAGTGTTGTTTGCCTTTAAGAGCTATTACCAGAGATTTGAAGAGCTCAAGTAACCTGAAAGTGCTGTTCCAGTGCCTACTGAGAACAGACATCGCAGTGGCAGTCAGTCTTGTGTTGCACCTTTGAGATTAAGCAATCAGAGAGAAATAATCGGCTAATTTCTGTAGCTGTCACTGAATCAACTCTATTTATAGATTGACGTTTGATCTTCCTAAAAAGTTTATGGTGTATGTTATGAAGTTTATGGTATAGTCACTGTTTATGGGCCACTGTTAGCTGAGTTTCTGTGTAGGTGAGAGACTCTATTCTGTGGGGCTGTTAGAAAAGGCATAAAGCTTGCTGGAAACTTTGGATATATTTAGTACCTTCTCTTTTTTGTCCCCCAGCTGTAGGACTAATCATTGCAATTCTCGTCCCTGTGGCAGTGGTTGTTCTGCTTGGAGTGGTGGCAAGCATCTTTTGCTATAGGAAAAGGGAGTGGTAAATATCTGCATTCAATTCTGAACGTTTTTAAAATATATTTGCTTTAGCACCAGTGTTTTTGATTGTTTGAGTAATTCCTTGTTTTCTGCGAGTGCCCAAATATGTTAGTGGGCTTTTACAGACCTTTGTGTAAAAGAAGTTGGCAAAATAATGTTTTAGAAGGTGAGGAAGAAATTAAGTTGGCAGTAGGTGAGAACTAGGGATACAAAAGGGTTTTACAGGAGCCTGTCTCCCAGTGAGCCCTGTTTATTAATCATTTTCCAAAGCATAATTTGTGAGCTATCCACAAACACTCAGATAGACATCCCACCTTCATGTTCTCATAAACATGGCATCACAAGTTCCCTAGTTTAAAAAAAGAAAAGGAAAACAGAATAGTTTACTGCTATTTCCATTAAATACTCAGAGAAAGTACAACATACTGAATCTTTATACCAGATGTCTTCAGTATTCTGAAGTAAACTGAAATGTTCTGACCCCTTCAGTGTATTGGCAATGTGTTTCAGGGCTTGGTAACTTTGATAAGTTCTGTCTCTCCTCTTTAAAGGATCAAAGAAACATTTTATCCGGAGATCCCAAATCCTGAGAACAGTAAGGCACTGCAGTTTCAGAAGAACATTTGTGAGGTAACTTTGATTTTAAATCTGGCATTTTAAACTTCTAGAAGACACTGTGAGCAAATAAGTTTCTGTAGGCTTTGAGTCTTCTACTCTAGTTGTAGGATAACTCTGTGGCAAAGAGGAACATGGCAAGATGCTGTGTAACTTTTGTCCAACTACATCTGAAACTATAATGTTCAGGTAGTTACGAAGTTTGAACTAGGAAAGAGCTGATGCATTTCTGTCCTGCCACATAATTAGTGAGTCTTAGTAGATGGCTGTGTTACTCCCACATAGTTATTATCTTTGCCATGCTGGTAGGGGAAGTAGAAAGTATGGTAACATATAGTGGGCCCCATAACTGGAACTGAGTGTAATATTTAGATAACCTTCTTGAATGGATTATAAAAAGCTGAGATTTGAGGAAACAGTTCTCAAACACTTACTGCAAGATTTGGAGTCTCTTTAAATTGGCTGAAATAGTTTTAACAAGAAGAGGAATGTGTGAGGAACCAGAAAATAAAAATCAAAGCATTTATTGATTGACTGATTGATTGATTGATTGTACTAATAGCAATGGAATGAGTGCAAGACACAAGCCAGCATGCAGGTTTAATTTGGACAGGCTGTTATTATCAGGGTTTCCAGGTCTTTTAGCTTAGTCTCTGCCTTCTTTTTCTCACTTCAGGGGAATAAGTCACTTAAAACACTGGAAATGAATCCCTGTACCCCAAATAGTGTTGAAGTGGTGGAAACACAGTCTGCAGCTCCCAAAATTGAAGACACTGAGATGATGTCCGCAACAACAGACACCATTGTGCCTGAAGATGGATCTGACTCAGAAACAGAAAACCATGTGGTTGTGTCCTACTGCCCCCCTATCATTGAAGAGGAGATATCAAATCCCCCTATGGATGAACCTGTGGGGTTATCTCAGGTGGTTTACATTGACATCCAGTCAATGTATCAGCCTCAAATTAAACCAGAAGAGGAGTCAGAAATAGATTTAGTGACTACTGCGGGCTATAAGCCACAAATGCAGCTGCCTGTCAGTGCTCTGAAAATAGAAAGTCACTCACCTGCCGAGGAAGAATCAGATAAGACAGCAGGTTACAGACCTCAAGCAAACGCAAATGCCTGGAGCATGGACGCTCCAGACTCTCCTGGATCAGTTGAAAGCAACAATGAAAATGCATCTTTTGGGAGCCCATGCTCCATTAATTCCCGACAGTTTCTGCTTCCCCCAAAAGATGACGAAGACTCTCCCAAGCCCAGTAACACGGGGTGGTCCTTCACACACTTTTTTCAAAACAAGCCAAATGATTAACAGTGAGTTATCATTGCACCTGAACCTGCCTTCTAAATAAGCTCTTATTCCTGATGAAACAGGATGAAAAAAGTACAAAAAGCATGCGTTATTCTTGGAGACAGTCAGCAGAGGTTCTAGTAAGCTGAATGTTGCCATGTTTAAGTTAATGAAAGTGTTGATGTTCCATTTTAATAGAGGCTGAGGCCAGAATTATAGCAATCTAGTTATTACTGTAGTAAAATATATTGGATATAAGCGGTATTGAGTTTAGATCTCCTGATAAATATAGTCAGAGAACTCTGCTTACCTTCAGTGTTTGAAGGCTAGTGTGATCTCATACAACTCACAACTTGGAAAGATTGCTTTGCTTTGTTGTAGTTGTTCTCAACCATGCATACTCAAATGATGTAGTCCCAACAGATACGCTCACTTGAAGATTTCATTTACTGAAAACTTCAGCCTAATGTTTTATAAGGATATGGTTGGAAACTCTTGAGATCTTTTACCTAATGATGAACTAACAACAAATCAAAGTTCTACTTTTCTCCCATATGTCACTGTTTAACACTTTTGAAGCAATGGCCGTTCAAAGCTGTTGCTTCTTAACTAGACACTAGTTTCTGTACCTACTGTACAATGTTTATTCAGTGTTTGACTCAGGGGTACAAACTTGGGAAAAAAAAGTGTAACACTGATTTAAACCTCAACAAGAACTGCATGAAGTTTAAAAAACAAAACAAAAAAAAAAAAAAAAAAAAAAAAAAAAAAAAAAAAAGCAAACAAACAAACAAAAAAAACCCATAGAATATTCTATACTTTTTCTGTCCTGTTAAGGAGTTATATTTCTTGATGTATTGCACTAATGCATTTTGTATTTTATAGTTTGAGCTCCAGACCTCCTGCCTCAACTCATACTCTATTCAATTCCCCCACAGTATTCAGGAGTCTTTGCATTATGCAGCAATGTAAGCCATGGGGAAATCTCTGACCACTAACACTAGTTGTCCAAGCCATTTGGCACCAGAAATCAGATGTAGTACTACAGCTCTGTGAGAACAAATTTCTCTTTGGATGGTCTTCATTATGTTAGTGTTGCTATCTGCTGCCTGGCTGTTCTCCACATTGTCCACCTGACAGGACCTTTTCCTACACATCCTATCTAGGAGTGCAAAGGGGGATTTCTGCAGTGGCAGAAACCTTAAGAGGTTTTAAGGCCACTAGTTCTACCTCTCCTTTACTAGACATGTGATGCAAAGATATCTTAAATGATGTAAATTTGTATGCTTAAAGAAGTTTTCAGAACAATCATCTTTGAATTTTTTTTTCGTGTATGCATCTATAGGCAACTGTAATTGTAGTATTTCACTGTGCAAATTTCCAACTTCAGCACACTGAGTTTCACTAGCTTACAATACGAAGTGCTTTCTAATTTACCTGTTCCATATTGTAAAACACAGTGAAGAGAGGTCAGATCTTTAAGCACTTGATCAAAAAGGGTTTTCATGAAGTCATAACCAAATCTTAGTGTAGATTTCAATTTCCTGAACCAGCTTGTGGCATTTGAAAATAAGATGAATGAGTAGATTTCAATCTGAGATTTCTAACAGATAAGGAGGCTGGATTGACTAAGTTTTTAGCTATAATGGTGTGAGAACAGACCAGAAGGGTGGCTAAGCTTAGCAGATGTTTGGTCTACCGAACCACATGACCTGGCCATCAAAGTAAAACCAAGCATTAGGTTAAACCTAGTCACTGCAATGGGTGCTGCAGTGTCAGATACTGACATGTCTCTGCCATCTCCGTAGAATGAAAACACAGAGGGATTTCGAAACAGACAGAACACTAAAGGCAAAACACTAAGAAGCTTCCAAATCATCATCACTAACAACTGTATATGCCTTCTGGAAGAGTGAAATGTAAAGACAGTAAGTTTAGGTGTGTTTGTGGGCCTGACAGAATACACGGTCTGTCTGAAGAATGGAAAGTGCAGCTCAGGTTCTGCTCTAGAGGATGAATTTTGAAATGAACAGGGCTGCAAATGAAAAGTAAGGCAGTGTGAATAGCTGGTGTCCATCCATCCACAGGCATCCCTACAAGAGAGCATTTCATGCCTAACGTATTACTGCTTGTTATTTAGTACTCTAAATTAATACATAAAAGGAAGCAGTTCTACTCTTTGTGCTTGATAGAGAGGCAGCGATTATGTCCTAATAGTAGCAGTATTTTCTTTCTATTCCAAAGCTCACAGTACCTTATTTAAAGCCTGTTTTTTTTTCACTCTAACGTTATTATTTTTCTAATGCATTTTGTTCTAATAAATTTTAGATTATGCTTTTAACTGAAAGCAGAAGATGTTTAGAACAGAAGGCATGGGTAGTGTGGTTTATTACATTTTTGTTTAGTGGAGCAGTTTCTCAACACAGAGGAGCAATTACTGTTATATGAAGATCCGTAGGAAAAAGGAAAACTCTGTAGGGGAATTGCTGATCTCAGAGAATAATAGTGCTTTCTTATGATTGCATTTTGCAAGAAGCAACACCAAACCGAAGTTGTGGTTTTTAACTTGGCGGACTGGAAGCCAGGGTGAGCAGAGAGCTCTCAAAGCTCACAGGGAGCAACCTAGCACCTTTTGCAGTGCTCTCGAGGAGAATCAGTTCAACTTAAATATCACATAGTCAAATTCTCTTTCATGTTGCTCTTAATTTTCAGTAAAGGCAAAATCCTTTATTTCACCATGATTAGGTGGTAGAGAGTTCCCTTAACATAGGGCTGTCTTTAATGAACCATAGCACTCTCACTTAATTATCCATTGCTATTTTTAATTTTTTTTAACTTTATTTGATTTGTGTCCCGATTCCCAGTATGTAGGCAGAAGAGTCCCATTAAGAACAGTGGCTTACTATATCTTTAATCTTGGTTTATAGCCCTGCAGAGGGGCTTCATCTGTACACTACCAGCGAGGACTCCTTTCCAATATCTGTCTTAAATCTTCTGCAGCAAATCCAAATACCGTATTAATGAGAGAATATGTGCTTATTTAGTGTCCATGCAAAGACACCCCTTGGTGTATCCCCTTGGCAGTAAGAGTAGACTTGGTTTTTGAGCCCAAGTGATTTGTTAAACCAATGAAGCATTTTTAAGAAAGTCATTCATACCAAAAGCACTTTCAAAGCATGGTGCTGTTTAACCTCTGGATGTATTGATGTCAATTGTAAGACTGAAACTTTGGGGTTCAAAGGAGATCAGACTCCTTGTACTTGTGCCTTTGGGCTTCCCAGTGAGTCTGTGTGGTCAAATTAGATGTGAGTGAAACCCCTTCTTGTTGTTTCTGAAAGATGTATTAAGAAACTAAATGTAATGCATTTTCATCATTTTCTGAAAGATCTTTTTCCTTTATTGAACATCTATTTTGTTTTAATTCTTTTGAATTTTTGTTTGGTTTTTTTTTTTTCCTAGAATAAAAAATGTAAAAAGGGAAAAGAAAAAAAATTCCAGAAGGGTTCCAAGTAGAAGAACTTTTGTCCAAAACACTCCTAACTCAGTGCTTCAGTCCTCTGGTTGAATCAGTGTCCAGAGATGTAGGGTGCCAATGTCAAGCTGTTTCTTTCTGAAGCAAGTCACCAGTGTTGCTGCTTTTTATTTTGAGCCATGACTATAATATGTGACAGTTGGGTTTGTTTTTTGTTAAGATTTTTAGTACTGTTCATTTGATGCATGGAACATTGGTCATGTCTGATGTAACATCATGCACTCTTCTGTTTGACTTGTTCATTATTTTTGTTGTTCTGACTGACATACAGGAGCATACTTGGGATCTTGATTTTGTGTGTTAAATTCTGGAGTTGTAAATTTGAATGTGATATACCTCACAGAACTACTAGTAAATATTTCAACGAAACAGTAAGCTAATATTACAGATGGGCAGTGAATTATCTCCCCAGCTATGTGGAGGCTGCAAATGCAGACTTAGGACCTAATCAGTGGTATTTGCTGTTCTTGCTGACTCTATTATCCATAGTTGCTGCTTTCATGGGTAAATTGTTTCTCAAAGGAAATCAGCAGGCATTTAATCCATCACAACACAATTGGCAAATGCAACACATTTTTTTCACATTTGATTTATGAGGGGGACCAGAACTTTCCTTTGCTGGGCACAGGGCATCAGGGTGCTTCTGCTCAACTCAAGTTTCAGGCTGCTCTGAGGGGGCACACAAAAGTCTCTTCTCTCCTTTTTTGTTTTTGACAAGTCCAACAGAATAAAGTTAGAGCTGAAGGCAGTGATATTGTCTCTTATAGTGTCCTCCACACTCGATTGAAGATAAATGGTAGCAAAATTGAGGGTAACTGGATTTGTTGGAGGGAGAAGATATTTGAATATCACTATTAAAAGGTGACGAGAAATTGTATCCTCTATTTTTAGACAATGATTTCTTTGTAAATAGCGTATTTGTACCTAGAAGTAGATAAAAATACAGCAAAAGAATTTGAAATATGCAGGAAGAAAATGTAATATTTCAAGAATCAAGTTGCTAACAAGGCTCTGTACCATAAATCTATCAAAGACTTCCCCTGTAAATAGCATGCTTTGCTCTGCCACAGGCTTTGAAGAAGACTTCAAATCCAATGGCATCAGAATTTTTAACACTAAGTAAGGTCCTAACTTTTCATGCAAATGTGTGATAGCAGCATTATGTACCTAGGTGTGTATTGGTGTATGATTCCCAAAGCATGGTTTTTGAGAGCCCTGTCCTTGACTATGTGCCTTGGGAGTGCATTTTCTCACAGGGGAAATTGGCTGCCATCTGCACTCCTCCCAGCATCCTATGCAGAGTTCGTGCTGCTGTGCATTTAGCAGTGACTGATGTTTAGAGATGCTGTCAGCACATCTGCAGATTTGTTGTTGGATTCTTCTTTGAATTGGCATTAGCAAACCAGGGAGGACGTTCTTCAACCCCAAATGTTGCATACAGAGATTGAGGAACACTGGAGTGTTTAAAAGCTCATTTCCTCATGCCTCTCCTAAGTTTTTAAATATCTTCATAGAAGCTGGAAAACAGTTTCTTCCATAACAGTTTTTTTTCCCCTCCTCCATCATTTATATAACTCTGGATTTTCCCCAGTGTTTCTATGATAGTGTTTATTTCCTTTTTGCACATTATGCAAACAAACGTCAAATTATATTGGCAGGACTTTCCATAACTTTACAAGTTGTCTCAGTGTGCATAACAATGCTTCCTCCCCCCGCCCCCCCCCACACAAAAATGTCTATCAACTTCTCTCACTTTTTCAACAAAAAAACTCTCCAGAAAATATGTGAGGACTGAGCTTCACCAGTGAGCAGGTCAGTGAGTAGGGTGCTGCAAGGGATTGAGTTAATCCCTTGCCAGTCTCACCTTCTCCTTGTGTCTGGGTGATGCCATGGTGAGCCAGAGCAATTAGCATCCTCATCTTTTACTGTGTTCCTTAGCAGCATCTGTGGGAAGGATTTTGAACAGTCCCAAATCTGCTCTTCAGCTGGTGTTACTGGAAAGCAGGCTGCTGAAGACAGCTTCCACGAGCACTCTGCCAGCCACACATTTTGCAACTTGCAAATCGTAGTTCCCAGAGAGTAAAGTTTAACCAGAGAATGCATAAAAATTGAAGGTTTTCATTTTCTTTAGTTGGGATGATAAAAATTCAAAAAGCTCCAAGTGGGCAGAGTAAAACAGATGCTTGTAAAGTCTCACGCCTTTTAGTAGCAAAACAAATACAGATACAAAACAGTCCTTAAACTTCACCATGACATTGTTTCTTTAATGTGATTTAAAGTGGCTTAGGGTAAACAATACTGTAAGGTTTGTAGCCTGTCAGGTGGCCAGAAAAGAAGGTAACTCTCATCTGAAACCCTACCTGATGATAATGGTAGTTTGAACTTCAGTCCAGCTGTGGCACAAAAAACAGCAGAACTGGTGGAGTCATGCAAGTCACCCAAAAATTTGTTGTATTCTAATGCTGTTACTTTTAAATATATACTGTGAACAGGTTCAGTGGTTCAATGTTTTGGGTTTTTTTTAGATCTTTTTATACCGTCTTTTTACAGCATAAGTAATTTTTTTAGAGATGGTTTTGTGTTCTATTTTTACAAATATTTTAATGGACTTCTGTTAAATAGTAGTGAAATATTGTTTGCCAATTTGAAATGTTCATCTATAAAATTAGTCCTGAGAATAAATCAATAAATCAATAAATCATCCTGTCAAAACAGTCATCCTAATGCACTAAACCTAACCAGTCATTTAACATAGCTCTATTG
The DNA here is from genome assembly GCF_019232065.1 of Centrocercus urophasianus. Classification (NCBI taxonomy): domain Eukaryota; kingdom Metazoa; phylum Chordata; class Aves; order Galliformes; family Phasianidae; genus Centrocercus; species Centrocercus urophasianus. The sequence continues at coordinate 14,971,544 of NW_024884811.1, forward strand.
CTGAATGATACCGAAGTTCTCCAGCTTCCAAATCTGTTACTCAAAAAAGATTTTCACAATTTAAAATAATCGTACAGCACTTTAACAAAGTTGTAGTATACCAAGTAAAACAGTGATTCAACAGTGTGTATCAATGAGAAAATTTATTGGTTTAGCAATTAAACATGCATGCTTGAAAATGGAAGCATGGGGTCACGATGGGGAAATAATATTCTGGTGAGCTAGATGACACGTGAAACTAACCTAAGACACCAACTTTGCAAATGTTTTAAAACTAGTTTGCTTGGCTGTTGTAATTCCTGTTATATTGCTTGTGTGTCTAAAAATATGCATGTATTTAACAATTTTACCATAGTATTGCCATGGAATTTAATAAATATATTTTCTTACGCTCTTACATGTTTTGATATTCTTTGCTTGCATGTTTATTCTTAAATAAGAGTTAAATTCTGCACATGCTCCAGTGTAAACAGAGTTATTTTAACTTTGTGCCAGAATAAATAACCTCAGGATCTGGCAAGCATTGCCTTGGCTTCTTGATCAGTAGAGTAATGCAAGTACTCTCTGATCTGCTTCTAAGCACAGCCTTTCATAGCATGTAAGTACAGCATACACTGAAGCTCTTTGGTTCATGTCATGCAATGTGAAGAGAAGAAGTGGGCTGCCTCCCTTACCTGTGTCTCCCTCAGATTATGGCTCTAACACCTGGGGGTTGAGGTGTGATTCCAGAGCTGAGGGCTTCTAGATGTGAGGAGACAGAGCTCCTCACCACCCACACCAGAGCTGTGTGGTGGACATCCCTATTCCAGGACGCAGAATGTAGAGGCAGGAGGAAGTGGAATCCAGAATGAGGATTGTGTGTTGGTTTGGCTCATGTAGGACACGTTCTCAAGATCTTGTAGTGGAACTGAGATGATCAGCCTCTATGGTGGCTTCATGGGCCCCAATACGGGCCTTACATTTGAAGATATTTATTTATGCCACAATACTTGTTTGTTCTAGCGATATCCAGGGAATTTTGTGTCTCGTCTGGACTTATGAGGAGCAGCTAAGGAAACTGCGATTGTTTAGACTGGAGGAGAGGAGGCTCAGGAGAGACCTTATTGCTCTCTGTAGCGATGTAGAAGTTGGCCTCTTCTCCGGTGTACTAGTGATTGATCTAAAGGGAATGGCCTTAAGACATGTCAAGGAGATTCAGACTGGATGCTAGGAAAAATTTTATCTCTGACAGAGGCTGGAATGAGCTACCCACAGAGATGGTTGAGTCACTGTCCTTGGAAGTGTTCAAGAAATGTTCAGATGTTGTACTAAGTGACATGGTTTAGTGGGAAATATTGGTTGCAGGTGAACATTTGGACTGGATGATCTTGCAGGTCTTTTCCAAACTTGGAGATTCTATGATTCTGTGATTTAACTACAGCACCTGGACCAATAAGTGACCCACTGGCTTAGTACTGTGCAGACAGACAAGTGCTATAGCACAGCATACAATATATAAGTGTTGCAGACCAGCTATCCTGCAGATCTCTACCACTGCAGTGACCAGAGAGGAGCAGCCGAGAGTACAGGCCCTTGAAGACACAAGGTAGTCTCTGATCTCCCCATAATCAGCAGTAGTCCTTCTCTATTACTTGAAGCTCTGATGAGGCAGAAATCCCAGTAGTGCATCTTACCATACGTGTGGCAAGCCCTCTCATTGCAAGGATTCACCTCTAGGTGCGTGCTTGTTTCCTAGTTGCTAAGTGAACGCAGAAATCAGTTATTGACAGCACCTTTTTGTGCTGCATTTACAACATACAGTAACTATGGAAAAAAATACCTCAAGCAAGTTGTGATCTGGAACTTTTCATTCTGAGTGCATTTGATAACTGGGAACCATTAGTACAGGCACTTTTTTAATTATTAAAAAAAAAAAATTAAAATCATATACCCAAAAGGAGTGTGAGGTTCAAGTTATGTTAGGGTGTTAGGGCCTTCTGAACAATGTAAGTTGTAACAGTAGCCTGACCAAGTTCTAAGGTTGGGTAGTGATGGAGGATTGGGATTTTCTGTTCCTCACCATGAGTACATGGGCACAGAGAGGGCTTTATGCTGCCAATGTTTCCTGGCCTCGTATCTGCATGCATCGTTTTATGCTGCCTAACTTTATTTTCTCTGATCTGTCAGTGCTATCTGCTTCTAACACATCACTGCCTGTGGCATTTGCATCCAGTGTTTCCCTGCATTTCCTGTTGCATTACATGAATAAAGGTTGCAGCATCCCTGTGTGTGTGCCACTTGCTAGTTCTAAAAAAATCAGTATTGTGGTAGTTCAAATGAAACCTTGATAATTGGCTATTTCATTTTTGAATTCTGCTTTGTTGATGCCAACTTCAAAAGGTGTATTGAGGTCAAAAAAAACGGAAGCAAAAGGAATAGTGAAGAAAATATTAAATTTTCTCACTGTATCTTCAAAAAATGGGAAAAGTGAGGGAAAATCTAATGTCCACAAAAACTTATCACAAAAGCTGCTGCTGTTGCCACTGAAAACTATTTGCAAATCTGCAAAAAAAAAAAAAAAGGGTGGAAAGCCGCTGAGTTGTGAGCCAGCCTTAAGTTCTGTTGTCCCTTTTCTTCCACCCAGTCACAGTTTTTGTGGCTGTCTGCCCCACAGTGACCTTCACAACGTCCCCACTCCCACTCCTGGCGTCTCGCCGTCACGTGTGGTGCAGGAAAATGCAACCGGTGGGGCTGGTGCAGGGAGAACAGCATTGGTGTTCCCTTAGAGAGGAAGACTGAAGGAAGCTTAAAAAAGACAGGGGGAGGAGAGGAACAACGTCGTCTTTGTCCTGCACACAATAAACAAAGAATAATGCTCTGACAGTGAGGGAAAATTCAAGAGAAACGGGGACACTCAGCCCACAGTGCTGCCTGGCAGTCTCCGTAGCGGGCAATTTGGAGCTGGCAGAACAGAAGGGGAAAAAAGGGGACTGAAGAGGTGATATTTTTGTTATTTTGCAGATAGATCCCGTCCAGGCTCAGCTCCTAACGACACGGTCCGCGCAGAGTCCTCACCGGGCTGTGCAGGAGCACTGCTGAGGGCTTTTGATGCCCACAGCCTGGTGAGGCTGCAGGATGCAGCAGGCCCCGGTGCTGCTGGCACTTGTTGAGCCCAGGTATAGAAGTCTCAGCCCCACTGTGGGGACAAAGACCCACTTTGCACCACACCATGGAAAAAAACAGAGCAAGTGGGAGAGCCGCCCCCCTCCACAGTAAACTTCTAAAACCAGAAGTGACTCACTGTTGAGATGGGATTGCTGCTCTCTGTGAGTAGAATTCGGCAGTGTTTTGGCCTCTGCTTTAAAAGGTTTTCCCAGAAGCAGAACCTGTGTGATGAAAATTCAGCAGGCTCTTCTGGCAAGATAATGCACCGGGTCCCAGCACAACCACCTCCAGCAGCCTCCTCCTGATCACCTCCTGGCTCCCCAGAGATGAGTTTAGAAACTGGGATAAAGAAGAGTCCCTGGTCTTCTTTACTTTTGGCTGCCAAAAACACACTGTTGCCAACATAAGGCTTTGCCTACAGTAGGCATCACCGCTAGGTCTGGCTTCAGTTTCCTCTGCCATCGCTTTTCACTTCATCTTTTTTGTTTTACATTTTTCCTTATTTTGCCCTAGGATGACCCAAGCAGACCTACCTGCCAGTACCCCAGCAGTTGGTCCTTGCAGAGTTGGCCTGAGATGAGTTTAAACCAGGCCCTCTGCCTTTGGCAGGGTATTAGGCAGGCAAGCAGCAGCTCCCAAAAACATGGCCTCTGCCCCACTGGGCATCTTTCTCTTGGGACAACACCATCTATTTTTTTCCTGACTGTCCCCTGGATTCCGCAGCTCAGCACAGAGCCTGCCTCATCCCACCCAATGCTTGCAGCAAGAGTGTCTTGCAGGATGAACATGGAAAACTAAGAAGAAATCCAAGACCTGAGATTAGGTTTAGGAGGAGGATTTCACTCAAAGAGGCAGAAAGACCCAGTAATGCTAGCTGCATTTCAATGGCCTCTTTATAGCAGTTTTAATCTTTTTTCTGTAGTTTACTTAACTGCATGCTCCCTGTTGACCTGCTGCAAACAATGTGGAGCACCATGGACACCGGTTTCCCTGCCAGCCCAGCAGGTCCTTGCAGGAGGACTGGGAACAGCAACGGCCCGGGTAGGGATTTTGTCCCTGGATTTTGTTCCTGCTGTCCCCTGGATCCACCTCTGCAGTGAGAACTTGAAATGCAATGCAGAACAGTGATAAAACCCACCAAACAGCAGCACACCAGTCCCGTGGACTTTGGGAGTTACAGTGCACGTGAAAAAGCCCCAGATTCAGAAGCCTGGTTTTTGGCTTGTAGAAAGTCAGTACTAGGGAATGGTGACCACAGGTTGGGCAGTCTCTCTCCTCCATAGCACATATACATATGAGACCTGACTGTCAATGGCTGATCGTGCTGCAGTTATGCCAAGGTTCTGATACATACTGGATGATATGTAATGTGGTTAACAAATGGCCTCAGTGAGTGAGCAGCACACCTGGGCCAGATCCTAGGAAAACAGGACAAAGTACACTGCCATGCACTGTCCACACCTCCCCACTCCAGACATCTCCAATCCACTGCCCACATGTCTCATGCAGCCCAACTTACAGCAAAAAGTTGTGTGCATTTTGGTTCATTGGCTGAACACAGTCCTGTAAGCAGCAGAAAATACACTGCCATGCTTCCCCTTTTTGATAAAGGAATTTGAGAACATGCTTCAAGATTGCTGGAAAAAAATCCTCATTTTTTGGTCTGCTTGCAACTCCATCTTCAGTCAGCATAAATACATGACCTGGAGATCTTCAAATGGAGTGCAAAGAGTTGTGATCAGATACTCAACTGAAAAATCCAACCAGGCCTCTTTCAGAAGCCTCATCTTACCAGAGAAGAACATCCTTCCCTTCACGGTCACACTTTATTCATGTCATCACTTTTTGGTAGTGTGTACATTTGTGACCAACTATTTTCAAGGATGATGCTTGGGAATAGTAAAATTTCATCAAAAATATCTGATAAATAGTCTGAGAGCTCACTAAGATCTGCAGGCACTGCCATGGAACCAGGGATTGATGCATTAGCTTCATGAAAACAGGGCAACATATCCCACTAGTTCTGTGTTTTTGTTTTTGTTTTTGTTTTTTAATAAAAGGCATGAAAGATTCAATGTTTAATTTCTTGTACACATAAACTATATATTTTATGAGGGCTGCTCTGAAAGTAACGCCTCCTGTTTAATAATATTGGCCCATGATGTCAGAAGTATCAGAATCAGTGCCATATCAGTGTTACAGCAGCAGTGGCTAAACTTTCCCACCAGTATTTCATTACATGTTGTTGCCATGCGACAGATGGCAGCAGAGGGGCAGATAGAATGGCATCTGACATGGAAGTGTGTCTGACACAAAGGTGTGTCGTTGAGTTCCTCCATGTGAAAAAAATGGCACCCACTGACATTCAGTGAAGCCTGTGTAACATTTATGGAGATCAGTCAGTGGACATAAGCACAGTGAGGCAGTGGATTGTGCATTTCAGCAGTGGCGTCAGCAACAGCGGGTCAACTCTGCCAGTACACATTTTTATGTGTGACATGCAGGTTCTTGTTCATCCCTAGCAAAAGTGCATAGCTAATGATGGAGTGTTGCAAAATAGTGCTTTGTAGCTGAGAGTTTGCTCTATCAAACATTCTTATTGTGTATGCCTTATCAATTGCAGTTTCTGCGGAAATAAATAGAAGGCATTACTTTCAGAGCAACTTTTGTTCATGCAGCCTGTGATGATTTCTCTTCATTCAGTGTGGTCCAGGCCAGCAAAGAGGTTGGAGTCCATGCCCCAGGTTCTGAGTCCCCATGCCAGGTCAGATGTTCCCAAGGTCCTGCCGCCTGCTTTATGCTCAGCCCACTGAGCAGAAGCTCCTGTTCCCAAATCAAGCCTGGGAGAATCGCCAGACTTCACTGAGGAGACTGCAAATGTGTGAGCAGGGATGCTCCCCATCTGGAAGCTTTTCAGACACTCTATAAGAGAACTCAGAAAGGATCTTTTTTTTCTTTAGAGGAACCAAACATCACAGCATCTGTGCTATCTGCACCCTCACACACACTCCTCGTGATGCTGCACAGCTGTATTGCCCATGCTTTGCTCTCTGCTGTGGTGGGGTGCTGCTGCTAGTGCCAAATTCCCATGCAGTGATACATGCAGTTGAAAAGAGGCATTTAGAGAGTTGTAGTTTGCTGCTTTTTCTTCCCCACAACACCAGAAATATTTCTTACCCACTCCCCCTTCTCACTTTTCAAAGAGCAGCTTTTGTTCTGAGAAGCGCTGCCTTGTACCTAGCATTCTATACCCTGCAACAAATCATCTCAAAAATGGACACCTCACACGCCAGATGTCTGCCTTGGAGCTGCTCTCCTATGGCGAAAGTGAAAGGGGATGGAGGGGCACACGTGGCAGAGCAGAGTGATGCTGTCAACACACCATTCTCCAGGATAGGGGGTGTGGCCAAATCTTGCTGCCCTTTGCCAGGATGGTCAGGTCACTGCTGCTTGGGAAAACCCCAATGCACATAAAACACAGCTCTTTCCTCTCCAGCGGCTGGCAAGCCTGCTGTCTCCACAGATTTTCCTTTTCACTCAATTTCAAATTTCTCTTTTAAATCCTATTGCATCAAATTCCTTTTACTTTCAGTTTGAAGACATGTCCTATCATACACTTCAGTGACACTTAGTTCATGCATTATCCTGATTTTTGCTGACCATATACAGGCTTCTGTCTCCCTGTGGGGATCCTCAAATGTGAAAACCTTTGTTCCTCCTGGGCGGAAAGCTATGTGTGCCCCTCTGCCATCCACCTATTTCCTCTGCAGCTTTTCTGCAGTGTGTTTTGAACAGGGGAACACAGGTGAATATGCTAAGTATGAATTATATGTTTTAGCAATCAGAGTCTCTGTTTCAGCATGCAGAATGACTGGGGTCTCCTGGGCAGCTATTCCACACACTCAGATCTAGAACCAACTACTATTTGTTCTCTCCATTCTGCAGCTCAGCTGCTCAAGGACAGGTTTATATGGGACAAGTCTCAGGAACATTACAAGGAGTATCTTGGGCACAGTAAAAAGCAGCCAAAAGACCTGGCTGCCCGTTGCCCTCGCCACATTGCATCATTTCAGCACAGTACAACTAAGAGGAGCCAGCAGGGAACTTCGTGCATCTCTCATACCTCTGCCCCCTGACATCTTGGGGCTCTTCTTCAGCTAAAGAGTTAAGAGAACCCAAAATTTCTGAACTATGAAATTTTGGAATGTTTCCTTACTGTCTCAACAGCACTCAGTTTGCCTTCTTAAATTACAGTTTGGCAATCAAGGTTGCACAAGTGTTGGTCCAGTGCCTAGAAATTATTTTATTTTAAGAGGATTGTGACCTACTGAGGTATCTTGCACATTCCTTTTTGTCATTTTTTAGGATCAAAAATTGTGCCTCAAAACACGACAGCAGGAAGAGTTTGATCTTTTTTCTCCTAAACTTTTAATCTGGATAGGCAGAAAAACTTCATAATGTACAATTTTAAGCTGTCAAAATTTACAAAACAAAACAGAACAAAAAAAGATTTAAAGCTGATTATAGTTCACAAATATCCCCAACAAAAACTGCGTAACATCGATCCTTCTGTATAACCAACTGAAACCACAGGTCACTTTGCTGTTTTTTTGGAAAGTGTGCAAAGAGCTAAATGTATAGTACACTTAAATGTTAAAAGTTATACCACATAAGCAGGTCTGCTGCTGCTATAAAAAATATCAAAGTATAAAATTACTTCTACAAAATCGGTCCATTGATTTTTGTTGCTTGTAGTAAAAAAAGTAGACTTTAAGAACTTTCTCCTCAACAAACAACATTTTTAACCAATTACTGCAGGCATTATTTACACAGGTGAAACATAATTTAGCTAAATCAGAGAGCAATAAGAACTACTTATACAGAGACATACATTTGAATGCATAGATACATTTCTGCTTGTGTTTCTGTTGCACAACATAGTTGTTGTACCACTGCAAGATGGAATGAATGCAGGTGTTTAATGACTGCTCTTTCTGACATAAAAAAGACACCTAAGGACCACAACACAGCCACTGAGCTACTTACAACATCACACAGTTCTTTGCTGTTTGCACCAACACACGATCTTTAGCACTCACTAGACATGCAGGGGGAAAAGGGATGGCTCCTATACAAAATACTCAGTTTGGTCTGGTCTGCTGAGGAAAGGAGAGGGAAAATGTTTTTTAGGGTATCCCCTTTGGCTCTGTCATCTTCCCGGATGGCAACAGTGGTCCAGCTGTGGAGGGCTGCAGCAAGATGGCTTTCAGCTGCACACACAAGCACAGGACGGGTCCTCACCACCCGGGCTCTTCTCTTGTCACTTAGTCCCACAGGTGTTGATGTTCTTCCCATCGGCTGCATCCTCCACCAGAGAGATATGATAGTCAGTTGACAGTGTGAGGTGTGAGATGCAGCCCACCAGCCCCCGCAGGTACTGCCTGTTGGTGTGCAGGGCTATCTCCTTCATGCCTCCTGTGGGAAAGAGGTGAATTTTAATATATGTACTCTGTTTTTAGAACTAGCTTTGGACAGTCAAAGGGGATAAACAGAAGAGAGTGGACTAGGATTCTGATTATTGCAGAAATTGTAGCACTAGTAAGCTCTGAGAAAGCTTGGTGCCTAGGCTCCCAGTAACACACAGTGCTTTTCCCTTAATTATCCCCCGGTGTACTGCAGTGTAACCTTTGGTGCTTATCCCCTCTCCTACAGCAGTATCCCCTGGTGAGGCCTCCCCCAGAAGCCAGAGGAGGACCAAAGGCCAAGGCATGGAGCCTTCACCTTATGGAAAATGGGACTAAGATGCATTGGCTTGCAGCTGTCCTCACAAGCAGAAAAACACAGCCATGTGCTGAACACAAATGATGATCACTCACCTACATAGAGATCTCCATTGATGTTTAGCTGCCTCATTTTTCCAGGGGATTTACCAGTCCTGGCTCCATAATCGTCCACAGTTACCTTGCCAGACTGCCCATCTCTGAAATGCAAAGCAAGCAGCTCTCATGTATCCAGCTTACATCCAAGCAGGGGGAGCAGCAGCATCTCCTCCATCCAGGAGACCAGGACAACCCAAATTCTGAACTCAACATCCATCCACAAGGGAGTGGATTCTGGGTGCCCCACAGGTAGCACTGGGCTGCATCGATCCTGACCCTTTGGGATTATGTTTTCCATGGACATGCAATTATGGGGACACATTTCTGGGGGAAAAACAGACTGGAGAAGTTAATTGCACAGCTCAGGAGGAGGAGAGAATGGGCATGTGCTGACAGGCATTTTAAAATGAGATACATAAAACTAAACTGCAGAAGCTTAGACAAGAAGAGGGGGAAACGATAATCCAAGATATTTTTGGAAGGCCCATTACATACTCAAAAGACTTCTTTCTTGCTTGAGCTCTTAGGCTGCTTCCATCTTACAGACGGTCAGTAACCTGACTGACAGAGGAGCCACTTGGAAGGCCTTACTCCTCACTTCGGTAACAAAATATACTAACATCGTTCTGTGACTTCCATGGAGCCGACATCTCATGAGGCGAGAGATGTGTGCTTTTTCTGCTGGGCCTGATGGCTTCCCATGAGGTAATGAGCTATAAATATGAGTTATATATACACTGTGAGATGTCTGCGCCTCCCTCAGACAGAAAAAGTAGGCATACATGGTCTGTGCTCCAGACATTGTGCCAGCCCACAAAGTGCTCACTGGGGAATTTCAAAATGCAGACATGAAAGAGAGATGCAAGAAACCCATATGGCATGAGCTGAAGAGAGAGCCTGTCACTACTGGGGAGCAGACTGCCTGAGGCTGTGCTGGTCTCGGAGCTGGCACTGCCACCTCTTGTACAAAGATCTCCACGTACGCCCTTCTGCTACAGCCAAACTGCTCACAACTTAGCTAAGCAGTGTTGAGAGAGCACAGGGTGCAGTGGCTCACACCCAGATGGCAGCCCCATGGCAGGAGGTCTCCCAGGGCCTCTGTGGCAGCACGCAGCCACTCACCTAACAGCCTTGACCCGGTGCCATCGGCCATCACCAAAGGAGCCGTTCACCACTATGGAAGCAACGCCACTGCCTAAGTTGTAGCTGAAATGAAAAAAAACCAAAATGTAAAACGTTACTGCTTCCTCCACGAGAACTGGCTTCTTGTCATTATGACAGAATACCCTTGCTCTGTGCCTCATGCGCCTGCTCAGCTCCCAGAGCCTCCTTCCTTAGATTTTGGAGTGTGTCAGTAGCTTCCTTCAAACGCCAGGAGTGATGTAGTTTTTTTGCAAAGTCAAGATCATAGAATAATATAAAAAATTTGCTCCTAACCTGTCTCATATGAGAGAGGATACCAACACCAGCAGCCCAGGAGGCAAGGAGAGGGCTTCTGCATGGCAGCTCTTCTGAGCACCAGGAGGCTGCAAAGGTCAGTGATCTACAGAACTTTGGCATAAGAGCAGAGATGAATGGGAGGATGCACACGTGACTGATAAACTATTACCATACAATAAAACATGCAGCTTACAGCAGGCTCACAAATCATCTGAATTATAGGGAAGGTTGAGTCCTGTCATGCCAGAAAAGGTGAAGCCTACTGATGTAAAGGTAGAGATGCTAATGAACTTCTCTGTTTCACTTGCAGCTCTGAGTATTTCTTTGCATTTGCTGCTAGTGAAATTACTCAGCAGATATTGCCATCATATTTACACTTAAAGCATCTTAATTTCTCAGCTCCAAATACCTAAACCTACTTTCACGAACGGAGATGATGATGCAGCACTGAGCAACTGGGTGTTCTGCTGCCTGAATAGTCTGACCCCCAGCTGCTGATCAACGGCCTTCTGCCTGTATTGACTTGGGAGGCTAAAGCCAACATCATTAAATATTCAGATAAGGTTGATCCTGGAACGAAGTTCAAGGCCAGAGTTAAGCACTTGAGAAAAGAGTATTATGCCAAGCACTGCCCACAGCAAAGCAGTCAACCTAAATTTGACTACTCACAAAGAATTGAGCGTGTCTCAAACAAGTATCTCCTCTCATCCTGCAGACAGAGGAGGAGTGCTGCAGGAAGATACAGCTGTTGCTAAGCTCAGCTTTATAACTCAGTGTTATACTCTTAGTTACAAAATGAGATTAATATCCCTGATGAACAGAGATTCTCTGAAACAGAGGTATAACCTACTGAAACACAGAAGAACAGAGAGAGTTTACAGCACTGAACAGGGAACCCATCCCTTTTGGGTGGGGAAAAAAAAAGATTATTTGAATTTCAAACCAGAACACAGACATCTAACTTTGTGCTTTCTTACCAAATGAAGCCTATGATTTTCTTCTGACCTAATCTGTCATGAGCTGCTCTTTTCAAGAGTAGAATGAGGCTTACTTGCTGTGAAAGATGATACATTTTTTATACATTTGTCCTCTCATAATCTCCAGTGCTCACTTTAATTATGCAGTGATGGTTTGCATGAATTTCAATCTGAGATCTTAATTTTAATCTTTCCTAAATGTATAAGTACAGTTGTCTCAGTAAAACAAAACAAAACAATAGCTTCAGTGTAAAATCTTTGTGTTTCTTTACGCTGAGAAAACAGGCATAACAGATCGGCCACTTACTAACCAGCATCTTGGAAAGACAGGCTCTCCCAAAGACATAAAATGCACCACTTTTGCAGATTCAATTCCTAATTTATTAAACAATGAGGTAGCTAAGAGTTATTAAATGGTTAACCACAGGAAACCACAAGATAATATCTTTAAATAAATTAATTTAAATAGAAATACGCATCTCTGTTTGCGTATCTGTGGTTGTGAAGAACAATCAGGGAAGTCAAGTAAAAGGTAGTTCCAAATTAGGTTAAATGGTTAACAAAATATTTGTAATTTAATCAACAGTCATTCATAATAATCCATAACAACAATGAAATTTGTAGTTTGCTGTTTCAGTATTTGTCTTACACAATCTTAAAGTGGCTCACGTGGAAAGATGCAGCTTTCAAAAGCAGGAGTCACAAAAAGCGCCGTGCACAAACTTGCACTGAGTCTGCCTAAGTGTGTGGGAGGGAGAAAGTAATTCTGAAGAGCCAGCAGACATCTTCAGTCAATTCCCAGTACTCCCTGGTTTCAGCTTTTTGATGATAATATTACTCAATTCTTAAACAAGTGGTTTTGTCGGTAGTGTCAGTTACAAAGAGTCTGATGAAAACTGAGTCTACTGTAAGCACAGGCACTAGCAAGGGTTTGTTTCTTTGACCTGTTTTGTTTGCAAGCCCTGCATCTTTCTACTTAACTGAAATAGCAAATACTTCAATAGACATGGGGGGGAGTTACATTACTTTTACCACCACAGGATGACTTTCAATACTTAAAAGATGATGCTCTAAGAATGGGTAAGAAGAGAGGAAGAATGACTGCTGTGAAGCTGGCCTAGACAAGAACTGGACTATCTTTGAACAAACCATGAAATCTGAATTGTCCCACAACGTACCAAAGGACAAGTGCACCGGATATGCAGTGGAGATTCTTTTGAGCATGAAGTGCATTGTCTGCCAAAAAAAACAAGGAAGTGATAGTTTACCTGAATATTAATGCTCCTTCTTGAAGGCCAAGAGAAACGAAATCACTATTAGGTCGCATAGGACTGTCTCCTCTCCACATCAAAAGACCTTCCTTCATGGTGGTTTTAAACCTCATGAAAACATTTGTTCTTGATCCTGATACCCTGTTTAATGTAAAATAAGAAAATAATAGTAAACATTGAATAGTGCAGTCCTCTTTCAATCAGACCTAAAAGACAATACAGTATTCCTTCTTCACTGATCTTGCTCATTTCTGTTTAGTAACTTGCCCATGTAGTAATTTATGAGACACTGTGGTTCACAGGCCCGTTTCCAACATTTTGGGGTGAAGGAATTGAGCTTGGTTCTCCAGAATCCCAAACACTAATTTATACTACACAAAGAAGAGAAAATACTTTCTGTCCCCACATCATGTGAGCTGCACTCTAACAAGCAGACTTTGAGAAGGTCTAATAAGTTTAGCGAACTGGAGGGTGAGAGGTACTGAGCTGCAAGTGAGAATATTTGGGAAGCCTCCAGCCAATGGCTGAAATACAGGCAAGTATTTGCTGAAATAAATTTTGCAGACTGAGCATCTTTTAGGGTAGAGAGCAGGCAAAAAAAAGAAAAAGAAAAAGGAAAAGAAAAAGGAAGAAAGGAAGAAAGGAAGAAAGGAAGAAAGGAAGAAAGGAAGAAGGAAAGAAGGAAAGAAGGAAAGAAAGAAGGAAAGAAGG
>NW_024884811.1:14993291-15052925 GCF_019232065.1 Centrocercus urophasianus
AAAGAAAGAAAGAAAGAAAGAAAGAAAGAAAGAAAGAAAGAAAGAAAGAAAGAAAGAAAGAAAGAAAGAAAGAAAGAAAGAAAGAAAGAAAGAAAGAAAGAAAGAAAGAAAGAAAGAAAGAAAGAAAGAAAGAAAGAAAGAAAGAAAGAAAGAAAGAAAGAAAGAAAGAGAGAAAGAAAGAGAGAAAGAAAGAAGGAAAAAGAGAAAGAAAGAAGGAAAAAGAGAAAAAAGTAGATTCTTCTGCTAATAGAATTTAGAATGAGGTTTTGTGGCCAGATTTTTCATTTGGAAGCTATAAAAGACATTTTATAGTAAAAGGCAACTCTAGTCTCAGGTAGTTAGAATAAAGAACTACCTCTGTACGTACATTCAAGGGAAATACCCTGCTTGGCTTTTTGCAAGCATGATTTCACCTTATTAAAACTCACTATGACCTCTCAGTGATAAAAGAATAAAACGTGAACCCCTGTGAGTGGGGCAGGCCTTACTATACCATAAAAGTTGCTTTTGCAAGGATAAGACAAAGAAACAATTTTCTTTTGACTTACCTATCCAGCACAATATTCAGAGAGATAAAAACAGGACTCTGTGCACAGATTTTTCATTTCACTTTTCTCAAGATACTGCATCTCATGGTGTACAGTTTCATGGTTCAACTGACTCAGCTAGAACAATTAAGTGCCAGGAAATGAACCTAAAGAACTTGAATGAACTCGCAGAAATCTGAGTCCAGCTGCACAGTGTGAGCAGGCAAGGCCATGGTTTCATCTGCCTTTATAGAATTCTTGTACTTACTGGGAAGACAATGTTACATAAGGAAATGTGTCCCTGAAGTGTACTTTTGTCAGCTTGTAAGAGCTTTGACAGCAGCCTGTTGGCTTATGATATGATTATTCTACAAACTAACAGCTGTATTCATATATATACTCACATACATATTAATGAGAACTTAGATCATATGCTCACCTCTGCCATGCCTTCTACTGGGTTTTGTTTGTCCACTTGTAGGATACCATTCTTCGCAGTGCGAGACACTCGCAGCTCATGCCATTGACCCAGACTGACAGGTTCTTCACTCCTATTTTAAAAGGAAGAAAGATTTAAGTGTCTTATACTTTTGTCCTTCTAATGTTTTCAAATAACTGCCATGCTGAAAGTCAATTTTCCTTCGGATTATTTTCTTAAAAAAATAATAATCCATCAAGTTTCCGTTTAGCTACAAGGAAGAAACATAATGCCTGAGGCTTATCACTAAAGAAAATAAGATTGTGTTCCTACCACAAACAACTATCTCTTTACTCTTGTTTATAAAAGAAACATCTAAATAATCAGAATTCACTTCATCCAGCTCCGAATCACTTCTTATGCTCAATCATTTGTAAAGTGTAAAGGAAATTTTTTGGCTCAGTTGCACATTCTTATTTCATGATGACATAAGCCTGGAGATAAAATTTCCCATTTAATGTTCATTTAGCCCCCCATCCTCCCTTCTCATTTAAAACAGAAGTGCTTTGTACTGGCTTATCAGCTCTATTTATGCATCTTGTTCCAGTGAAATCCACACACACACACAAGAAGCCTGCACATTAAGGGGAAGTAACTAAAATATGATCCTAATGATGTGATGAAATGCTGGACAGGAACAATAATCCCCAGTTGTGTAAAGCATTCTCCAGTCTCAAAGCAAGTCTCTGAAGACTGTTCTTAGAATATCGATTGGTTCAATTCTAATTCGAATAGCAGAGTACTTAATGGTCAAAAATGTTTTCCCCTTCAGAAGTTCTACAGAACTTGCCAATTAGTATACAAGTTAAAACATTTTATGTCTAAATGATAATTTGCAGCCATTCCCCCAGGAGTGATAACACCTGTGTTTCATACACCAGTCAAGCTGAAAAAATCAGAAATGGTGTTATTTGGGATACTTCAGCACTTTTTAGCTTTTTCTTTATGAGAAAGTATAAATAAATATGAAATTTTCAGATTGATTTAAATGCTGATTTAAAAAAAAAAAAAGTATCAATTTCAAAATGGGCAAATACGAGCTCCTTTCCTTTTTTATTTCTGTATAATTTGAAATATTTTTATTGCATTTACATTGCTCCTTCAAATTTCTTCAAAGTTTGTATCTGTCTTTATTTGGAAGATATTAACAATAATTACTTTGACAGTTGTTTCAGAGAACCCGAAAAAACA
Source organism: Centrocercus urophasianus (assembly GCF_019232065.1). NCBI lineage: Eukaryota > Metazoa > Chordata > Aves > Galliformes > Phasianidae > Centrocercus > Centrocercus urophasianus. Next base: position 14,995,488 of record NW_024884811.1, read on the forward strand.
CATATCACTGAGCAATGCTATTTGCCTTTTCCTCTTTTTTGTGTGTGGTAGCATTTATTGTTTAATTACTTGGGGTAAATTAATAGGTAACAGAATTTCATCACCTTAGTATATAAATATTTAATAAGAAACCAATGGGTTTGGATGCCTAATAAGTGCCACTACATATATTTCATCTCCTCTCTGTCACCACTGCTCAAATGCACTGTGCATCACCTCACTGTACTCGAACCCACTGTTTGGTCCCCAAAAATATACAGCAAGCATCAGTGTATGCCATTCAGTGACACACCTTTGCTTCATGCATGCTCCCATGTCAGATGCCATTTTGTCAGACTGCCCCTCTGCTGCCATCTGTCACACAGCAACACGGAACAGGACATTGCTGGGAAGGTTCAGCCTCTATTGTCATACCACCAAGATCCGGCTCTGGACCAACATTATAAAATAGGAGGCATCATTTCTGGAGCTCTCTCGTATTTCTTGGATTCATGGGGATTTTGAAAGCTACGAATATGGTAGTGCTTCTTTCCAGTACTGGAACTTCTGATTCTTTGTGTGCTGATGGGCTAATGATTACTTTTTCCAGGACAAACTGGACCTTAGAAAATACTCCATACAATAAAATCATTGATCCTGCAACATGTGGCCATGGGATACAGCAAATTTTTACATCCTGGTTTTGCCTGGCTTTGGTTTTGCCTTCACTCAGCAGCCCTTCTTCTTCCTGAGCACCTTATGCACACTATGCTTCTTCCAGCTTGGCTTATCTGTGGCAAAATCCTGACTGAAATACCTCTGAAATCCTCATTGAAATACCTTCTGTTTTCCATATCCTTAATTACAAATACACTGTAGTTGTGTTCCAGTCATATTCTAATATTTAACAGCTTGGTCATGTGGAAGAGATAGGATGACCAGAACTGTATCCCCATAAAAGGTAGGACAAAGATAGGTGAGAATTATTACAATGAGACTAAAGCAGACTTTTAAGCTGGTACTGCATAAACAGGCATGCATATTTCATTTAAGAACTGACATAACTGATGGCAGGGTGCAAGTTGCCCATGTTACAAGAGGATGTAAAATGGAGACAGGGCTGAGCACTGGTATGTTCCATGAAGATATGACTGGAGTAGGCAGCAGAATACAGGTTAATTATACCTAGATAACAGCAACCTGATGTGCATCAGACAGGGCAAGTTCACTACGACACCTGGAGTTAAGTAGTCAGTGCCTGAGCTGAAAATTAACTACCCCACCTGAAGCTTGTGTGCTTGGGCACAGGAAGGGAGGGAGCAAGAAGTTACAGCTCCAGAAATGAAGTTAATGCCATGCAAAAAAGGTAATCAGTTGAATGTAAGAGGAACCAGGGTTCATGGGTTTTGATTCACATCTAAAGGCTGAAAAGGATTGCTCTATGCACCAGTGCTATGCCTCCTTGAACATAAACTTGTTAAACTGATGATGCACAGTCAACCTCAAACTTGTCCTTTCCTCGTCTAAGTGCCTGACCATGCAATTGACACAACATACACTGAAAATAAATGTATCTAAGTTATTGTTTAACAGCTTCTCTAATGTGTGGAACAATTCTGGCAACCTTCCACTCATCTTGGCAGCCTCAAAAATCTCCCCCCATTACTCATCAATCACACCAGACTCATTCCTACTTCACTCAACTCAGTGTTAATTGGTGTGCTGCTCTCTCTTGTGCTTTCCAATAGAAAGGGGCAGTTTCCAACCTTAGGCACAAGCTTGTGGCTCTCAGCACATTTTACAAGCCCCATACCTCTTGGCTGAACTTTAATCCAAGATGTTCTGCAGCACTACAGTATTCTTTGGTGGGAAAATGATATCTCCTTTAAAGTACTGTGGTTACCAGTAGGAGGAATTAGATGTAATCAGAAAGAAATTGAAGGCTATTGTAAGAGTCACTTCGGGTTCGAGCAAAGGTCTTTCACATAAGATATTTCTGACAGTTTGGTCAGATAAAAGAACAGGGCAAGTTTGGAATGATACTTTCCTTGATGTATCCTCCAAGCTTCTGGCAACATGTTATTTAGCAATTTCCTGAGTTGAAGGCTGCATCCGTACAATTGTGTTTGATCTCCCTCAATGGATCTTTCTTTGGATTTGTCTAAGTTTTTTTTCTGAACCTATTTATAGTTTTGGCATCTGAAACATGCAGTGACGATTAGTTTCCACAACTTATTTATGTGCTGTCTGGGAAAAAAAAGTCTTCTATGCTTGTTACTATTTGTTTTGCAGTCTCCTGCACAATTCCCGCACAAATAAAAAAATGCAGAATAATCATTTTTTGTTCATCTCCATGTTCCATTCACAGTTTCAAAATCCTAATTGTACTTCCATTAGTCTCTTTGAAATGATCTTCCACTTGTGGAAATTGTTACTTTACCTTTCCTGGATATCAACGCTATTCCTCTTCTTTTAATTCTGCTGATTTCTTTTGAAATTAAGTGACTACAGCTGCAGGAAGTTTTCAAGACAGTGTGCATCATGAATTTTTGCAGATGCATTGTTCTTTATTTCATTCCTAAAAACTCTTTGCATTCTAATTGCATTTTTGTATTTGTCTCCAAGCAGCTAGCTGTTGGTTGCACAGGACTATCTATGATTACTCTAGAATCCTCCCCTATGTGACAACACTAACTACATCTCCACAGCTGTGAATTGTTGGTATTGTGCATTATTTTGCACTAGTCCTAATGATATTTCATCTTTGTGTTTATAATCTGAGTGAATTTGTATGTATTAGTCTTCATTCAGTGGAAAATCAACGTATTTCTCCTAATTGCAGTACAGCCATAATTCCTAGTGTCCACAGAAAAGACATGATACACAAGACTTGCAGGCACTGTGTATGTTTTTCATAAGCTTTACACAAATTATTTCTATATATTAGGTCAGTCTGGTCAAACTGGGACTGCAGCCAAGGTACTGAGTGCCTCTGTTCAGCTCACTGCCTTTTCTACAAACACTGGGAACAACTATTCAAGGACTGGGCATTTACACACAAAGAAAAGCCCTTTTTGAGGCATCTCATTGCTCCTGTCCTACGCCATTATTTTAGGATGAGATGAATCATTCTCAGACAGTGTCTGGGAGCCTGGGTGACTCATATAAATCAGACAATAATCTTTGAGACTGCTAGGTAAATTGGGTATTACTCTTAGATCCCCAAAGAAACAAGACTACGCAAAAGAGGGGACCTGGAGTTGTATGTTGTTGTGACATCTCCATCCCAGTACTTACTGCCTGCAATCAGGCAGGAGACCAGGGAGGATGATGATCACAAGACTGCTGCAGTACAATTCTGCGTCTAGAAATATATATGAACATTTATCAACCTCCTAATTACCAGTGGCACAATGTATGGAGGTAAGAATGAATTTCTGCAATAACACACAGAAAGAAAAATAACATCTGCAGTAAGACAGTGACATGATGTGGAAACAGTGAGAAGTCTTTGAAACAAAGTAAGATGTTGTCCCTGTAAGTGCAGTGGTAGTGCTTCTGTGCCTTCTTAGAAGAAGCAGGCAGTACAAACATATGGGCTTCCATACTTCATTATACGATATTCTTCTTTTCAACTCACTCCTCTCCTGGGAATGATCTGTGGCATTGTTGGAAGGGAAATATGACAAATGAGATTGTACCTGATGACAGCCGTTCCTGAGCCGCAATCAAATCTGAACTCCACGTAACCAGCCACCATATTGATAGAGAGGAAGTCTTTGCTGTTTGTGTCATAGCTGTACAAAAGGACACCAGTCTCTAAATCTGGACGAAATGTCATCTCAAACTCCATGAAGGAAAGATAGTTCTGTGGTTCCAAGGGCCAGGGTGTGCTAGCAAACGATCTTAAGGATTCATTGAACTGAGGTATGGCCAGGGTGAGTGCTGGAAATCCAGAATACACAAGTAGGTCACTTGAGGCTCAAACGTAAGGAATAACTAACCTACCAACCAGTATCAGTTCCCTTTATTTTATGCTTAAAGCTAACACAAAAGGAAACAACTCAGGAATTTCATCATCAAAATCAGAAATATTTTTTATCATAGCCAGAATCACTTAACTCCTTTATCTCTCCTTCTCCCAAGGATGCTATATGTATTAGAAAATTTTGTGCTTTACTGTGATTAATACATCTCTGTAGACATTTACTGCAGTGTTTTTCAAAGTAATAAGCAATGCGTGGCATCATGAAAAACTGTATTCCAAACACTAATTTGGTAACTAGTTATTTTAATCTCTGCAATTTCAACATAAAATTGATATTTGGTCCTTTATATTTAGAATACAAAACTGATGCTGGTTAAAACAAAACTGTGGATTTCTTTAGGGTGATTGTGTAACTGTGGAACTGAAAAGGGAGACTGAGAAGCTTAATTGTAGTTAATTTAAATAGTTAATTTGAATAAGAGGCCAAGTTTAAGAATCTCTAACTAAATAGAGATTGCATGTAGCCCTAGACTGAGTGTCGGGCAAGATTTCAATGTGTGTTTTTAATAAGATGAAATAATATTGAGTACTTGTCTTCTATGAGTTAATAACATAAGACATCCTTGGATGTCACTATTTGGAAAAGCACGCTGAATACTAAATAACAAAAAGAAATGCAGGCAATCCATACACTCTCACCTTCTTCACAGTGGTGACCTTTAAATCCAAGAGGGCAAAGGCAAATGTACGAGTCTGCCTTGCTTGCAGTGCAGGTACCGCTGTTGATGCAGGATGCCTCGTCACAGATTCCACTGCTGCACTCACCTAAATACAGCACCACAGTAATGATTTATCAGAGAAGTTTGTCAAAGATTTACTTAATTGTTGGTCATTGCAACTAACCAATACAATTTGCTCTCCATCCCAGATTCTTCCCCCAGTTGTAAAACTATACATAGTTCAGCCAAAGTAGCTCGCTTTTAGCACTGGCTTTATACTAGACCTTAAAATTACCAGAAATAAGTCCTCATTAGCAAATCATGACAGTCAAGTCTTTCAATAATTCCCCAGAATACTTTTCTTCCACCGTCACTCCTATCTTTGTTTTCTCTTAAGTGTTAATTGAAAACTGTATAGATCGTTCAGAAACACTGTGATTTGTTTTATTTCAAATACTGTAAGTGCTTCTTTGTTCACTGTAAGTTTGTGCCTTTGTAAGCCTGGGAGGTGTAATGAGCACTGTCCCCCAGGGGTCTGTCTTGGGACCGGTGCTCTTTAACATCTTTATCAATGACATCGATGATGGAATCGAGTGCACCCTCATCAAGTTTGCTGATGACACCAAGCTGAGTGGTGCGTTCGACACGGTGGAAGGAAGGGATGCCATTCAGAGGGACCTCAACAGGCTTGAAAGGTGGGCCTGGGTGAACCTGATGAGGTTCAACACAGCAGTGTGCAAGGTTTTGCACTTGGGCTGGAGGAATCCCAGGCATCTGTACAGACTGGAAAGAGCGGTGCTTGAGAGCAGCCCTGCAGAGAAGGATCTGGGGTCTTGACAGATGAAAAGCTTAACATGAGCCAGCAGTGTGCCCTTGCAGCTCAGAAAGCAAATGGTATCCTGGGCTCCTTCAGAAGAGGGGTGGCCAGCAGGGACAGGGAGGTGATCGTCCCCCTCTACTCTGCTCTTGTGAGGCCCCATCTGCAGTACTGTATCCAGGTCTGGAGTCCCAGTACAAAAAAGACAGGGAGCTGTGGGAGCTGTTGAAGAGGGACCAGAGGAGAGCCACAAAGATGATCAGGGGGCTGGAGCACCTCCCCTATGAAAACAGGCTGAGGGAGCTGGGCTTGTTCAGCCTGGAGAAAAGAAGGCTGCGGGGTGACCTCATTGCAGCCTTTCAGTACTTAAAGGGAGCCTACAGACAGGAGGGGAATCAATTCTTTGAAAGGGTAGATAACAGCAGGACAAGGGGAAATGGTTTTAAGCTGGGAGACGGAAGATTTAGGTTGGATGTCAGGGGGAAGTTCCTTATAGAGAGAGTGGTGAGGTGCTGGAACAGGCTGCCCTGAGAGGTTGTGGATGCCCCGTCCCTGAAGGTGTTCAAGGCCAGATTGGATGGGACCCTGGGCAACCTGGTCTAGTATTAAATGTGGAGGTTGGTGGCCCTGCACGTGGCAGGAGTGTTGGAGATTCATGATTCATGATCCTTGAGGTCCCTTCCAACCCTAGCCATTCTGTGATTCTGTGATTCTGGGATATCACCCCTGAGATGACACAGGTGTGCTCAGGCAATGCTAACAATGCTATCCAATGGTAATATGACATGGACCATGTCATATTGCACTGAGGCCTGAATGCAGCCCTCACTAGACAGAGTCTAGGGATTCAACCAAGGAGCATAACTGAAGCACACTGGAAGGGAACAAATTCTCCTCCTGTTGCAACAAGATGATTATCTTTCAAAATGGCTGCCCCACACCCAACTGTGTGATGCTCATTTAGCCATCATTTCCCTTTCTGATGCTCAGTGTTATTACACGACAGAGAATGTTTTGTAATGATGACCTGCACCTTTCCTGAAGGTTCTCCCCAGGCCTATGATGAAGTTCTCAATGGCTACAAGAGCTCTCTGGTCTGAGAGAACTCTCATGTAGTCATCACTTTTTGCAGTGGAAACAGAAATGAGCAGTACCAGATTGGTTTTATGGATGGGAAACTGAGGCAAGATGCGGGACAACTAGAAATTCATCAAGTCTGAGACATAACTAGAAAATTCAAGCAATGCTCGTCTTTATCTGCAGTACTAACAATGCTGGTACTATTTTCAGAAAGACCGAAGTGGAATTTTTAAGTACCAGAAAAGAAAGAAGGCAGCAGCAGTGGTCAGACAAGCTGTAGGCTCTCTGGTTTGAGAGCCAGTTTGAGCTGCAGCAGTCACAGTATGTACTGCCAGGCTGCTCTCACAGCATCATGTGCTGGTGGCTTGTCCTGCACAGGGGCTGGGTGGCCCCTCTCCTGCCTGCCCTTAGTGCTGTGGTCCATAAATCACAGCATTCATGACTTATACACTGTACTAAAGAAAAAGAAACAAAAGGCAGGCTAGCAAAAGCCATCCTTAAACCTCAGTAGAGTTCACTTGAAATTTATTTATTTTAAGCTTAATGTATCATATATTGCTTGCAAATCTCTCCTGGCACAGTATCAAATAAGAGTGTGCAGCCATGTAAGGAAAGTAGGGCCCTATCACTCAGTTTTGAGTCACACATGGCAGATCCAAGCATTTATTTTCAGTGATGTTGATTGTTAATGCAGTAGCACGTGAAGCATTCCTAGATGGGAATGAAACCAGCTGCATCACAAGAGGCAATAGAGATCAGGACTTGGAGAATTTCAGCAGGGCTTTCATCTATCTATATAAATTCCATAGATTCTCACTCTGTCATGAAATTACTGTCTGCTTCCAAAGCCTTATTCTTTTACTATCTATTTCTTAGGCTGCAGTATTCTCCTCCTGTGTAGCACAGAAGTTCAGTCATGTTATCTAGAGAATACAGGGTGATTGTTGGCAGGTTTCTCATTAATCACTTGCTTCTTGAGAAGCCAAATGCAAAGCTATAGAAGAGAAGAAAGATGACTTTGTGGATGAAGCATGGCAGAGAGCATTCAACAATATGGGACCAATTTCCTGCCTTCATCTCTTGCTTTCTGACCTGGGGGTTACCCTTCCACTTAAACTGATCAGACTAGGATGCCATTAAAGCAAGGATTTTGTTGTTTTCTGATTGTCCATTACATGGATGAAGTAGGGATTACTAAATATATATAGAAGACAGGACTTGTTAACTTCCCTACTTCTCCATCTTTTCTTCTGTGAAGGGGAAATAATGTTATACACCACCCACCAGAGCTATTGAAAGCATTGATATATATGTATTCTTGATAGTGTGATCCTGGAACTGGAAACGATGGATGGTAAACAGGAAAGCCTATTTGCCTCAACAATAATGGGTTTTCATGGGAAAAGTCCTTTTAATGGCCAAAGCACTGCTTGGATCTGAAAGATTGTTGTGTTGTTTTGGAGAAGTGAAATTATGCCTGTAGGCAAAACACATTTTGTTGTGTCCATAGTGCTTTGCACAAACTCAGTATGCATTCTATTGATTTCTGCTGGTGACTGTGTCAGTCAGTGGCATGGAAAGGTAGCCTAGAAGCTGCTGGCAAAAACACTACTGCAGAAATAACTATATCAGAAACAGTGAGTTTCCTGCTTGCTTGTGGGAGTAGGCTTTACCATTGTGTTGGACAGCTACATCTACAAGGGTTTGGGATATATTTGATTGATATTTACATGGACAGTTTGGTAAAAGCCTCCTACAACAGACCCAGCTACAGCAATGCATAAAAGCACAGAGAAATACCATGCCAAAAACTAGAATCAGAACTTCCCACTCTCAAACCTATACGACTGCTCAATTTTCCTTCAGGCTAAAAAAAAACCAAAAAACTGGTGAGTGGTTTAGCACTGATTAAAGACTGCACACTGTTACACTTACCTACATCAGCACCACTGAGTGCTTTCCCCAAAGGCCAGGGTCTCATATCAATCATTTTCCCATTAATGCTGAGAAACTGAACACAGCCCTGAAATCCACGGTTGGTGCCTGCAGCTCTGACCAGCCAATACACACTGGGGGCACCGCCAACATAGAAGGGAGTCCGGAAGGTAATTTTACTATATTGGCCCTGAAAGGAAAAAGTAACACAACATAATGTAGAACAGACAAAATACAGGATAACTTAAACTACACTGTATGTAATCAATGAAAATTTGCCCCAGTGGATTTACAGGCTGCTCGTTGATGTCCTTTTCATTGCTTATTCCCTTGGTCCATCTATAACTGAAAAACACTTAAAATATGCTACTTTTTGCACCTACATCCATTACGATAACATGAGCTACTTAAAGCAAAATATGAAGTTTGAAAATCACTGTATTCTAATGGAGCTTTCTGGATATCTGTCTTTTGCTGCAATTTCTTCCTTTGCTTTTGCCAACATTGCTTGTCTTCTCAACTCAGCCCTGGGGGACACAGATCAATATGGTGCTGCCATTTGGACAGAACTCAGCAAATGCTGAGAGTTGAATAATAATCAAATGAAAAAAGATAACAGCAAACACCAAGACAAAACATAATCTGATGCCACTAAAACTTCAGGGGGATTCTGCCCACTTTACCAGCACTAAATTTACTCCCGATCTTTTATTACTTGATCTCAACTTACCTATGGAAATCTACACATACAAGTTTCCTTGCACTACTGCAATGCATAGGAAGGAATGAAAAAAGCCTAAATGGAACGTTTTTGATCATTAATTTAAACCCTCTATAATGTGGGAAACTGAGTCATAATTCTTTTCATAAATTGATCAAAATATTTATTTTGTCTCCTACTCAAAAGCTGTTTCAAAACATCTGTGACCTCTAGAATAAAACATTTAAAATTCCTGCTTTTATACACGGCTAGATTTTACCTAGTGTGTCCTGAGAGCTGATCACTAGCCCAGACACTTTCTGGACTTTTCAGTCTTGTTCTGCCTCCATGGTATTTATGACAATAAATCCTGTTTCCAGGGGCTACATTTTGCCAGGCTAAGTTAGCCAAGGTTATTGAGTCCATGAGCATATGCTGCACAGTACAGTGCAGAAATACATCAAATGGATCTGGATTTCAGCAGTGAAATAATTCATGTGGAGGCTGTGGTTACAGAGAGTTCGTCTATCCACAGGGTTTCATAGGTTGGCATTTTGCAGAGCTGTGGGCACACCATCCTCCTGCTCTCCTCCACTGATTGCCAGCTCCAACAGCCTTTGATGTTTTCCTGCACATGTCTGTCATGTTCCACCTCTTATGGGTACTTTCAAACCTCTCCAAAGAACAGATCAGATATGACTGCCATTTGTTGACACCAGTCCAGGTAATTTTAACTTGGAAGGGCTGAGGAAGAATCAATGGAGCAGTAACATTGTCAGAGCTGCAAGTTCTGGCGGAGAGCTGCAGGAGCAATTGACTATTTTTCTGGTGTATATGCAGTTAGAAAACTGTTGGTCCACTATCAAACTCTTCTGGTGATAGACTCTGTGGACCACAATCCTCCTTCTTTGCATCTCTTCCCCATCAACTTGTCTTGTGTACAGGCAACCACACGCAGTCTCACCAAAATTCTGTGCAATAGCATAACTCTCTATTGGACACATCTCCGATTCACTCTGAATTACATTTCCCTTTTATGTTGCCTTGCAGCACTGGTAACACATGGTGACACATGACACTAAAATCCTTCTCCTCTGTCATTTTCAGATGATGAGCACTCTATGTGAAACAGAAGTTCTTGCCATTAGGCTCCAAGCACACAGCATTTATGCTGACAAGCTTCATCCCTTCCTATCATTCTAGTTCTTGATATTTTCTTTCTTTCAGAGCCTGCACATGGAAGTGTAAAGCAATAATATACTAGAAGTCCCTTTTTCAGTGCCAGGGATGGCAAGCTAATAGTTCTTATTAAAAGGAAGAGGAAAGACATCCAAACCAATCTGCAATTGTCTTTTTTTTTTTTTTTTTTTTTTCTCTGTGTCTTTATTTTATTTCTCTTTTCTGATTTGGTAAGAGATGAGAAAATCAAGACAATTTCCTGCATTATATTTTATCCTAGCAGTCTCATGTGAGACTGTTGGTATTACTTTCAATCAGGGCAGAATGCCTATCTCCATTATGGTGCTTAATAGTATACATTTATTTATACTCTACTATACAAATCTTGTGTGGCCATATGTATATTGTATATAACTACACACAAACATACATATGAGCAATCTGTTCTGGTTGAGAAAGTGGAAAAGCAGAGACTTGAAAAAGAAACCAACAGAGCCAACAGCTGTAAAACCTGGCAAATTTCTCACAGCAGATTGTTATGAAAGATGAAAGAAGTGCAGGAGTAGGGTGCAGGGCAAGGAGGGAGCATGGCAGGATAACCTGGACGGGATTCAGCACTGGGATATCTATTTACATGAATTCTAGACTACTCATGTAGAAAGGTAATTTGTGCATTGATCCTGATGCACATGAAATGCTCCAAAACTGATGATGGAAAGTGGACCTTTCAAATCTGATCAGATTTCTACTGTCAAGAAAAAAAGTCATAGCAATATTGAGAGAGCCCTAGGTCAAGCTGCAAGATTACCTACCTGAGACTTTCCTGTGACTGGAGCATCATTATCCATCCTGAGCCAGCCATTCAGCCCATCTCTGAAGAGTGTGACACTGTGCCAGTTCCCCAGTTTGATTTTGTTTTCACTTGTTATGACTGCAACTCCAGTGCCGCAGTTATACCTGGTAGTTGTAGACAGAGAGGGCAGGGTGACAATTTCTCAAGAAGCAAATACCGAATATTTTTATACTTCCGAATATTCCCTTCTCTTCTGGGAACATCTCTGTTCCTCAGCACATATTAACAGGCAACAGGAAAATTAGACAGGAGGTCTAAGTATGATTTGTTCCAGATTTCAAATTGTATTATCCCTCATGGAGAAGGTCTTGAAGTTTGCAGCTATATCAAGTGCATTGCAAAGCTTTTTCACAGCTGAAGTTCTTTCAAGATGCATGGTATTACAACCAGAGTTCCTGACATCACAGTAATTTATCTTGGAAATTTTGCTAGTTGCCTGGCAAAAGGTAGCAATGTATTAATAACACTGGGGCTCTGTACAAAACTCAAGTCTTCCAGTGCACACTGACAAGGAGACCTCCCCCAGAGTCTCTGTGGAGCTGACCATGCACAGCACATTATCTCTGATTGCTGTTCAATGCAGAAGGTGAACAGAAATAGAGCTTTAACAAGCCCCGTTTTGGTTTTCCCCACTTTCTAAGGAGTCAGTCTTACAAATGAGAAGACCCTTGAGAGACTCCTTCTCACATTTCATATCAGTGGCAATGCAAGAAACTCTCTCCCTCATCATATAAAAAAACTGCATCTTCCATCCAAACAAGGAATATGGAATGAAAGCTCCAGACACCTTGCTGGCCTAATATCCTTTACTGTACTATATGATCTGCAACTCCTTTTGCTGTGAGGCAAAAACACTGAGTATGCACTGCCCCTAAGAAAACTGATCATTGTACTTTTACACCGAGGTCTGAGTACTATTAGTTCAACAGGGCACATATTCACACACTGACTAAAGATTATAGAGGAAAATATGTAGGAACTGTACAGTGAAGCAATACTATCCATTTTGGGCACTGCATAGGACAGAAAGTCAGGACAGTTATTTGTCATTTAAAGTGTCCCAGGAGGTAGCAGTGTCCTCTTCTCTTTACATCAGATTTAGAGTAAAGATGGGCCTACTGGAAATCATTCTTTTACCTGAACTGGATACTCCGTCGGATGATTGCCAGCGACATAAAATCACCACGGCCATGTTCATTTTCCCCACAATAGAGTAGCAAACCATCTTCTGATTCAGCCTGCAATGACAGCATCAATATGAAAAATCAATAACCAAGCCTCAAAATGACAGATAATTGTACACAGTACCGGGAGAATTTTCTTCAGAAGAGGAGTTAAATTGTAAAAACATGGTCGATCCATATGAATCCTGACTAAGAAGAGCCTAGCACACATTGTCTTAATGCTTAAATGATTTAAGAATATCTCTTCCATAAACAGAATGACACTATCAGATCTACCAACAGCTGTTAAGTGTAGAGACATGAGACTTGCCACACATGAATACACACACCCTTCCTCACACCCTCAGAGAATCAGATGCTTTTCAAGCCAAATAACCTGGGCAGGCAAGATTTATCCGTATCCATGTGTGCATAGCAGCAGAAGCCGTGGCTTTTCACAGCCATCCTACAATTTGAGTTGACAAACTGCCAGAAAAGTGTTAGATCACCACACGAGGCAACAGGTCGCTACCGCTCCACAACAGGTTTGTATCTGGGCTGAGATGGTAGCCAGACTGCCTTGCACAGGACGTAAACGAGAGCTCATCTACAAATGCTGCCTTCTCTTCAGACAGCCCTATCAGCTCTGTCCTAATTTGGACAATAATGGACACGAACACTGTATCTAGATTACCCAAGTAGTTTGCATTCCTTGAACATGAAGACAGATCATTAGGGATGAAGCTTACATATAAGCTCAACACAGTTGCATTATGAACTGCACTGAAGAAAAGTTAGTATCCTGCTGTCCACATACAGGACACAGTACAGGATTGGAGCTCGATGATCCTAAGGTCCTCTAATCTAAACCATCTTCTGATGCTATGAATCTATGAACATCAGAATAAGTGAAAAATCCAAAGCACCAAAAAGAACATAGAATTGCTTAAACTCACCCTGAATTCAAGGGTAATTTGAAACGTCTGATAGGAGTTTTTCAGTGGTTCAAATGTAATATATGAGTAGCCATAGAACTGAGGATACTGAATAGTAATATCTGAAAAGTAATGACAGAAGCACATGATTTAGCAATTTTCTACCAACATAAAAACTTATACACATATTTAGCAGTAGGTAACATCAGGGGAAAAGGCAAGGTAGAGCTCCTCCAGAGACAGCCATTAGTCAGCAGCAGTGAACAATCAGTTAACCTACTGTCTCATCATTCCACCACCTGTTACAATTCCTCTACTCTCAAGAAGGCTGGTGAACTTGGAAAAGAGCAAGATACTTTAGGCCAAATACTGCTGAACAGCTTAAATCACTGACTTCAGAAAGTGGAACTTTCTGAATTTCATCTCTGTTTCAGGAAACAGAATCCATCTATTTACTTATCTTCATTTAAGAAACCACCCAATACAGAGACGACAAATGAATTTTCTGTTTTACAAAAACCTAATTGGGAAATGTACACTGAGCCAGTATCCATGATGCATTACTCACTGTTGCTCCATATCTGCCATATCCAGCATCTGGAAAAGTCCAGGGTGATTGCTAGGAGCCCCAAGTGCCTTTCTCCCATCAGCTCAGTGGAGAATGCTCAGGGAGGGGTGGGGAGAGGAAAGTTCCTGCATCTCCCATTCCGTGGGTGCAGCAGTAACCTTCCATATTATTCATCGGATGGTGTCATCAGCCCTGGCCATTTACTATCTTGTGTCAGACCACCATCCCAGCTTCAGCATAGAAAACAAGAGGGGCATGTCTTACTGCTACATTTGCAGCTAATTTTCCCAAGAAACACAGAGGATAGATGCAGTTTTAGGCCTGAATTTTTGCCATAGATGTAAGCCTAATAAGGTAGGAAGGATGAAGAGTCTTATTTCATTTTGCTGTTTGAATATTGAGTGGATTTTTCTTGTGTACTTGGAGCTAGATACAGCTCTCACAGCTTCTTTGTTATTAAGGCAAACAAATAAAATACATCTGAGTCTGAGGCGGACAGAACTGGTGCTATAATCCTGAATCAACCAAGTAGTCAGAATTAACTCATGCCATGATCACAAACAGCCCTGACTGGACCAAAGAGTCACTCAGCTGCTGACTGTAAAGAAAAGTCTGTTTTCATTCAGACTAATATACTATTTAAAAATACTGTCTTCTTTGGAGAATCTCAGTACAAAGCAATATTGATAGATGATGCTACTGCTTACCAGTATAAAGGAACAGAAAACTCCCTTGTGAAAAATGGTGGTTTTGGAATCACATTAACAGACTAACACTACAAGCTGTATACAGTTCAAACACATCCTTGACTTTTCATACTAGTTCAAGGCCAAAAATCACATCTGCAGTTGTTCCCTGTGGCTGAGTCACAATGGACTGGTTTCAGAATGAGCTCTGTCTACTCATGCACTGGGAGGAGAAAATAAAATACCGCAGTGCAAATGTTGCTGATGCATAATGTAGTGCATCAGGAATATTCAGAACGGGCCTGCAGAAAAAAATACATGTCCCTGGTGTTCCTTCTTAGCACGTGGGACAGCACTATTATCAGTAACAGGACAGATCTTCAGCACCTCCCACATACATCATGAGCAATAAGATGTAAGTCGTGACACTATCCCATGAGAAGGGACAGCATTTCTCCGTCAGTCTCCTTGTTTATTTCTTTTGTTAGTTACCACTAATTGCAACCATCTGTTGCAATTTCAAACACCTGCTGTCAAGAGTTTGACACTTGACTGGGAAGCGATGCTTGGGATGCTGTGTAGCAGAGAAGCAGACCTTCCTCACTGAGGGTCAACCGAGCCAGCTTTGGGTCTGGGCAGACCTAAGAGCACCACACAGGTATGTACCTCTTCCCTCCTCCCTGTGCATAGCCTCACCTCTCACTTTGCACAGTTTCTGGCATTTCTGGGCCCTTGATCATCAAAGTAACAGACAAATAATTCCAGAGGGGAAAAAAAACAACAGAAGTGACTCACTGCATGATCAGCTCCTCTCAGGGCTGGCAGAAAGGAGAGGTTTGGCCTCAGCAGAGCAAGAGTCATAGGGGCATGAATGCCTCAAATGAAAGCTGGAGATACTACGGCTGGACACTGCGAGGACTAGGTGCCTCTCACTCCCAAATATAGGAGGTAGGATTAATATGCCCCACATAGCTATAGGTGTCTGCATTTGTCTTTCCCAGCTTTATTAAAGACTAATTTCTTCCAACATGGTTAAGGAAAGAGAAAAAATCAAAGGAACTGATGTCTGAACAGAAACATGGAAGTTTCTGCTGTCCTTAGGCACCCATTAATCCCAACCTGATAATTCAATAAATGTACTTCTCTTGTTTTACTACACAGCTGCTCCTTGCCTAAGACAAACAAAACTAGAAATCAACCTCCGTGTGGTCTAAAAACCTGGGCCACAGCCAGGCCCTGCTGCTGCATGTGCCACTCCACAGAAGCCTCAGACATTTGGTTGGCCATCCCTGGAGGGATACCCATTAGGAAGCCATTGAGGAAGCACAGACCTATGTACTGGCGCACAAGGAGCTCTGCACATAGAAATGTACCTTCTGTGCACATCTCCCCTCCTTTCCCCAAGTTGCAGTGGCAACGTGAGCCTCCTCGGTCGTAGTCATTGACACAAAAGCTGTCTGCAGAACAGATGGTCTCATCGCAGGAAAGATCAAAGAGGCGTGGGGCAGAGGACATGCTGCCCCTTCTTGTGGCCCTGGCTGTTGTAACCCTGGCCGTGGTGGAAGGTTGTGTGGTGGTGAGAGTGGAAGTGGTGGGCTCCGAAGTGGTTGTAAGGACCCGTGACAGCAGCCTGGAGCTAGACCCTGGCGTGACCTTAGTTTCAACCAGAAATTTTCTGTTGCCTCCTTTGATAGCAGGAAGTGGTCTGAGCTAAAGGGAAAGAAGTAAACACAAATTAGTAAAACTTAATTTGGACACTGGTATGACATGAACACTTTCCAAGAGACAGATCTGAAGTAACAAATCCATTCTCACTGAAGAAAAAGAAGAAATTATACTATTTTATCTGAGCATATTATATCTATCTGATAAGATCAGACACTTCAAAACGTTAAGACTTAAAAGGAAACAGAAATGTCGAAGTGGAATCTTGATATTTACCTCTTCTATGTAAATGTCATAGTCTGAGTCATCCACATCAAATCCATCATCATCACCAGTGACTGTTTCTGTGATATAACGATGTCCATAACTTCCACTTCCTAGCTCTTCAGAACCTGAAAAAACACAACTGGTGTACTCAGTTCATATGCTTTTTTTCTCTTTACATAAAGCAGCTCAGATGTTATCTTCCCTGACTTAGAACAGTGAAATAAGAAGCAGATCACAGATGTTCATTCTGTACAGGCAACAAACGTGTCAGCCTGAAGATGGGACAGGCTGCACAAGTGACACACGCCCAAGTTAAAACAAAACAAGCTAAGACCTTCATGGTCTGGGTTTCCTTAACAAAGCAGGAAAAGCTCCATACTCCCACTGTAAACAGACTTCTATCTATCATTCCTCCAGTCAAATGGCTCCAACCATTTTTTCAGCATGTGACCACATTTTAACAGCCATATTCGTTTAAATCAAAACCTTCCTTTTCATAAATACCCCATCACTTGTTCACCCCACTGTCAACCAAATATCCAGAAGAGCTCAGGGTTAAGAATATAAGGTTAAGAATATAAAACATATAGTAAGCAGTGAAACAATGGACATTATACATCAGCTTTCCACAAAATTTGCTGAGGTCACTTAAGAACAGCACAGGTAATCCTGGCTTTGCAGAGCCTCTGAAAGGGCTGGCCACGTGTCCTGGTTTATTTTGGCAGCCTCAACTTTCCTATACTTTCCTGTAGGCTAGCAGATCCCTCTCACCACAAAAGGCAAAGACACAAAGTCCTGTGGGGCCAGGAGTCTGCAGGAAGGAGAACTGGCAGGCCAGAGATGCCAGAGAGCCACTTAATGGCAGTGAGAGCTTCACTGATACCTCTGAACAACCTGATGCGAAGGTGAAAGATAACAAGGCCCGGCAGGTTTAATGCTATGAAATCGAGTATGTGTGAACCAGATAAAAGCACATGCCCTGGATGGCTTGCTGGCCACCCCACTGCATGCTCCTGGGGAGCTGCTTATCAGTGGAGTTCACATGGAACACTGACACACAGAAAAAGCAGAAGCAAATGAGTAGAGTTAATGCGGCACACACATTTCCAACCAAGACAGACCAGAATAAAATATGCATAAGCTCAAACTCCACTCAAACTTTTATATCTAATCATATGTAAATAATACAATTTAACTGTATAATTTAACTGTAAGTTGAATTATTCAGCATTGAGTTCTAATAAGGCATGTAAGCAGAGAACTGATAGCTTTGTGGCTGGTAATGAGAAGAGGCAAATTGTACAAAATACAGATTATTTTTGTAGTGACAGTAACTTCACAGGCAAAGGATAACAAGTGGAGAAATAGGCTGCACGTTTTACAAACTGGTCCCAATCCTGCATTCATTATGGAAAAAAAAAAAGTATTAGCAAAATGTGGCCACAAATTCATATTCCCAGTATTCACCTGATTAGTTACTAAGATTAATTGCCACCTCCAAATAATTTTACTCCA
The DNA here is from genome assembly GCF_019232065.1 of Centrocercus urophasianus. NCBI lineage: Eukaryota > Metazoa > Chordata > Aves > Galliformes > Phasianidae > Centrocercus > Centrocercus urophasianus. The sequence continues at coordinate 15,013,537 of NW_024884811.1, forward strand.
GCAAGGAAGGCAGGCTACTCCTCTTCTATCCATCCATTAATGAATCAGAATCTTATTCTTTGGCAAAAGCAATTTTCTATGACATGTATTTCTACAAAAGAATTTAAGTGTTCCCTAACTTACAAAAGTGTCTTGTGGTTTACTGGAAATTGTACTAATGAAGCAAAGCCCACCAGTAACTCAGCTGTCAGGAGATGCCCCAAGTTGCAGCTCGCTGGAATGCTCTTCCTTTCAATTCAGGTCAGTAATATTACTTCTTGCTGTTAGAATTACACTGTTCATAGTGTTTGTATTTCAGAATAAATTTAGATCTTCTAATAGATGAAATCGTAAATTATCTAAGAGTAACAGAAGTCATAAAACTTAATTGGGGAAAAAAAAGAAAAACCAAACATTACTGATCAGCCATATCACAAAAAATCTAATCTGTATTCAGACTGCAATACACAAACTCAGTTTTACAATTTAGAGTGTATAAACTTTAAAACAAATGCCTGCTATAGTCTAAATTCTGCCACATTTTTTCTCTTCTCAAGCAAGTTTTCTGTTGGCTTAATGCATTCAGTAAGGACTTCAGTAAGGATGGTAGAGATGAAGTGATACAGAGAATTATGTATCTTTATATTCATTTGTTGGAAAATATTTGGTCCTAGTTTTGCATTCCAATATGTAGACTTGCTCACATGCATTATACGAGATTTTAATGCCACACTGTTTCACACAACTGTAACTCTCTTGAGTGGAGTTATTACTAAATGACATCAATAGCCATCAGAGCACAATGAGAGTTGGTAACTTAAACACGGTTCTCCAAGCATAAGGTGTGCCTCTTTCATCTGGCAAAACTATATGTTCCATGCTTTTCCAGCAGAGGAATGTGGAATACAACATGTACACACTATTTTAAACCAGATAATGATTTCTTTTAAGCTATTTGAATTGGTATAACATTTACATCCTGGAGAGAGCAAAGAAGGTATGGCTTATTGTGGCTGACAGAAAGGATTGCTTTGAGGCCCTTCTTCAAAGGCCTTCAAAATTTAAGTTTGGCCTCACCAGGAAAAGTGTAAGTTCAGAAAATGCCCTGATGTCCACAGTTCTCTTAAATGGCCTAACATTCTCACTCTTACAGATCCATCTAAGCTTCAGATGACACATACTACATTACTTTACCTGCCACTGTGTGAGTAGTTTTGGCAATACAGTGAAGACAAAGAAGTTTGCTTCTAACTATGTTTGAATGCATACAGGTGATGAATATTCACCTAACTGATCAGACACTATCAAACATCCACTGGCTTCTTGGTCGCTCTGCTCGGCCTTACATTTGGTATTAGGTGGGTGTGACATGACACTCACGCATGACAGGATGTAACAGAACTACAAAGCAAACAGAAAGCAGAGAATCCAACAGGACTTGCTGTACAGAATCCACTGTGTTAGCCCATATTTTAAGAGCAGTGCATAGATTTGGTGGAGAGCTCACCTCATAATGGATGGCAAACCAGGGATAATAAAGCAAAGCAATCCACTGCAAATGCCAAAAAGAAACAACTCCAGATACGCACTGTATTTCTTTACATCAGTGTGTCAGTGTACAAGATGAAGCCTGTTTAAGACTCTGTACCAGATCTTATAATCCTGTTTTATAATTAATTAGAAAACATGTGGGTGTCTTAAACTTAAGACAGCCTCTTTCCAAGTAATCAGGATTAAGCTATATCAAAGATATATTTTTTAAAACAAACAGAAAGCCACATAAACTTCTGTTTTACCTACTAGGTAATGAGGACCATAAGTACACCAATCAGAAGAGGCAGGAGGTTGGCCAAAGAAGGCAGGCTGCATGGAATTGTAACAGAGTGATCTTCACACAGACTATCTCACAGGTCTCAATCCAGAATACATCGGGGCATTTTTATCTGAGTTTTATTCCTGCCAGTGACTCAGAGGGAAGCAAGGAGTATTGTTTGCTGGATCTCTTGCTTTTTGTTGCTTTTTGTATAACAGGGACAACATTATTTCTTTCCTCTCTAAATTGCAGACACAGGTTGTAGGTGTTTCACTTATATGGTTGTTGGGATTTTTGGTCTGTCAAATCTTTCAAAAAGGTCATGGACAATTGCTTGAAAACAAAAGTTTTCACGTATCAAGTTTAGTAACAACAAAAGCAATGAACTGTCCCAAAGAAACAAACAAAGTGTCCTCACCTGCATCACTTAAATATCTTTAATCTCCTGGGGAAACAGATGGTGTTTGCACTGTGTCTGGAAGGTCACCGACCTTGGGCTTTGCCAGACTGACAGAGGAAGTGCCTTATGTTAAAAATACCCTCCTGCTCGTCCCCATGGCAAACGTGACAGAAGTGGCCGCTTAATCTGGGTACATCCTTTCCACTGGGCCTAGCCATCAGCACCCAGCTTCTCGCAAATGGGAGCATCTGTATGCTCTGACTCGTGCTGAAAAAGGCATTGGCACAAGTGTTTGTTTTGCACAGAGAGTGAATGTGCCTGCTGAGGCTCGGGGCAGGAAAGGAGCAATCCCTTGGATCCAGACACTGATGGAAGTGATGGCGATGTGTCTAGGAGATACTGGATGGAGAATGTTTTCTATAGGTCTGCTTTCCACAGGTCTCCAAAGTCTTTACAAAGGCCACATTTGTATTTGTTGTCCCTGTTATACAAAAAGCAACTCATTTCCTTCTATTAAAAAACAAAAAACAAAAAAACAAAAACAAAACAAACCAAAACAAACTAACAAAAAAAACCTGAAGTAAATTATAAATACATGAGAACTTTTGGGGAAACTTGCCCTCTCTTTCCTCCCTGGAAACAGACCAATGTAATATAAAACAAATATGCAATTTTTTGTATTTTTTTTGTAAGTGGGCAACAGCTGATAGTCAAGGCCACATGCTGTACTTGCAAGGAGGTCTGGGAGGTCTGTCACTCTAGGTGATACAGTCAGCATTCCTTCAGAGGAGTATTTTATCAAACAAAGCCAACCATTTCTTATGCTGAACTGAGTGAGGAGTACTGCAAATCCAGCCACTTTTCTAGCAAAAATAAGACAATTACGTGTGAGAATGAGATAAGCCCCAGCAGAAAAAATGCCCAGGTTGTGTGGACTCTGTATCTGTGGGACTTGTTGTCTCAGTCCATTTGGAAGAACTATAATAGTCGCTAAACAATGTAACATGAAGTATGGGAGCTGCATTTTGCAGTAATGCTGGGAATTCACCTTTCACTTAAAGTAAGCATCAGAATGTTATTATTTTAAAACAAGCATAAAAATCCAGGTTATGCAAGCATAAAGATCCACATTTTTAAAATTTATACACACTAAGGATCTGAGCACCAAGACTTACATGAACAAAGCATTCAGACACTGTATGGACTTCTGCCAGCTAAGATAATTCATGTATTTCTGAGTACTAATACCCAGGCTGTCAGAAAACAGCACCACATACGTGGGGCATGCTTCACTGCTTATGTAGGAGAACAATTGTAATGAAGATAATAATTTCTGAGATGAGTACTCTGAAAAACAAAGATGCTCCAGTTTCAGACATGCATGCTGTCTGTCTGACACCCTTCCAGCAACAATATGACTAAGAGCTGTCTGCTTGCACTCTGAGAGATTAAGGCATCTGGTGCCATCTGAGATGCATTATGGTCCTAGAGACATCCCCAGAGGGCTGCATGTGTCTGGAAGAGGTATGGGAGGCACTTGTCCTGCAAAGATAGTCAAAAACAAGCTGGTGTAATCCAGAGGATCTCAGATATACTGAATGCCTATACCTGAACAAATGAACTGAATGATTAGGTAGGCCAAAGGTAACTATTGTCTTTCTGGCTACTGGAAGGGGGAAGGTAATTTAGTAGCTGAAGATGCATAATGTAAAGTAGGAATTTTCAGTGCAGAAGCTTAGCTTTCCTTGTAATATGTAAGGTTCTCATGTATCTGGTTAGCATCACACCAGTTTGACACAGACATCGTTACTAAAGGTAAATGATGGTTTTATTCTCAGTCACATTCCTGCTTCCTAAAAGAAGAATTTATTTCTAAAGGCATCTATTCTTTGTCACCACGACTCTCTCTCAAAAAGCTGGTTGTTGTGAAGACTGTTACCCAAAAAAAGAGAGCATGGTCTTTCAGGTGTGTTTGGAAGCCTATCTGTAAAGTCAGTCCTGGAAACCAACACCAGATGGGCCAAGTAACCAGATTTGCATTGTCTACTGACTACAGAATGCAGACACACATCAGAGATAAACAGGACACTGAGGAGCATGTATGTGTAGCTGAGGCACAAGAAGCTGAACCTTGAGGATCCAAGGCCAGAAAATCTCACAGGGCATTACACCTTCATGATTTTTATGACTGTTTTCTTCAGACGTTAAGAGTTCAGCTGCTACAACAAATATCCTCCAAATTGTTCAAGAGATTTCAAGAATAGCAGGGGCAAAAAAAGGATGAAAATCACCTTACGGGATTAGAGAAGACAAGAGCTTTCAAGATAAAGAAGCAATTAAAAAAAAAAATCCATATTGGGTTAAATTGATCATTGAAGACATGGTTTCTACAACATGCTAGTTGTGCTTACAGAGCTCAACATCCTATTTGAATATCAGCTGCTAGTATTTTACCTGTTAAGTAAAGATGATTGCTGCTGAGTGTGTATGTGAGGGAAGACAAAGATCAGTCTTGTAGCTCAATTTTATAGTTCAGTAATCTACTAGAACTGCCTGCAGGCATTTTATTTTTTTTCATTGCGCTCTATCCTCTGTGAATGCCTTCAGAACTGGGTTTTAAAGTACTTCAAACCACCCAAATGCAAGAAGGACAAGAAGGACTTTGGCACATAAAGGGTATAGTCTAGTTAGGTCATGTTCTCCACTATCAACTCTGCCTCCTGTATGGAGTCTGCTTTGTCACGTGAGGCTGGGATTTGCTCATTTGGTGTGCTCACACACTGCACTGGCGCTGTGGGAGGTAAGGAGCAACAGCACCTCTGAGTTAGCCCACAGAGACATGGGCACTGGCAGAGGATTATACTCTGAAGAAGACTGTCAGGAGATGGACCACACAGGATCTATCCTTTATTTCAACGTGCATGGCCTGCGTTGATGCTCAAATATGTGTAACATTTGTATGCATTTCTACCCAGTATTTTCACATGTAGCTTCTGATGAAAATAGGATGCTTATCTGTATATATCATTATTTTTGTGGTTGTGATTAGTACTTGAAAAGCCTTACTATTCAGGAAACAGTAAAGATTTGCTTTGATTTTTTAAATTGCATATGTAATATACATAGTTCTTAAAACAAAACAAGCAAACAAACAAACAAACAAGATGAAACAAACTTGTCTCTCATTTCTCCCCATGAGATTCACTTATCAGTTCTGCATGAATCTGGCATAAAAGTCAGTAAGCAGCAGTCCAAAAATATCTGACAATGAAACGGTGTGAAAGTGCTTCTAGCTGGAGCTTTACCTTCTTTGAATCTCAGTCTTCACAGAATGCTGCAAGAACCATGATCAGGAACGAGAAGTGTTGAACCAGGGTGTCTGTGAACCCTGGTTTGGACAGGGACTCTTCCTCCAGCTGCCCACCACAGACTGCCCCCAGAATACAGTACTAATGACAAAATGGTGGCTCTACTCACTGAACGTTCGGACCACATCGCTCGGCGTGCTGGCAGGGCTGGATCCATAGGAGTTTGCTGCTCGCACTGCGAACTGGTACTTGGTATTTGGGAGAAGTCCCTTGAGCACCATAGATTCCATCTGGATCTGCTCTCTTATTACTGTCCAATTGCTGTCAAGGTCTGGCCTTCAGGGTTAAAAAGAATAAGATCGTAAGTAGGTAAGGCTGGCTGTATAAATTAATTGCCTTTAAACTTTCCAGGGAAATACATAAAATAAATGAGATACAACCTGCCAAATCATGACTGAAATCCTTAATTCTTAAGAGGCCAGACTGTGCAGTCATTACTTAACCTGTGACATGGAAAGACTGCAGTACACAGTGATACAAAAGAAATATTCTGATTTTGCCTATAAAGCCAAGGAGGTGGTTTATTCGATAATTTGAAAATTAGCTTCTGTTTGTCTGTTTTTTGTGGATTTGGAGCTCAGAGTTTTCAAAAGAGGGGACGTCACCAGCACGTCCCCATCTCCTCTTCCGCAGCATAATGCTATTCTTTGCAATGGAAGAGGAAAACATCTGATTTATTTATAAGAGCTGTACTCTAATGCTTCAGAGACCACCTTTCAAATGTACAAAAGCATTAGCAGAATCAGAATCTAACTTTTAATTTCCCAATCAGTGAGGTTAATCTTCCCCACACTGGAAAATCTGGATCCAAAGTCTTCTCCCTGGAAATGACAAAAGAACTGAATAATAATGCAGAGAACTTGGCCTTTGCAAAAATATTTTCTTAGCCCTTGGGCCACACCTAGATAGGTCTTGACTCGTACTGGAAATCAGTGACCAACAAATGTCTGTTCTGTATACATTACAATCCAGCTGAAATCCGTACAACCACTCGCTTGGTTTGGTCTCAGCACGAATGCAGGAAAACTAGAAATGCTTACGTTCGTCTACAAAGGGATATGTGAAGGAGAAGGCTTGCTTCAAACACCTTGAGAGAACGTTCTAAAGCTTTCACACCATTTCTGCTTTCACTAAAGGAAGTCTCGTCAAGAAGAAAATTGAATGAGAAGGTAAATGAATGTAAGCAAAATCAAAACATAAACATTAAATCCAGAACACCTAAAATATTTAAATTAAAGCCTATGAATGTAAAATAGGGAAAGAAATGACCTTTCTGAGAAAGTCATTCCAGTGCCTGTTTCTAAGATGTCCTTGTGGTATTTATTACAGGAAATAACCTCCAAGTGCTCCCTGAATCTACTGATGTTTACATAGGACTAGCTGCAAATGTTTCCAACAGCCTTCCAGTGAATATTTTAACATGAGGCAGGCATTTTGTATTTGTTTATTTGCAGCTGGAAGGAAGTGCCAAAATTAATGTATGTTTTATTTTATCAGTCAATACAAGATTTTGATCACTGAGGTTTCACTCCTTTCAGCCAGCAGGGCAAGTGTACTGATAAAGCTGTAGCTCCCAGCTGCCTGAGTCCTACACAGCGGCACACTGTGCCAAATATTTTACTGTCTCACTAAAAATAAACCTAAAATAAGATAAATGTGCAAGATGCAATGATGGCTAAACAGACCATCCTCAGTCACCTTCCATCACCATTTCCTGGTAGACAGGAGGACATTGATGTTGGCCTCTCTGTCACTGTTTCCCTTTTCTGAGCTTTTGATGCCCAGGCCAAAATGAAAACTTTTAAAGTCTTTTCCAAATGAAAGCTGTTAATATCGCTTCTGTCCACATGCTCACTTTGCAGCATGTTCTCAGTTTTCCTACACACATCTTTTTCTTGCTCTAATTGCAACAGAAAGGATTCCTGCCCATTAAAAAAATGGCCTTCAAGCTGCTCTGTAATGCACCCTGCCAGTATCAGTGCCGAAATGGGAAAAGCCCAAAGGAGATACTACTGCCTTTACAGATAGAGGAGAAAATGTCACAACTTCACAAACCGCAGGCTAGTCTTCAACTTCACTGTCTTTCAAAAGACTTCGTTCTACAGAAATGAATAGCAGAGGAAATGTCTGCAAGTGTGTAAGTCTCTGCAGCTGAAGGAGAGGAAAAAAAAGAGATTTATCACTTGAACTTTGCTATTTCTCCAGAACATTCCCTGTGTGAACAAATCGGTACAAGACTATAAAATGGCAAACAGATGGAGAGAGGAACACAGTGAACTCATACTCTCAGGGCAGCCAACTCTTGTGTTTTCTAAGCTTGGAGCTTTTTGCTGAATTTCACTTCAAGTCAACTTTTACAGTAGAAGGGCTCATCTTGATGCCTCTTTCTCATCTTCTCACAGAGATATCTCCCCTGGGTCAGTAGAGGTTTGTCTCCAGGCAGGACCTTGCAGAGCTGTTCTGGGGGATGTCACTGTGCACGACATGTTTTCTGTTCTGGAAGTACAGCTGTGCATCTCCATACCAAAATATGATGCAATAAGAATCTGGTCAATGACAGAGTTGGAGTGGTTGGAGTGTTTTTAAAATAATAGATTTATAGGTAAAGTCATTAGGACTGAACAGATATAAACTGAGCGCAGAACTCTGTCCCAGCTATGCCCAAAAACATTTGGATTTTTGCTCTATATTGTTTGGGGATTTGTTCATCCCAGAAAGGAAATGTTTCTGATGTGGAGAACAGTAATGTTACACTCATTTGAGCTTTCTCTTAAAGATCAACTGAAAATTATTCAAGAGTGAAATGCCTGATCAATTTTATTTAAATTAATCAATTTCACAAGGTTTTTGATTGCTTACTTGTGCCATGTTTCTATTCATGATAAGTACCATGTTCAGCCTACAAAATGTTCTTTAAGATATACCTATACATTACAGTCTTTATTTAGTATGGAAAATATTCAGTGTAGAAAATAATGCACCACATGATATTATTTTTAGTATTTATTTACCTTTGTTATGACACCTTCTATAAAACACTCTAAACAATATACCAGGTCAATTGAGGAAAATAATAAAATAAATAGACAATATTCTAGCCTTATTCTTTTGTAAAATGTTATGCTGACATCATTAAACATTTTTACTTCTACTATTTCTTTTTCTTCATTAATTATCTTTTCAGGTATTTTGCCCTTTCAGACTGTGAGGTAAGAGTAAAACCAGAAGTATCTGTTTCATGAATTAACCAGAAAAAATGTAAAAAAATAAGGGTTTTTTTGCAGGGCTTTCAGAGGAGTGTCCCCGTCAGAACTGTTGTTTTGGGTTCTTTGAAAGTGAAAGCAATAATTGAACAACTACAACATTCATGGTCTGGAAGTTCACAGCCAAGTTACTTAAAAATTACAATTTCTGTTGTACATAAAAGTATAACAGTCCTGTGTTCAACACTTTTCTAACTATAGGTCGAAAAGACTTGTATATTCAAAATATTTCTACTGGGAAAGAGCCAAGCTTTGCCTTAGATGCTTTTAACAAGCTTCAGCATGAGATATTCAAATATGACAACCCAATATATTGCAGCACCAAGGACAGACAGTTCAGAGCAGAATGGATTCTAGGATAATTAGACATCTGGGTATTCAGGTGAAAATATCTGACATTTTTGAGAAAGCTCTTTTCAGTATCTTATGAATAGAAACACAAATTACATTAAAGCCCAGGATGTTGCTATGTAGACTTTCATAAGAATTTTTTTTTAAATAAAATATTTTTAGCATAAACCTTTGGAAAATTTACATTGAGCTTGAAAGCATTGAGCTTCCAGCAATCCCACGAGTTCTCTCAATTTCAATATATTCTTTTATGCATTCCCCGTGAACTGTGTCGATAAGAGTAAGGCCTATATTCACATTCTGATCTTAAGCACTTAACTAAGCTGAGAGCGTGGTCTCCTTGGGATTCTCCTATAGTCAAGAGCAGAGCAGAGCTTGACTTACCCCTGCCCATAACACATCTGAAATCACCTATGGCCTTCTGCTGCCTATAGCAAACTAAAATGTGCAAAGTTTCCTCCCAGGGAAACCATGCAAGTGCCAAAAAAAGGCCCAAATTGAGACCTCAGGCAGAAGGACACATTATCTCTGACAGTATCCCTAAGAGAATTTATCCTTGCTTCTGATGACATTCTGGTAGGTGCAAGCAATTAACGAATTAAAGTCCGTGAGTTTTCAACACCCACTATCACAATTGGTGAAATAAAAAGACATTTCCTTCATCTCAGTCTCTCAGCATGGTTCCTATATGGTCAAAGTAATAGAAGTTGGTCCTGAGGGGCCTGAAATGATGCAAACCATATCATAGTTTCTAGAGGCTTTGCTGCATCCACAAAAAAATTACAGATTTGCATTGTTATTAATTTTGCAAAAAATAACTCAGTGTAATATCTGAACTGTATTTCTTTAGCATCAGAAGACTTAACTCTAAATTTGTTTGCACTGTTTTGTTCTGGTTTGTCATTGGTTTGATTTCAACAGCTTTAACTCATGTTAATGCTCTTCATACTAGTTAAAATTACATGGAGCAAAATACAATGAAGCTTTAAGTTAAATCTTTATTTCTAACTGCATTAGGGCTTACAGTGCTTTGAACTTTCTCCAAATACATACTCAAGCTTCCAAGTCTAAGAGAGCATAATCCCACATTTAACAAGAATACTTTAAAACTCAAACTAAAGAGTATAATCAAAACACTGTGCTGTTAGCAAATTCTTTCCCAAAGTCTAAAAACAACAAAACACTGAAATTTCAGTACCTCATATGTTTTACTTAAATGGTGAAGCAATTTTCTGCTCTCCATCTGAACAAAAACATTTAAAGGTGTGATTTCAACACATGAAATGGAAACAGTGATGCCCACTTTACACATTAGTGGGCCCCTGATTCTACGATGATGTGTAGACTCTATTTTACGGTAAGAGAACACACGTGTCTGATGTACTTGCAGTCAGAATCTAACAAAATCCCTTTCCTATCCAATGAATAGATAATCATTAAGAGATGAAGAGAAGAGAGAAATGGCTAGAAAACAATTACAGTGGAGAAATAGATATTGGAAAAATTACATGGTAATTCCTCAGCAGAGGTTACATGATGACCATAATGCATCTTCAGCCTTCATGCCCTGCATCTCACTGCAGTGAATATTGGGTGGTTTCCCAATGAGTATGAGGCATTTTGATTCCAATACAAAGTCCAACATAAGTTCACTAGTGGGTTTTCAACTTGGGAATTTTTCGCACTGTATCAGTATCTTCTAGACTGTAATCATACTTAAAGCACTGAAAACCAATGGTTTTTCCTGTTGGTTTTTATAACAAAAAATCTTTTTAAAAACGAGCGTCTTTTTTTGAAGAATTACTTATTGACCTTTACCGCTTAATACAGATAAAGGAGCAATTCTCTGTTCTTGTGCAGGAACCTCAAATAAAATCTGTCATCACATGTTTGTTCAAAGTGTTAAACTTCCAAAAGCTGAATTTTGCGCTCACAGTAGGGATAAACAGAGGAACTAGCATGAAAATAATAAGATTTGAATAGAAATATTAGATTCCACAAGTATATGAACAGCAAGGTATACATACTTATTTATGCGTGCATATACAATCACCTGCTCCTTACCTTTTACATGCATAAAGCAACTCGCCTAGCAGCTTTTCACAGTTTAGAACTATTACTACAAAATGTAGAGTTCTACATAAAAACAAGAGCAAACCAAAACAGCACAAAACACCCAGAGATTAAAGAAAAGTCAATACTTCATGGACAATTGATCAATGCAGGGATAAAACAACAAATCAGAGTCCTGCAACTCAAGACTCTACACACTCCTGTCAGTTAAACCAAAAAAATGACTCTTCAGCCCCTGGATTTTTTGCTATAGCAGCCAAAGGCACATTTGCTCAGGGAGACCCCTCTGCCACAAACTCTTCACTCAGCATGATTCAACAGAAGTTGATGACAGGAGAAGCTTAAAACTTAATTTACCCAGGCTTTTATTAGATGAAATATATTAAACTAGACGTTTTTTTTTCTTTCATCAGAAGATAGGACTTACTGGTGATTTTATATCAATTTTGATTATTTCTAGATTGCCTTCAAATTTTCATGGTAATTCAACACATATCGAGAGTGAAACCTAACATACTATATACAGTAATAAATAAATAACAAGAAGAATCTGTAGTCAGTTTGATAGCGCAGTTTAGGAAAAAAAAAGACAAAACTACAGCACATCACCACTGAATTTCAGTTTCCACTGACAAACTTGCCTGATAAACTCCACCATGTAGTATTGTATGGGAGAGCTTCCTTCATTGGCCCCAGGTTTCCAGGATAATGCAACTTCTGAATCAGAAACAACAACAATCTGGGGCTGATAGGGTGGTGCAGGGGGCATGCAGTTATCTGTGCCAGAAGAAATGCAGAACAGCATTAGAGAAGTGAATTGACTTATATGCACAGCAATCCAAATTCACAGACTTAGGAATCAAATTTATATGCTTCTTCCCTCCCTTGTTGCCCCTGTAAAACTCTACATCTGTGGAAAATTAATAGTAAAGTATTGCAGTGCTGCATGTAAAAGGGACTTAGGTGCAAGTGGCCTGCTGTGTGACAGATGCAGTAGGGCTAATGCAAAAAGAAACCTTATCTCAAATGGTCTAGCAGGAATTTATTAAAGATTCATAACATCAGATGGCTATGAATCATATAGGTTGGAGAACTCCATTAAGATCACTAAGTCCAATCACCAACCTGACCTACCAAGTCCCATCACCAAGCCATGTCTCTCAGTGGCTATTTCAACACGTCTCTTAAATACCTCTGCTGACAGGGACTTGTTTCTGACCACTTTGCTGCTAATCCTGCCCCCCTGTTCACTCACTGCTTTGGGCAAATTGAGAATTTCACAGTCAGCATTTACGGGTCAAGCTGATACTGCCCTGACAGCTTCACAATAGAAAGCAGAGTTACCTTGGGATAAGGTTGTGACATCTCTGGGCATGCTGGGTCGTCCCTTCCCTGCCCAGCCATAGGCTCCAACACTAACGCGATGTGGGGTACCAGGTTTCAAATCTCCAATAACAACTTCCTACCAGAGTCAAGAGAAAACAAGACAAAAACAACTGCAAGAGTCAGTGGAATCTGACACGATGTTTTCCATGCAGCCTTCTGGGAGGACTGCTGCCTTCCAGCCCTGCTCTGAAAAAAAAACACGAAGGTCACCATGTGCTTCCTCTCAAGCTGCATTTCCACCCCTGGGGAATCCATAGGGCAGATCTGGACCTACTTCTCAGCATAACTCTCAGGGCTGTTTGTGCCCCTTGTCATGCTTTTGCTGGTCAAGTTGAAGTCACGTACTATTCTCTCCCTTGAGCCGATTGCTGGCCTTTATTATCAGCGTGGTGCATTTTTCATTTTTAAAATTTTTATTTTTTAAATTGAGACCATAGGAACTTCTGAAAATAAAGCAATTTAAAGCTGTGTGAACTGACAATCTTGAATTTCTCATAGAGCAGAGCCCAGTCTCACCGCCTCTTACGATACCCCTAGCTGGCTGTTCACTTCATGCTACCAGCCTTGACCACTCACCTTTTTTGTCCTTCTGCCATAAACACAGAAAGATTAACCTACAAACAACTACCATGTGGAAGGCAATGCTGTCCTCCACAGGAACTTCTGCAGAATATTTTTCAAAGGAGCCTGCTAAACTCTTCCAGAAAGTAGATAATGTTATCAAAAAAATACATGCTTAAAAATACTTACATAAAAATGCAGAGTTCTTTACATGTAGCCTATCTGTAGATGAAAATCCTAGATTTATTAATTTTGACAGCACACTCAAGTAAACAGTTTATATGCCTCAGATTGCTTTGCTGTGAAAAAAATGCATTTACGGAGAATTGTACAGAGAATATTTTTTTTTCACTCTCTGATATTAAAAACATTATTCACAGAGCACGTGGAACTATCTCACTTCAAGCTCGAACAGACTTTAAATCTGCATTTCCAGTTGCAGCAAAATAGTAAACAATCCTAAAATTTTATTATCTGCTAAATGTCCTCACGACAGCCTTTTGGACAAACTTTTCCTTTCTGTTGTTTGGGGAAGATATTTCATTACTAGAACATCATTTAACAACACCCTGCCATCTGTCATTTCACTAGCCATGGTTTTGGAACTCCATCACTGATTTCCTATTAACAAAGACTGTCTGGCCATTATCCTGTTTTTCCATCCTTCACCCTCAATCTGCTTGAATGATTTGGATTCATCTGAGATGACAACAATTCTGAAAAAGTAACTTCCCTGGGAGAATTAGTGAGAACATTCAAATGAAAGTATTTATCTATTTAGCTGAAGTGACTGCAATCGTTCCAAATATGACCTGAAATGATGGCTGCTGAAAACCTGTCACCTCCGTCCACTAGCAATATTGATGCTCCTGCCACTCTACCCACCTTGTCATATATACTGTCCATCTGTACTTAAATTGTGTGCACTGTGTTCCTGAAAGCACCTTATAATAAAAAATCCTCTGTTACATGTCTGATTCTCTGTTTGCTTTCATGCTATTCAAGAACTTGTCCTCAGAAAATAGTGAGATATTCACATATATTTGGCTCTTAGCTATTGCTTCACAAGTCAAATGTGCAATAAACTAAACAGAACTAGCCTCAGTGACTACAAAGCCAATCAAAATAAAAGTTTGACTGAGGTATTTAGGTTCAACATATTTATTCTCAAAAACCACAGTAAACTACTCTCTTCTGCTTTTACTTAGGAGAAAGGTGTTAAAGTTTGTTGCATCTCAAAGGAGACAACAGCCTCACAGACAGGGAATTTTGGTGCTGTACTGAAAGGTTAGCTCACAATCATTGCATCTTATTCCTTTACTATCTTGAGCATCTCCTGCATTTTGAAACATGACACACAAAACTGAACACTACATTCCTGATGAAGCTTTATTAACATCGACTGCACTTTCTTGTCTTACATGATATTCATACTAAAACCCTGCAGAATGATATCTGACAGTTTCATTACAATCTCACCTTCTTTAACAGTGTGAAGCAATGTGATGCCTTTTCTGCAGTATGGGAATCAGGTGCAGGCATGGATTATGCCCTCCCTGCTTTGTGCTCCTGCCAGCTGTGCTGAACCCTTTTGTGAGCTGCACTCGAAGTTGCTTCACAGAAACCTGGATTATAAATTTTTTTCCAGATAAAGTCTATTTTCCCTTTTGTTTGGTTTTAATTTGAAAAAAATGAACCAACAAATAAGAAACAAAACCCACATGGAGTAAAGTATTGCTGAAGAAGCAGAGCTGGTTGTGATGCCATTTGATCCTCCTACCAACCCTTCCCCACTCTCAACTGCTCACTCTCCATTTTGTACCTGTGTGCTTGGCTATCTTGTAGGTCTTACGACCTAAAAACCTCCCACTTCTAAAGCGTGCTAATTGTCCTTGCTTTTATATATACAAACATATATCTGTGTGTGTGCACAACTTCATGTATACTGGCCCAGCAGAACAAAGCTTTAGTAAATAGTACTGCTCCAGCATTCTACAGACTGCTGTCATGTATGCATTCTATATGTTAGGATGATGCAGTGCAGATACGAGACATCATCCACTTTGCTCATGCACAGGCACATGCACACATACAAAAAGAGCCAATCTCTCTACAACAGTCTCATGGGGTCCAGAAAAGTTTCTGAGAAGGCAGCAGAATTGTACCCACACCAGCAGAGGAGGCTTAGTGATGGAAACACAAATTATGCAGACTTAACCACAAAGCTTTTGCAGATTTCTGTTGCGTTTGGTATGAATATAACAGAAAGTATTTCAGCAAGAACACCACTTCCTGGGGATTAATGACAGCTGGGAGCTGATTAATCCCAGTCAGTCACATTCTCCACATGTACCCCTCACAAGTGTTATTTTTATCAAGCAGAAAACAAGGGCCCAGCCTGGAACTTCAACTCCAAAATGCCGTAATCCAAACTCAGGATTGAACCAGACAGCCGTGTCTCAGGCGTGTCCCGAGGTCTCATCTGGACAACCTCCTCTCAGCCCAGCCTCTCTTAGTTAAGACAGTGAAAGCTGTGCCAGACCCACTGACTTCACTGGATTTCTTCATTTTTTAACAAATCTCAGGAGAAAGAAAAATGCAGGAGTTTGTTGATATTTCAGTGCTTAACTGAAATCCCTGCCTTTACCCTACACAAAGCCAAGCACCTCCTGCTAACTTCCTCCTTCACAATAAGACCAATCTGTTTATTGCTCATCGGAAGCAGAATGGACAGGGCTGGAAATAATTAATGTGAATCGCTCACCAGCTGCAAACTCATTTCAGACCTATTTTATAAGAGCTGTCGGTCTCCCAGTCCTCCTCCTGGACATCAGCACTTCTGTCCTCCCCATCTCTTCCTCCTCGCCCACTGTTGGGCTGCTGTCCTTCCCACTGTTGTGTGTATGCCAGCCTTGCTGTCCTGGTTTCCTCTAAATTGTCACCACCTGAATATAGCTGATGTTTTCTTAAACAAGCAAAACATCAACAAACACTTTGAAAGAGTGAATGAAGATTTATCCATCATTAAAAATGGAACTGGTACACCCATACACACATTCCCCTTATTTACCTCTGGATTTTGAGCTCTAGTCACTACTTTGACTACAAAAGATCCTGTCTAAGTGCTAACTAGAACCAACGTTAGAGATGAATAGGGAAATATTTTTGAGGCTGAATCTATGGAAAGCTCATAGCAGAAAAGTTCTATCTTATTTTAAATCACAGCTGTGACTGAGCCTCAGGTGAAGCAATACTTACAAAAATTGCTTGTCCCTCAAGTTGACCCTAGAAAAAATGAAAATAGGATTTGTTAATGAAGTAACACACTAAAAAGAGATTGCAAATACACATAAGTAATGGGTCAGCAAACAAAAACAAGGTCAGTGCTGCATCATAAGGTGTTATTTGAGTCTATTATTTACTTGCATGAGTACAGACTCTTTTTGCAGGGAGTAAGAATTATCATTGTCAGGATAAAGACAATAAAAATGTGATGTTTGATCTTTATTGGCATTACCAGCAAGAATGCTATCTGATGGATTGAAAAAACTAAGTGAGAAATACAGAGATAAAGATGAGAAGGGAGAAAATAATGTGTTAATCAATAAATAACATATCATGGCCACGAGATACTTTCATTTGCCATGATCCCAGAAACCTACAGGAATCAGAACCAAAACTGAGTGACTGCTGGAAATCTGAGCAACTCTCTCACTGATGCTTCCTACAGGGAAGACTGCTGAGCATGGCCCAACATGGGCCAAAGAGAAGCAGTGAATGCATATCATGGAACAGCAGATGGGAAGGCTAAGGAAAAGAGAGGTGAGAAAATAAAAAAGAAAATGAGAGAGGAAGAAAAAGTCAAATTGTAAATAAGAATCACAAAATCAAGATCCTGCAATGCTCTATATGCACACATAAGGTTTTGATTCCTGTGCTGGTAGTGTTGCTGTCTTGGGGACAGACTCTGCTCTTTACAGAGCGCATTGTGGAAGTGTTCCCTCACTGCATCTGCCCCAAGATGCTACTCCAACCTTTGCCTGAGCCAAGGCTGGAAAATCACTGATTCTTCCTTGTTGAGCTCAAAGAGCAGGTTCCCGCCACTGAGGGGATGCAAGTGTGTTTCATAAGATCTTTTTAAAAGCAGACAGCATTAAAACCATCTAGAAGCACAGAGGGATCGCCTTCATCTCAGCACTAATTGCAGCAGAAGAGGATGGGCAGCATTCCTTTGTGAGTGGAAATTGAAGGTCAGATTGGACAGAGAAAGCAGAGAGAAAAATAAGAATGTAGAGGGCAGATAAAAGGAAAAACAGAAAAGTAAAACAGCTAAAGAAAAGTGGAAAAATAGGAAGCAATGAGAAAAAGTGCTTGTAAGAACCAAAGAAATGGAAGCTAAGAATCTTCTATGGGAGAGATGTGCACAAATGCAACAAAACAGCATGATTAATCTTTAAATTCCATCCTTTGGGAGGCAACAGTCTCATAGAGATATAAAAAGAAAACATTGAAAACTACTTGTCCCCTTTAACTCTGTGCACTCCCTCATCTGTGCCAGATGCTGCAATATACACACACTGATATACAGGCTGCACAAATCCCCTTTCCTGCACAAAAGCACACATTTGAACTTAAAAGTTCTCTTTCAGTAGACACCAGAGGTCAGTACTAGTAAGATACCAACAACTTCCAAAATTTTATGTAGTAAGTTAGCCCAACAATGTGGAGAAAATTGTGTCGGTCCTCTGAGTGGGTTACTGAAAAGCTTTGTGGTTTCTTTTTTGCTCAATGCCCAGATCCTCCATGGGGCTCCGATCCTCCATGTAATTCACAGCAAACAGGGAGCTGCAACTTCCCACTTGCACGTTCCACTGTTCTGCTCTGACTGCTGATGAACACTCACCATGCTCAGCATATCCAGGCTCAGGGGAACGTCGTGTGAGAGCTGCTTAACTGCTTTGTCACCTTCAACCTCTGAGTAGAAGACCTTGCAAAGAAGATACAGTTTAAGTGATTAATGTAATAATGCAGTGCTGTACAATGATTTAAAAACAACTGCAATGTTATCACTTTCTGAACAGCAGTTAAGCCTGTGATTCCCTACACTTTCAAAACCCATGAAAAGCTAACATCCCTTAATATTACCTTAATATTTGGTAGAAATTGTCAGCATGACCAGAGGCCACCATCTTATAGTGTTTATGCTAATCTTATGTTAAATATGGCCCAGCTTTTGGTGCACTCTTGAGCTGATCTGTGCACATGATTTGGCCACGATCTATTTGGACAGCTGTTGATTTGTGGGACTGATCTGCACAAGTTTGGTGTTTTACTTCATATAAAGAAGATGTTATGTATGTATGTATGATTATGCTACTACCAAAATTGCTGTGTCATAAATGTCTTCCTTCATGTCTACTGTTGCATACAGGAGACTAATGAACTAGAAATAATTTCATTTTGTATGCAAACAGACACTGAGATGCCAGAGAGTCAAATGATAACATAAAGTGAAGAAGGTTTGCATACAGCTCAATTAATACTAGGTTTGTCATTGCTTTCGTTATTAGATCATGCATGAGCTCAAGAGTTAAAAATAAACTGGGACATAAATATTTCATCTACTAAATGAATAGTGAAAAATACAATTTGTGATATGGAGCTCTGTTAGTACTGCTTTGAAAAATATTGCGACTTAGAGAACCATCACTTAAAATGGCAGAATTTGCAAGTAGTCAATGTCTTTTTTTTGGAGCTGACACCTGAACTATTAGCAATATTCCCACACTCACCTCTTTTGCGACTTCCACAGTTCTGTGCGCTGCATTATGAGCATCTTCCTAACTATAGAAACAGCTCTGCAATTGGATTGGATTAGTGTCATCTACGTGACCATGTGATGAAGGGGATGCGTATCAAAAATAACAGTTTCTAGAAATTGTCTCACTCTCCTATTATATGCTACTACTAAGGTTCACCATGTATGCCTTGTGTAAAACTGAGTATTGTGTTCTGTTCACTTTTACTGAAAAATCTGAATCTCTTCACTGACAAAACAAACAAACAAAAAAAGTTCCAATCTTTTTCATACTAATTCCTCTCTGATTAACATCTGTTTGGCTACTGAGTTTCATTGCCCTGGAATAGCAATTGAAGGAAAATCCAATGAACCTCTTTTTTGTTGAGAAAACGAATGGCAATTTGTGCCCATTGTTTTCTGTTTGCACTTTCAAATAGTGCCCAGTTTAGGCTAGCCACTCTGTTACTGCTCAGTGTGCAGAGGGGAACTGGGAAAGGGTCTGAAAGCTCCAGAACTGCTGGCTGAAACAGGAAAACCAACAGCTTCTCTGAGAGAGAAGGGTAAAGAGGTAAAGAGGCAAAGAGACAGATTCTGGAATAGTGAGTGCTGCTAAAGTACTGCTCAGGCTGGAGGTACAAACCTATGGATCCAAGCAGTCCTAAAATCACCACAGACCTCCTTTCATTTGCACAGCGTAGTATCGACCTGCTCTGCTGTACTTCATTGCTTTATCAGCTGCAGAGAGCATCGAGATGCTTTCATGGAAGCCACTAAAGGAAAGCAATCTATACCCAGTATAATCCGCTGGCAGCCAACCCAAATTCCCATCATAGCTCCCTTTGAACATGCAAACTGCCTGTTTCTTAAAGTTACAGTTCCATCAGTCACCCGTTCCCTGAACACCTTCCTGGCAATAGCATTATTTTTGGAGAGCAGGCTGTCATGCTTTGCTCTGCTGTGCATGTGCAGTTTTGAGGCTGCTCTCTGCTAACAGCATAAGGGATCACTTACTGTATATCCTGTGATGGTGCTTGCGTGCTGCTTTGGCATCCTCCATTGCACACTGAAAGCTGTGCAGTTCAGCGAATCCAGCAGTATGTCTAGAGGAGGTCCCAGTCTATCTGCTGAAAACGAAAAGACATTATGTAAGAATCCATAAGGCAGAAAAACGATCACCTGGCATCAACTATTCATAAAGAGTCATGTGCTGCCTTCTTTAAAAACTGCTAGACATGAACTGCTCTTTGTGTGTCACAGAATCACATAATCATGGAGTCACAGAATCTCAGAATGGTTTGGGTTGGAAAGGATAGTAGAGTCCACCCAGTTCCATCCCCTTGCTGTGTGCTGGCTGCCCCCACCAGCTCAGGCTGCCCATGGCCCCATCCAACCCGCCCTTGAGCACTTCCAGGCGTTGGGCACTTCAGCTCTCTGGGCAGCAGTGCCAGCGCCTCACCGCCCTCTGAGTAAAGAAGCTCCTTGTAACATCCAACATTGATATCCCTTCTTTTAGTTTAAAAACATTGCCCCTTGTCATGTCACTATGTGTCTGTATAAAAAGTCAGTCTCCCTCCTGTTTATAAGCTCCCCTTAAGTACTAGAAGGCCTTCTGACAGGGTGCACCCTTTCCATTGCCCCAAGGCAGCAAGGAATGAGAGGATTGAGGAGGGGGGAGGACATCCCCTGTTTGTACTAAGCATCTTTTCTCACCTCAGAACATCTTGTGGACACCTCATCCACCAGGCCTCATATTCCCACATGTTCTAGTACGGGGAAAACTGAACCAAGACCAAACCATGCCCCATCCTCAGCCCTTTGCTGTTTTAGCACAGGCTGAGAAACCTTCCTTATGGGCCATCAAGAAATCTCCTGATGACTACCAACCTCTGATGCCTCAGTCCCTCAGTCATCAGCTACAGATGGGAAAGCCAATTGCTTAAGCAAGAAGCTAAGTTTATAAGAAAAGCACAAATATGCCCTCAGTTCCTCCCAGTCCCTAAGCTATAGTGGTTGGTTTGCTCCTCTTGAACCTCTCAATATTGTCATATGGCTATCCTGATCTTCACAGGACCTCTCCATATCCTTCTCTTTCCTTTGCACGCTTTGGCCTTTCAGTACACTGGCAAATTCGGCTGCTTTAAAGAAAACACTGGAAGATCAGAAAACCCTGAGATACATTTCTCTAGTAACACATAAATGCCTGCATTTGCTGCCTGAGAAAGGGACAGGCAGAGATGGCTGTCTGCTCTGCAGCCAGAGCATATGTGGCGCAACACAAACCTCACCCTGCTACACAGGGGACCAAGGCTAGAACTAGAAGTTCCCAGTTTTCAAATACATACAGTTTCTTTGGTGGAACTGTCAAAAACTCTTATCAATTAACTGAAGATAATTAGCTTTAAAGAAAAATAAATAAAAGCACACGATCACTAAGAGCAGCTTTGAGGAGAAACTCTCCTATTTCTCATCAGGCCGGGGACATCTCAGTTCAGTGTGGACAGAGCAAATTATGAGGGTGCTGCAAACATGGAGCAGGGCACACCAAAAAACAAAAAATCCTAAAATGTCCCAGAGAAAGCAGCAGCAGCAGGATACCTTTCCTGGCTGATGAGATACAGACATTTGTTTGGAAGCCGCCATAACACTCATCTTGTGATCTAAGGCAGCAACCTCCCAGCCAGAGCTTGTTGACAATGAGAATTGTACAGTGCATGCAATGTGTTACCAGGATCAAGGATTTTAACACAAACTGTCCCAACTGCTATCATTCGTGGGCTTGAAACCAAACTCATGAAACAAACAGCTGCAACAGAGAATTGATTTAAATTTTAATGTTTTAGATGTTTTAATGGCAGCTCCATGTTTTCATAGGCAATGGTTTTTACTTTACCTATGTTTTTGTATGCCCTTACTTAAACAAACTGTAATTAAAGGGGATCTTTTTTTCCCCACTAATTCTGATAAAAAATCAAGAACAATCAAGCTATTGTAAAGGCAATTTTTAGATGGGAAGCAAGCCTACAACTGATTTGTCATTCCCACCAACATATTTGATTTGAACTAGAATACAAAACATAGCAGCTTACAATCTCTGCAGAGTATCAATCAACATCAGTACCTGAGAAGTTAAACCAAAAGTAGACCTGATAGTCTTGCCCTTTTCATGCTGACTCACTATTTTCCCTTGATATGAAAAGCTGTTTTACAGTTCTAGCCTGAATGAACAAGTACGACCAGGTTAATATTTGGTTAACATCAAAAGCTCATTGTTTTCAAGTTCCCCATTACTTTCAAGTTACCCATAACTTTCAAGTTACCAAGTTACTTTTCTCCAGCAAAAAAATCCAAGACAGTGTTGGTACAATCATGAAAGGATAACTATAAATGAAGCTTAAGAGAGCCATCCTTCTTTCTCTGTTCATTCCTCACACCCGAAGCTTTAGGTATTCTTAGTGGAAAATAAATCCCAAGGACTCCCGGTGGTTATGTCCTGGGCAAAACTGCACAAGAACTTCTACACTGGGACCACACCAAGAAATTTTCTTTTACTATTGAAGCTATACAGGAAAAGAAATACCAACCAAACAAATGAACAAACATACAGCTTCAGGAAAAGGCACAAGCCAGTTGTATGTTACTGGCTTACATCTCCTACGCACCTAAGGATCTTGCTTCTCAATAAATCCTGAAAACGAAAATGCTCTTTAGCATCTACAAGAATGATTTAAGTTGGAAGGAACATTAAAGGCCATCTAGTTCCAAACCTCTGCTGTGGGCAGAACCACCAGCCACTAGATCACTCTACCCAGGATCCCATCCAACCTGGCCTTGAACACCATCATGGAGAAGTTCTTGTGGATGTATTAGAGCAGTGTTCCACTTGTACGATAAAGTGGGGAAACATTCTTAGCACTCTGCCTACACTAATTGTCCTTTTTCACTGTGATGATCTAAGCAGAACTAGTGGAATCATTCAAAACAGCTGCAGTCCACACTAGCAGGATCTTACTCCACAGATCCAAGCCTCCAGTCAGAACTCTGATCTCTGTCCCAGCACTTCCCATTTCCCAAGCAGCAAAACTCAGAGCTGCAGCCTCCCTCAGTAACTCTCCAGGGACATGGCCAATGTCTTCCTTCCCCAGCTTACAGGGAATGGATGTGGAACAGAGCACGTCCTGAACAAACAAACACAGTCAGCACTTTGGGCAGTGGAGCCAAGCAACCCACAGGCTTTTAAGCTTGCTCCTGAGATGCTAAGAACTACCCAGGACACTAACAATAGATTGGACAGGCTGCCCAGGGAAACTGGTGGAGTCACCATCCTTGTAGGTGTCCAAGAAATCTGTAGATGTGGCACAGAGGGACAAAGTTATTGAGCACAGTGTTGATGGCCTGGACAGATGATCTTAGAGGTGATTCTGTGATTCTGTGATACATTCATATGTTTTAATGGCCTGTACAGTGTCTGGCACAAGTCCAGGCTCCTAGGGAAAAGCGTGAGATGGTTTGGAGAACAGCACAAATCACAGACCATTTTCATAAGCCAGCGTGTACATATTCTGGGAAGGAAAGAAGTTCAGCCATATACATCAGTCAAGTCTTGGTATGCTACTTGCTCTCTGAGCCCTCATCTACTTTATTAGCCTAGACTCAGTCTCGTACATCTCTACCTTTCTTGGTAGCTCTGAACACATCAGTGTCTGCCACCTCTTTTTGCTTACCTCCTGCCCTCAGAGGCACTTATAAAAGACAAGAGCCTCTGTCTTAGAAACAATAGCACTGTAAGGCAGCACTGCACATTAAGAATTATCTCTTGATTCTTCACTATACTCTCTGAGGTAGATTGATGTTAGAGCTGAAACAATAATAAAGGGAAACAACAACAACCCCATAACTCCAACATATTCATGCCTTCTTTGTATTTCCTGTC
This sequence comes from Centrocercus urophasianus, assembly GCF_019232065.1. Lineage (NCBI taxonomy): Eukaryota > Metazoa > Chordata > Aves > Galliformes > Phasianidae > Centrocercus > Centrocercus urophasianus. The sequence continues at coordinate 15,037,461 of NW_024884811.1, forward strand.
AGTCAGACAAGTTTGTACAGGAGGCACAGTTGCTGAAATAACAAATTTTAACCAACAATGACAAATACTCAAACAAGGCAAGCTTCAAATTAATGTTCTAAACACACTATAGGCCCATAAAATTATATTAATAGTTAATAGAATATATTAATTACATTAATATATTAATAAAATATTAAAAAGTGTTTGGTGAATAATTTGGAATAACAAATACATTTGAAAAAAATGCAGTTGATGTGCAGACTCTCTGCAAGCACAGACAAGCAACACCCGCTAATAAAGACCTGCCATGAATTATTCACCCAAACCTACCAAACACTATTATCTCCAGTTTGCAGATGATGAAAGAGACACAGAGTGCCAAATACTGATCTCAGTTATACTGGTGTGTAAACTGCCACTGAAGGACTGAGTCCTAACTTACGACAGAGAAAACGAGAGCAAGGGGCTGCAGAAGTTAATACTTCCACTTTCTTTGCTTAATTCTCCATAAAAGAATTTCTCTAGCACTATAGACCTGCAGAAAAGTGTGTTCAGGAACCAAATACCAATGCCTTCAGAGCCCAGCACTTCCCAACGAGCGGCCCCAGCCTATGCTGAACAACGATTATAGAATAGCAGAATCACAGAATTATTAAGGTTGGAAAAGACCCCCAAGGTCATCTAGTCCAACCAACAATCCACCACCACTACAGCCATTAACCATGTCTGTAAAAACATTCAGATATGTGGGACCATCCTACCTGGCATCGAGCTGTTCCTGACCACACGAAGCCAAGAAAAGAACCCCAGCAACGCAAAGAGAAGTATCTCATGCTGAACAGCTGTCACCACGGTTTTCCACAGCCACCCTGCAGACCTTGCAGCTTGTTGATAGGTATCTGGGGACTCAGAGGTGCTTCTTGACTGCCAGATTCCAAATTTCACACAACCCATCAGAAAGCAAAGAATTGTCCATTTTTGGACTGTAACTATCGTTCATAACCATCACAGAGGAGCCGCAGGACGGACACAAGCAATGCTTATGTCACAGAGATGCAGAAGATGTCACAGCTTCCAAACAGTCATACTGCAGCATTTTATCAAAGCAGATTGTCAACTGATCACAACTGATGCTTTTTTAAAGCAGCACTGCTTTACTATCAGATCATTTTGAGATAAACGCATGCAAGATGTTACAGGACATTGTGTAGTAGGTGCACTAAAAATTATGTTAAAACTGATCTGAACATTTATGGCTTTTTAGTACAGGGGTCCTGCTTAGATAATAAAATACACTTCGGACACTTCCAAGCCAAAGCATAAATGTTTACTGCTTCCCCTTCTCCTGCTCCTTTTACAAGACTATGTGCCTCAGCTCTTCCCAGACAGAAGACTTGATCATAGAATTCTTAAAGTTGGAAGGGGTCTTCAAAGATAATTTAGTCCAACTTCCCTGCAATGAGCAGAGACATCCACAAACAGATCAACTTGCTCAGAACATGGTCAAAACTTGAGTGCCCATAGTTACAGAGCTTCCACCACATCTCTGGGCAACCTGTTCCAGTGCCTCTTCTTACCCTCACTGTAAAAAACTTCTTCCTAATATCCAACCAGTCACTTCTCTTTAGGTTTGAAACCACTTCCCCGTGTCCTTTCTCCACAGCTCTACTAAAGAGTGTCCCCTTCATTTCTGTAGCTCCCCTTCAGATACTGAAAGACTGCTCTCACATCTGTCCAGAGCCTTCTCTTTTCCAGGCTGAACAGCTCCAGCTCTCACAGCTGGTCCTTGTAGGAGAGGTGTTCCATTCCTTAGAACATTTTTGAGGCCCTCCTCTGGATGTGCTGGATGTGCTCCAACAGATCAACTCAGTCCTGTTCTGAGGACTTCACATCTGGAGGCAGTACTCCAGGTAAGGTTTCACCAGCGCAGAGCAGAGGGACAGGATAATCCTTTTTACCCTTCTTTAAAATGTGTGTCATGTTGCCTTTTTTCCAGTCAACAGGGATTTCACCTGATTGCCATGACTTTTCAAATATTACTGAGAATGGCTTCACAAGTACATCAGCCAGTTACCTCAGAACTCTGGGATGCACCTCATCAGGACCCATAGAGTTGTGGATGTTCAGGTTCCTCGGGCAGACTGCCTGTGTTATTCTCAAGTGGAGGTAACACTCTTCGGCTTTCCCTTTCTGGTTGAGTACCTCTAAAAGCCCTTCTTGTTTATCTTGGCATTCCATGCCAAGTTCAGTTCAAGCTGGGCCCTGGCTTGCCCATCCCTACATAGCCAAACAACTTCCCTATGCTCCTCTTATGGTACGTGCTCCTGCTTCCACCATGTATTTTCTTCTTGCTCTGCAGTTTGACCACCAGGTCCCAGTTCGGCCATGTCAGACTCTTGCCTTTCTTTCCTGACTTGCTATATCTGGGGATTGAGAGCTTTTGTGCACCGAGTAAAGCTTCCTTAAAAATCTGCTAATTCTGCTCTGCACTCTGACCCATGAGGACAGTTTCCCAGAGTGTTTTGTTGCCTAACTCCTTGAAAAGCTGGAAGTTAGTTTCCCTAAAATTTAGCATCCTAATTTTACTCTTTGCCTATTTCAGTATCCCTCAGGAGCATGAACTCCACCACAGTATGATCGCTCAGACAGCCTTCACTCCTAATGTCACCAATCACTTCATTTGCATTGGTGAGCAATGTATTGTATCTCCCCTGGTGGGGCCATCTATTACTTGGCTCAAAGAAGTTATCCTCAGTGAATTCCAGGACTCCCTACAGCTCACCATACTACTTTTCCAGCAGATGTCTGTGTAGCTGAAGCCCACCAGGAAGATGAGCACTTGTGACTGTGGTGGTTCCACCTGCAAAGCTCCTCTGCAGTAAGATTTTGTCTATGCACAAGATAGCTTTGATAAAGAACAAGGAATCAATTTATATAAAAATAAAAAGAAACACACTCTGTGTTAATACAGGTATTCTCCTTTCCAACCAAGGAGGTACAGAAAGTTTGATATTGCCCAAAATGCTTTGATGAAACCAGTGACAGAACAATGTTGAATGGGCAGTGTCACATTTAATTCTCTCCTTAAAGCTATTTATTTTCTTGTTTATACACTTCTTTGGTTCTGTACTTGCAAATATATGCAAAAGCTGCCAAAACAGTGAAGAAGTCACAAAACAAGCTGTTCACTTGACCTAAAGAATACACAATCCTCTCTCTCAGCTGGAGTTAATTTAATTTAAGTTTTATTCTTCACAAAAGAAACTAATTAAAAATGGTCAAAAAAGGACATCATTATCCCAACTATAGAGTTAATATTTCTGTTGTTGCTCCTGCTGCCTCAGCCCTCATTTCAGCTCACCCTGCTTTACTGCTAGTAGAAACTCTTCCAGTACAGTCAATATCTATTCAAAGAGTTGGCAGATTCCTAGGTATGGCATTGTGCTCTTGCTCTCTCTCACCTGTCCTGAGTGAGAACTGGGACTCTGATGGGCTTCAGATGGTGCTGCCTGCAGGTAAGCAGAAAGATGTGAGAGAATGATGTGCCCAGCACCACTTTCCTCTCCCCTGGAAGATAAATGCCACGCAACAGCCTCTGCCCAGACATCAAATTCCTCTACACCATCACTGTGAGATCACCAGTGAAGTGCCTGCTGGGAATACTCTCCAATCTGTGCCAAGCAGCAAAATACAGTGTCTTGAGATGCCCCTCCTTATCCTGAGTCTGCCCACAGAGATTTCACCACCACTGTGATTTTAAACAAAATCAGTTTGTGTAGATAATGGGAAGATTTTAAATTACTCACACAATGTTCCAGCCCAATGAGACAGCTCTTATGCAGACATTCTCCAGCTACTGAGGGAAAACTGCTAGTGTGAACACAGACAAGTTCCTCTCAGCTCTGAGGTGACCCCCAACTCTTACCAGAGGGATGAACAGTTAGTGAAAAAAAATATATATGGAAAAAACAACCTTCAAAACCAAGGTGTTTCAGGTAAGTTGAATAAACTTTGTTGGATTTTAATGGAAATTTCAAATTTTATTTTCATTCTGAATGAGACTGAAAATTTAGACTGATTGACAACAGTATTTTTTTAAAATATTCATGCATGGAATATCTGGAAAGATCAAGGTTACAATATTTTTGCTTAGCATTTTAGTATATTATATTTGATTTTCTCTTTCCATTTTAACCATTTATGCTGTTTCAAATCATGCCATTAGTCACAGATCCTCACAACATCAAATAATGTAAAAACACAATTCACATGCAGTACTTTGATAATTCACTTTAGAGCAAAAACAGATCATTTCATCTTTAGTAGTTTGATCTTCTGAAAATTATAATCTTCAGAGGTCAACAAAATGAGCTGAAATTTTCATTGTTTTATTTTTAAATCTCTGTGGGTAAGTACTAAGAGCTACTAACTGAAGGATTCTATCTTCTCTGTTGATGTGTCTCTGTCTTTTCGTGTCCCATGAAATGAGAAATTTGCCATTGAAATGCTATCTGTCTCTAACATCATGAAATAAGGGAACAGGAACAAAAAATCATGCAAAACAATTCCAGTGAATTCTGCAATAAAGTTCTCAGAAAAGATCATCTCTAAAAAGAAAAATAACTTTGGACTTCTTTTGAGCCAAACATTATTTAATTTACTTCATTAATTTGTCAAAAAAAAAAAGAATTTTGTTAAAATGATATTTTATCACACTAACGTTTTTGAGAAAAAAATTATATCTATTCCTAGTGTCAAAATAAATTCTCTCGCTGAAATAATGGTGAAATTCCCATGTGTAAAGCAATAAGCATCCAAAGGGCCTTTTTTCATTAATCTCCTTTTTATAGATTGGACTGGGTTATGTAAATACTACAGCAGCATGAAGACAGCATGATGAACCAAAGAACATCAGGAAATCATAAATGAAAAAAACATGCCATCTTTCTATCTCTTTGAAGCATTTTTTGTTTCCCACCACTGGGTACAAAAGAAAACAAGAACCTCCCAACCACAATAATTACAGAAGATGACGACTGAAACAGGGAATTCTCAGGCAGTCTTTCCTGATCCTGCTTGTGGTACACTTAGTAGCAGCACCAATATAGAAAACTTAAAAAAACTGAGAAATTTTGGTAGTCAGTGCTCTGCACAAGTCACCTACTGAAGAGAAGCACAGGAGATGGATGCTGCATGGGGCATAGGTCAGAGCAGAGAGCTGCTGGTTCCTCTCCCAGCCATAACCCTGACACATCCCAGATTGCAACATGGTGCATTTCCTTACTCTGCTGCTGATCCACTGGGTCCCAACAAGAGCAGATTCACTGGGTCACCTGCACATCAGCACAACCAGCACTACTGCCAAGACCGTGCCACTACTGCCCTACAGAAGCAGCGTGGTGGTTCATGTGTTGCAGTGATGAACACATTTTTGATCCATCCTTTCAAAATACTTAACAAGCCAAGAGGAAACAGTAGCACCACCATAATGGAAGGCTTTGACCCATGTGACATTTTTCTGCTGCAGCCAGTATCATCTGCTATCTGTCCCAAGTACATTTTAGGTAATGGCCATTGGAGTATTTATAGCCCTGGGAAAAGCAATGAAGGAAACAAAGCTAGAAACTTAAGGGAATCCCACTAAAAACAAGCAGGCACAAGGTCACTGACAGCTTCATCATGACTTTTCCTGTGGTGGCACTGCAGGAAGGGGAGGGCTGAAATGTGGAAGCTCCGCTGCTTGCATTCCTCCAGCTGGGTTCTGCTGCCAGTGGCTCTGCATGGTACAGTCACTTCCAAATGAGAGAAGGAGAAGCAGAAGCTGACTTTTTAAAGAATTGTTTAAGAACTAGAAAAAGAAAATATCTACCCAACGGATAGTCGTGCACCAGAACTGCACTGGGGGAATTCCTTCCTTCCTATTAGAAGTAGGATGAGCACTATCTCTGAGCAAAGGTTTAGCTTCTGTCCTGCCTTCATGAAAAGCTACAGACAGGGAAATCTTCAGATGTGCTGCCTGAATGGGACAAACCAAAGGAAACTCCACAGACAAGAAAAATTGTCATCAAGAGTTGTTGCCATATCTACCACAGAGACCAAGCAGTAGCTGGCTGCCTCCTCCTGCCCTGCCATCTATATAGGGCAGCTCTCTTACCTTCTGTGCTGTCTCATATGTCACCTAAAAGAATTCAAGCTACTTGCTTATCAAAAAAATAATGGCTATTCTCAGTTCTCTTGTTGGCAAAGTATCTGAGGAATGAAGGAACATAAACATAGGATGAGCTCCAGAGACAAAACTGGAAAAGTGGCAGGATGGCACGGACAGGACCTGGGAGGAGAAAGCAGGTGGGAAGTGGCCTGTTTCCAAGATGTTCTGCTTCAAGACATAGAAAGTACAAGTTATAGGCACTGGAAACCTCTCCATAGGTGGCTACTACTGACTAAACACACAGAAAATTTAGTAATTTGGTTAGGATCATAGAATCATGGAATTATAGAATCGTGAGGGTTGGAAAAAATCTCCAAGATCATCTATTCCTACTGTCCACCTTCCACCGATATTGCCCACTAACTCACTTCCCCAAGTACCACACTCAATGTTTCATGAACACCTCCAGGGATGGTGACTCCACCACCTGGGCAGCCCGTTCCAGAGCAATAAAACTACTTCATACTAAAGTTACAGAATGCATTATGCACCTAAATTGACCAGACTGCCTCTCCTACAGTTATTCTTTGATTTTATATTATAATGAAAGTTTCCCACAGTATACACCATGATGAAATCACCCACACTGACAATATTCAATCTGATCATAACATAATACTGAAGACATTTTCTTCCTGTTTATGAACAGTTCTGCACTGAGACACATGGTCCTCCAAACACTATTGAAAGCAGAAATCAGAGAACATGAATAAAGCTGATCACACAGCTTAAAGCCCTTAGCTGACTCTTAGGAATTCCCAGTGAAAATAAACTGCACTAAGGCAGGTAATACTGTTCTGAAACGAAATGATGTGAGGATAAAGTCAACCTTCCACATTTTCTGAGTAGCTATAACATGGATAAAATGTATAGAACAATTGCATAACAAAGACTATATTAATTATAAAAAACGCAGCTATGTTACATATAGTCTATGAAAATGCTTTTCATATTTCATATAGTCCATGAAAATTTGCTTTTCTCATCAATGAGTAACACTTAAAGGAATATTTTTCAGGAGTTTGCTATCCAAAACTTACTATTTCCAATTACCATTTACATGGTAAAATGTTCATGCAACTTGAAAAATGTTCTCATTGATGCGTCTTAATCTCTTTATCTAGGACAAATTTCTCTTTCCAATTTCTTTTGAAACCAACTACAAAGCCAAACTCTTGAATAAATAGTTCACTTTCTACCAGAAACAAAATTCAAGGAGAGCTTATGGAAAAATGGAAATATGTCAGATAGAAAAACCTAAATCTCATAGATGCATACTGTACACACATACACAAAAATTAAATTATAAAGAACACAAAGTTGATCATGCGACAAACAGCAAATGTTCAGGATGGGGACAGGGCACATCCACCAGCTAGCTGGCCACCATATATACTGCTGCATGAGGTTGTAGGACTTTGCATTTCCCTTCAATGAACTCCACGAGCATTCTGTCAGAGCATACTTCCAGCCTGTTTACATCTGTTCTGTATGGCAGCTACAACCCTCTGATTTATCAGACAACTCCTCCAAGTTTTGTGTCTTCAGCAAATTTGTGGGGGTTGCACTCTGTCCCACCATCTAGGGCATTAATGTGAACGTTAAACAGTTGGACTTGTTAATAAGAACTGAGATGAAGAAAGCACTGAGTGGCTCAGCCTTTGCATGCTCTTTGTCTCTGGGTGTCCTTCCATCCACTTTTTTCCTACTCTTATTTTCTGCTGGAGCAACTGCAGGAACCCTTCTTGCTGCCCTTCAAAACCTCACCAGATTCCATTCAAGTGGGCTTTGGTTTTTCTAACCACAATGTTACATGCCCAGACATTGTATTCTTTCTGGGATGCCTGCCTCTGCTTCCTCCTTTTGTACGCATGTATGAACTTCATCAGGAGTTCCCTGTGTACGCATGCAAGAATCTTGGTGCTTTTGACAGACTTTCTGCATGACAAGATGGATCATTCTTCAGTTCGAAAACCAACCATTTCCCCTGGACCTATGTCCCCTCTAGGGCTGTATCACGTGGAATCATTCTGAGCTGAAAGTTCGCTTTCCCAAAATGCAGCATCCATTCCCACCCTATTCTCTGGTTGTAGGATCCCATGTTTACTTAAATGCCAGCCTAACCCTTGTTAACTCACTTGGCTCTGGGACACACCTTTCTGTCCCTGACATTTCTAGTTTAAAGCTCTATGAATGAGGACAGTGGAATGGCTGACAGTGATATTTTGCCTTACATAGGTGGATCCCATGTAATCCTAGTAATCCTCAAACCCCAAAGAAGGTCTGACTATAAAAGGAAAATCTGTGATATTGACCCCAGCTATGCAAAAACATATTAGTACACTGAATCCTCCTCAAAACCATCTCTTTTATCAGCAGAACCACCAAAGGCCAGCTTGGGCCTCACACTGTAGCCAGGTAGTCATACTTGGCATGTCCAAGGTCTCCCTACGCATTCTCACTGCAAAAGCAGCAAGCAGTAATAGTCCAAGCCTGCTCTCTTCACAAAGTCCTCTATCTGAGTTCCCAACAAAGAGCAGAGGCCCCTAGATAGGGGCTTCAACTCATGTTGGAAGTTGAGGCTTCTGTGTCCCGTATCAGGGAGTCACCCACACTGCCACTCACTGCTTTCCTCAGTGCTGGTGCATGTCTTGCTGCAGATGGCTCAAGGTGCAGAACGGACTTAAGAAATCAGCTCAATTGCAAATGCCATTTTATTGCAGACTACTGGAGGCCGGGTCAGGGAGAAAATCTGGCATCTTCTCAAGAAGCAGCCATTTCTTCTCCAGATCAGTTTCTCTATAAGAATCAGGAAAATTTCACTATCTTCTGCAGACATCAAGTCTTTCCATAAACTATTAACATCAATAAAAAACAAAAACAACAACAAAACACAAAGGAAATTACTTGCATGCTATAAGTGACAGAAACAGAAACGTATTTTTAAACCTGAATCTCTGCACTAATACAGCAGAGGATACAGCTGTACATCAACTGTATATTAGAAGAGCTAGTATACAAGAACTGGGATGTGAAAGCAGCAAGGTTGACTGTCAAGAGACAACCTTTGCTGCACTAAGACTGAGACACTGAGACATGGAAATTTATCCCAGTGTAAGGAGAGAGACCAACTCCATATGGGAACAGTAAATGACTGTGGGATAATTATAGCTGCATGCATCAGTACAGGTCAGAGGAGAACCTGCTGGAGAGAACCTTTGTGGAGAAGGACCTGGGTGTTCTGGTGGACAACAGGTTGGCAATGGGCCAGCAGTGTGCCCTTGTGGTGAAGAAGGTGAATGATATCCTGGGGACATAAAAAGAGTGTGGCCAGCAGGTCAAGGGTGGTTATCTTCCCTTTCTGCTCTGCCCTGGTGAGGCCACATCTGGAGTACTGTGTCCAGTTCTGGGCTCCCCAGTACAAGAAGAAGTTCAATCACTTGCAGGTTTATATATTTTGCTCATATCTTTTTTTCTTAAAATGATCTTGTTGAAATTTCTCATGAATGTAAGAATTTAACTTATGTGAGATTCTCTATAGTCTTTGCCCTTATGACTTCAAGATTCTTGAGCTCAGAAACTCAAAACTTACTTTGGTTAAAACCTTACACTCATAACAATTCTTCAGACATGTTAGAAGAATTGGAATAATTTCTGTATTTGAAAGTAGCATGTTCAACATCTGCAACATATTCATTTTGAACTGTACTGTAAGTTCCAAATGTGCACAGACATTGATATTTGAACCATCATTTTTGTAGGTGTCAATAATTTTAATGATTTTAAAAATCAAGAGAAGTGTGAAGGACAATTTAGCTTGGGATCCTTCCATCTTGGAGATGTCTCTCTGTCAGCTATACCAGCCTGATTATCATCTGCACACACTGGAAAACTCAAAACCGCTCAGTGTCCCATTTTAGAACTGTTCCTTGTAATATGATTTTTACCAGCACTACTTAAAAAGAGTGTATTAACAACAAGGTAAGTTGAAAGCCTGGAAATACTTGATATGTGGATCACATAAAGCCAGAACTCAGTAACAACTTGACATGGTTCTTCTCTTCTAGGTCCAAATGTTTTTTGGGATAACTTTTTGCAATGGTTGAATGAAAGATCTTTTTGAGGAAACAAAGCCAATATCTTTTGACTATGCAATTAAATGTCCATCAAGACACTAACAGAAGAAATGGCTTCTACCACAGCCTAATAACTGTATTCTTCCTGTTGGATAAAATGTTCCCTGGGACAATACTGCATATATTTCTCTTTAATTTGAAGCCAAAATCTTCAAGAACGCTCCTCATGGGCAGCCCTTGCTCCTACATCTGATTACAGAGCATTCAGTAGAAGAGCTGGTGTGAACCTGACTACACACTTCTCACCTGCAGGGTTTTATGGATCACTGCATCATTAGCTGGTTTGAGTTAGGTAACTGGTTTGAGGTAGCTTTCCCCCTAAGCCTCCAATCTTCAGAGGCTTATGCTCTTCTGAAGTAGTTACTCTCAAAGATGAATTCTGCTGTGCTTGTTCTCAGCTCAGAAGCTCTGAAAAGTCTGAAAAAATAACTTTCATTTTCTTTTCTTGTGGCCTGGATGTTCACAGCTATAAGTTATGAAGGCTTTGTTTTATACGAAAGAATTAATTTGGGTTTTACATGCAAGTATTGTTGAAAATTAAAAATAAAAAGAAATCAACCCTTCCATGTTCTTAGCCATAAGTATTTCCTTTCAGTTGAAATTAACTGTGAAGAATAGTTTTTTGTTTTTGTTTGCTTTCTCCCAAATAAGTCATTTGTTTGCATAGAACAAAATAAATAAAATAGGAAATTTGATTCAGGATCACAGTCAGCTTAGTCTCCTGCATGCCTGTTGTTTAGAAAGTCTTTTATTACATGATCACAGATCATTGCTGCACATTCACTACAAATACGTGCTGAAACTGTACATTTATTAGTGCATGAAATAAACAAATTATTAACCAGATCAATCTGGTCTAACTCAAGTCAAACAGATGTAAGGTTGAGCACTGAGATGTTCAATCTGAGAAATGAGAAACTCCCAGGTGTACCCTCAGCTAACTGATTAGTTTGTGGAGCACTGAAGAGATCTCATACACTGAAATCTTCTGTATTAAAACAGGATGTTCTTCTGATCCTCAGAATCTCTGAGATGACAAGTATTCAGAAGTCTTGCCATTACATTTAACCTTAAGAATTCTCCAGAAAAAAAAGAGCTTTTTTCCGCAAGGCACTCTAGAAGACAGGGAGTCACTAACATACATATAAGGTAACATACACAATAAGGTAAAGCCTATCAGCCTTGACTAAAAAGGGGGTTCAGCTATGCTCCTAGTCCTCTTACAATCTTATGTGGCATGACTGGAGAAGAATAAAAGTGCAAAACCTCTCCATTTTTTAAAATGGGAAGCCTGCTGAGAATGACTGGCAAACTCTCAAAGCAAATCTCTGACAGCCTCAGGACAGGATGATTTCCCAAGGCTCGTCCTAATGCCTTAACTCCAACATCACTACTCTTCTACAAAGAATCACTGGGAAAACCAACCTCTTATACAGCTATAATTTCACCCACTGTTAGCACTCTGTTGTCTAATTTTGCCTTTCTCAACACTGGTGGAAGGTGGTACAGTAGTTTTGGAAGCACTCATTCACTGAAAAGTTTACTTTTACAGATGAAGACAGCGATTTCAGGATGGACAGAACAGAAAACATGTGATGAATAAAATCATGGAATCATAGAATTGTTTGAGTTGGAAAAGACACTTAAAGGTATCCTAGTCCTACTCCCCTGAAATGAACAGGGACACCTACAGCTAGATCAGGGTGCTCAGAGCCCTATACACCTGACATTCAGTTTCAGGGACAGGGCATCCACCACCTCTTTGGGCAACCAATTCCAGTGCTTCATTACTCTTACTGCAAAAACTTTTTATTTACATATTATTTAAATCTCCCCTCTTTTAGTTTGGAACCACTTCCCATTGTCCTGTCACAACACATTCTGCCAAACAGTCTGTCTTTTTCCTTCTTCCTGCCTGCCCTTTAGATACTGAAAGGCTACTCTCATGTCTTCCTAGAGCTTTCTTTTCTCCAGGCTGAACAGCCCGTTTCCTCAGGCTGTCCTCATAGGAGAGGTGTTTCATCCCTTGGATCATTTTTGTGGCCCTCCTCTGGATGCACTCCAACAGGTCCATGTCTTCTGTACTGAGGACTCCATGACGTACTTCAGAATGAGCTACTAATAGTGAGATATCAAGAAACATCTGAAGTGAAATAATTCTGTGCATTCCCTGCTAAAATTATATTTTCTTCTCCACAGGGTATTAAGGAAATCTAGTAGCTCCCAAAGAAACACGTGCACGAGGTGTCAGCGATACTGATCAAAGGCAGGAGCAATTACCAGAATATGAGCCCTAGCACTACAACACAAATCCAATCCAAAAATGCCCTACGGTGTTGTGACATAAGTTGCACCCAAACACAGTAAACAACCAACAAATCCATACATAATTACTCCTTCTTTAAATTTATTGATGTTCAAGACACTGAACAGTATATTCTGATACCACATGCTTTGACCTATGTCAGAAACAATAAAAGAGTGATATTAATCTCCCACCAGATACATTGTTCACAACTTCTTCATTAGTTTCAGCTCACAGATATGAACCATCTCTGCCAGCAATGCAGCCCTGGCAACAGGCATCAACTTACTTTATCCTTATTTCTCTTCTTGGATAGGTTTTCTATTCAGCACCAGTTCAACCTTATCCTTTACAGGCAAGATTTCTTAAGACAGTGACTTAAAATTCATTCTAATGTTTCTCCAAAATTTGTAATAATTAAATCAACAAAACAGAAACTTTTCCCAAAGGTAGCTGCATTTTCCACATATGTAGACTGGATTGTCAAGGTACCTTGACCTATTTTGATATCTAAACAGGTCTAGATTTTCAGAAGTGTTCCACATCCAGCAGCTTTTATTATAGCCAGATTGTCTAAATAATTCTACTACTGCAGGTCAAGTCCTTTGGAAAAAAAAGTCATTTACTGTAGTGCTGACCTGTGAGCTAGGCTCTTTTGAAAATCTGACCCTGATATGAAATATCACAATCTTGTACAGTCTCCTTCAGATTTTAACACACCTGCATCTTCTGCATTCGCAGAGCTAGTCAGTGACATCTACCATTATGGGAAATTGACACAATATAGGAAATTTTTAGCCCAGTTCTTTGTTTAGACTCATCAATAAATGTAATAATAATAATAATAAATCCCAAAGCATCAGAAAATAATATCTGATTTTCTCCATGCAGTCCAACTCAAGTTAAATATTTTATGGGGCTTTTGAATTTTACCCCATGATACCAACAAAATAAAGTCACGGCATAGTGCAACAAGTTCATGCCATGAATATCCACGGGAAATCAGCTACCATTTTTTTCCTGCTATAATTCCCTAAAATCATACAACTATTAAAATCCAATGATTTGTTTATATCAATAGCAGTGTTACACACTGCAGACCAGCAGTCTTTCCAGTCCAAGTTGACCGATTCTTGAAGCAGAAGTAGCAAGAAACTGTTGCAGAAAGCAAAATCAAAAGAAAACAAACAAACAAGCAAACAAACAAAAAACCCGAAAAACCAAAAAAAAAAAAACAGCACAAGTGCCAGCTTCAGGGAGAACAAGATTTAGAGAATCCCCACCTAATCTGCTCCCAACTACGCTATTCATCACACGATGTCTAAGGATTTGTTTTAAGCCCTTCCCAAAGTGTCTGGCATCCCATTTCCTTGTCTGCAGTGAATGAATCTTGTAACTGTAAATAAACGCTCAAATGAGTTTAACAGTCACCAGGATGTTATGAATTTGAGCACAACAGCTTTTTTCCTGAAGTTTAACAAACTGCATTTGTGGCAATGTTGCTATGTATTTTAACTTCACTAATACATTTCTGACTACTGCTTTCTGAAAGATTGGCCTTTGTAAGGTGAGTCCCGAATGAAAAATGTGGAAAAATAGAAGTGTATTTGATTATCTCTTCTGACACAAGAGAACTGCTGGCCAGCTCGTTATTGAAGATGAACCAGTTTTATTGCATCTCTCAGTGAGACTTTTGGCTTCCACCCCAGATTCTGCTCCTGTACAAGACCCACTTCCACCACGATTAAAAAGGCATAGTGAAAGCTGAATAAGAAACACACCAAACTTAAAGAACTTTTTATCTTATCTCTTCTTCATCCACTGCTGTGGGATGTGCAAATAAATCACAGCTCCGTCTTGCACTTAGCCATCCAGCATATGATCAGCAGCAGGAACAAGATAGAGATGTGAGATACCTTGATACCTTGATACACATGTGCTCAGTGCGTCAATAATAATGCAACCCAGCTGCAGGGCTCAAGGAATCCTATACGTCCAACAGCCCGTGGGAGGATGCAGATGGAGTACTGCTGCACTCTGGAAGGCTTTCCTCTTCAAATCTTGCTACAAGAGGATTTTCAGATGTTTACACATTTACAGTTTACATTCTGAAAAAAACTGTTTCCAGATAAAACTGGTTACTTCTTACATGGAAAAAGAAATAGAAAAAAAATGATTGAATCAATCTGTACACATTAAGTAACATATATACACGGAGCTAACAAAAGTAAGATACACACAATGTCAGTGTGTTAAATTAATCTCCTCCACAAAACCATAAGTAATTTGTTTCCAAGCTCTAAAACAGTTTAATGCATAGGACTACGTTTCCACTAGTACTATTCAACTGTGCAAGTTGGACTAGTATGTTAGTATAAAAACAATTTTTAAATTATTTAAAAGTCTTTAAATATAGTTTACACTTTTCCATGCCCAGCTTCACAAGCCCAGTACTTTAATACAAGCTGCTAATCATGTCATTGACAACTACCTTCCACCTAATTTTCTTAAGTAGTTAATTGTGGCTATTATGACAACCAAGGATCATGGGACTAGATCCCTAAGAGACAAGGTCAGACCAGTAAAATTAGCCATCTGTCCAGTAAGCGCTTTAAGATCAGGCTGTATTTAAGTATTAAGTTTCCAGCTGCACTGGCATATTGTTGTGTTTGTTGTTTTTATTCGACAAGAGCAAAAGAATGCACAGCACTGATTCTGAAAAGAAAGAAAAAGAAAGAAAAAGAAAGAAGGAAAGAAAGGAAAGAAAGGAAAGAAAGGAAAGAAAGGAAAGAAAGGAAAGAAAGAAAAGAAAGAAAAGAAAGAAAAGAAAGAAA
>NW_024884811.1:15053025-15079713 GCF_019232065.1 Centrocercus urophasianus
CCAACACAGAATGCAAAACGGGTCTGATTCTGTGATTTTGTCAGCTGAGGCAAAATTCACTAAACTTATTAAATTTCCCGCTGATCTTATCCTGGTAAAATCAGTGATAAGATCAGCACTGACCCCAAAGACTGCACTATAGTCTCCAACTTTGAGACCTTTTGGAGCATCAGCATTTCCCCTAAGCAACACCATTTCTGAGTATCAGAATGCCTGACTTCACCACTCTCCATGTCCCATCTCAATGTTTACATCTCGCTCCGCTGTTTCACAGGCTGCAGACTGCAGGGGCTAAAAACGCTGCTCAGAGCCCAGGCTCCGAGCTTTCGAACGCTAACGACTACTTTGATTAAAGTGCAAAACCCTTCTGACACCAGCGGGAACTCCCTAGTTGGGTCGCAGTTAGCCCTCGGCCAGAGAGGCAGCATCGTGAAGAACCCAATGACGCACTCAGTACACAATAAAGTACAGCTTTCTGATAAAATTACTGCTTCCCCAGCTACTGTCTCTCGCATACTCTAGTCTTTGTCACACACACACACTTTATCTACCACAGTCCCTGCCACAGCCAGAGGACAGCCCTGCAGCCAGGACAGCACTGGGCAACCGCCTCCCACCTCTGCAAGCAGGTTGAGGGCTCCGGCTAACACGAGCAGCGTTTAGCTCATGGCTTCAGCCGGGTCTCGGTCAGTAAACTGAGCTATCGTACGGAAAATAATAGAGAGAAGGGGTCGCTGATCCCGCCACTTCCCCGATGGGGAGGGCAGGTCGGGGAGCAGGACGAGGCTCGGGGCAGCACTCCGGCTTCTTTCAGTGCTCGGAGTCGCCCGACTGGACGCTCCCGCCCGGCCCGAGGGAAGGGTGCTCCAAGGAACGCCAGTTGTAAAGGGACCCGAAACTTCGCGGAACGCTCAAGCCGAAGCTCTCGGAGCTCTCGGAGCAGTCTGTCTCCCTCCGCGAGCACCCGCCGCATCCCCGGCGGGGATCCCTACCTTGCCGCCGGGGGATGCTCCTCCGCGGCGCGGCTGTGCAGCCGATGCACGAAGCCAGCAGCAGCAGCAGCGAGGCAAGGCGACAGCGGCCCGGCACCTCCATGTGCTCCACGTTCCCCCGCCGCCCAGGCCGGGGGCCGAGGCCGGCGTCCCCTCTGCGCGGCAGCCGGACGGGGAGCAGGGCCAGGAGGGCGCGGCGCGCAGCGGAGCGGCTTTTACCCTCTCGGGGAGCAGGGTCGGGAAGGGAAGCGGGGGAGGAGGAGGCCGGGGCCGGCCCTTTGATAGGATTACAGCCGCCCCCGGGGTGGGCGGCGGCGCGGGGCTCGGCTCGCACCTCCCCGCGGGACGACGTCGGTCCGTGGCCCCGAGAGCTCCGAGCTCCCGAGCCCCGCGACGCCGCGGTGCCGTCCCTCGCCCGGCGCCCCGCGGGGCCACGCGGAACCCCGCCCCTGAGCCTGGGATGTCCTCGGCCCTCTGCTCTCCTCCGAGACCCCGGTTTGGCTGCTCGTCGCTCCGGAGGTCCGTTGACGCTTGGGGTTTCTGCCCGGATTCCCTGCGAGGGATAGGGTTGGAGGGGTAGCCCTCCAAGGAGGAGTACTGGAGCAAGATAAGCAGAGGATTCGATGAGGAAGTTGTTGTTGAGGTAAGAAGATAAATTAAGTTTAATCACCCCAGATGGAGGCTGAGACCTATCCCAGCCACTCAGACTAATATAGACACTCGATGGAGATTAGAGGGATGAAGTGAGGAAGGCAAGGGGAAGTCATGGAGTTTGAAGATCCAGGGGGAAAAGACAGGAGAAACTGAGCAGGAAACAGTCAGACACCCTTTTTGGAGCAATACTGTTCATGGGACAAAAACCCAAATCCATTTATTCCAGTAAATCTTTTTTGGACAATTGACAAATAGAGGAAGTTGCAAGAAACTTTGCCTTAGGCAGATGTAGGATTACCTGCCCTCTGCTTTAGGTCTCATCCTAATCCTCGTTAGTTTAAACCCTGAAACATCAGAGTTGTTCTTGAGGGTTTGTGTAGGCTTTGTTTTTGGAATGAACTTGAGTTATTTGTTTTGCTCTTCACTTTGATAACTTTGACTGGTTTGGGTGTCCATATAAATTATGCATATTCATTCAGTCTCTTGCTGAACATTATTCAATTTCTAACACTAATACTTTGTTTAGTGAGTTCCAGTCTCTAATTTTATGACATAGGGTGGGAGGAGGGAGAGGGAAAATGTAAGAGATTGGAAGAAAAGTTCTGCAGGAATAATGCTGAGACAGGAGAAGAAGGAAAGCTGTAACCTTTCAAGATATGAGGACAGACAAGGAAACAGTGATGAAGCCCTTTTGGACAGAACATCAGAGGAAGGGAGTTGGTGCACACGTCCTTTAAAAACTCAATGAGAGCTTCAAGAAGTTGTTTGAGGGGGGAAATCAAAGTTGTCACTAGAGGTGGTGGAGAGGACATCTCCTGCCTACTCCAGGGATGAGGTAAGGAGACAGAAGCCTGGTCCCCATGGAGAGCACAGTATGTGAATTTTGGAAAGATCCCCATAGGGAGAGCATGTCCAAGGCTGTAAGAGACTGAAGATGAAGAATAGCTCTGCTTGCATATTTGAGATGCTACATGCTCTTATCATCCAGCCTTCCTATGCAGAGCTGGAGGAATCACAGCATGTATAAAAGTGCAGGACCCAGTGGCAGAAATTCCCTTTTGGTTTGAGCTTCACATGACAGAAAATGAACTCTGTCTTTCTCTATTTCTGTGAACCTTACCTAAGACACATCAAGTCTTAGGACAACAAAATTTTTAGCAGTGATCTACACAGTTATCCATTCATAACATAAATAAAAATAAATAAAGAAAAACCCTACAATTATTTTCAACATCTGATTTAACAGTAAATCCCTGAGAAAGCAATTTTATGCTAAGAAAAGATAAAACAGGATGTCAACCCAAAGGCTCTTTAGTTCAAGTATGGAATTCTTTCTCTGTGGGCAGTTAAGTGAGGTTAGCAGGCTTTTCCATTGTGATTCATGGGGAAAAAAACGTGTCTTTGTTCTAGGCCTTGTCTTCATTTGAAAGATATTTGCAATAAAAGGAGTGTATGAATTTATAGCATTTTCCAGGGAAGTTCCATATGTGGAAATATGTGGTCCAAAATAAGATTAAAAGAAAATCATTGAAGTCTTCTGGACTAAAAATAAAGAAAAGGGGTGAAGGTATAGAAGATTTTACTCCTTTTTAGATGTTTCCATGATGATACTGTAACTCAGTTAAGGAACTTAATAATGTATGTGCATATTTTCATAATAGTGAAACATGGATTTTTCTCTCTTCAAATGAAGTCTCAAAAATTTTGTTATTTTTTTTTCTTCATAATCTGCAGTTTTTGAAAAGCCAAATTCTGAAAATGCAACATTGTGTCTAATCAACCATAATATATTGTTGATTTTCGTTAAGTGTTTTTCATGGATTTCACAGAATCGTAGAATCACAGACTGGTTTAGGTTAACTTAAAGATCGCCTGGTTCCAACCCATCTGATCAGGAGGGTTTGCCACCCACCATATCAGGCTGCCCAGGATGCCATTCTACACGGCCTTAAAGGTCTCCAGAGGTGGGGCATCCACAATTTCTTTGGGCAATATGTTCTAGTGCATCTTCATCCTCTGAGGAGTAAGTTTCTTCCTAACATCCACCCTAAATTTCCCTTCTTTTAGTTTAAAGCCATTCCCCCTTATCACTATCAGATCATACAAAAAGTCTTATAAGCTCTCCTCAAGAATTGGAAGGCCACAATAAGTCTCTGCAGAGCCTTCTCTTCTCCATTGTAAACAAGCCCAGCTCCCTCCACCTTTCTTCACAGCACAGAAGAGGTGCTCCAGCATTTTGGTCATCTTTGTGGCCTGCTCTAGACCCGCTCCAACCACTCCATGTCTTTCCTGTGCTGAGGGCTCCAGACCTGGATGCAGGGCCCAGATGGGACCTAACAAGGGCAGAGCAAAGGGGGATGATCACCTCCTTCTCCCTACTGCCACCCCTGCTGATGCAGTCCAAGATGCAGTTGGCTTTCTGAGCTGCAAGTGCACACTGTTGGCTCATACTAAGTTTTTCATCTACCAAGCCCCAAGCCCTTTTCTGCAGGGCTGCTCTCAGTGAGTTCTCCCAGTTTGTACACATATCTGAGATTGCCTCAACCCAAGTGCAACACCTTATACTCGGTCTTTTTGAACCTCACATGTGGGCCTGCTTTTCAACTCTGTCAAGCTCCCTCTGTATAGCATCTCTTCCTTCTTTTATGTCAACTACACCACTCAGCTCAGCATTGTCCACAAACTTTGTACGGGTACACTCAATTCCAATATCTGTGTCATTGACAAAGTTGTTGAAGAGCATCAGTCTGAAGCTGCAACCCTGAGGGACACTACTCATCACTGGCCTGCACCTGAACGTAGAGTCACTGACTACAACCCCACAGCTGTGATCATCAAACCGATTCTTTATTCACCTAATAGTCCAGACTTGAAATCTTTACCTCTCCAAGTTAAAGGCATTGCAGAAGCCTGCGGAGATGACATCAGTTGCCCTTCCTTCAGGACCTTGGAATGCATGTAGTTCAGCCCCATGGACTTGCACACATTCTGTCTCATAAGTTAGTCTCTGATTTGCTCTGTTCTTATAATTGAGATGGATAGGCCTCTCTTAACTCCAGCCTAGAAGTTCAGAGATGTGAGAGGCATGGAACACCTGACTGCTGATGAAGTCTGAGGCAAAGAACTTGTAGAGTGCCTCAGCCATCTCCATGTCTGTTGAAGCCAGTTCTCCCTTTTCATTTATCAAAGGAAGTATTCTCTCCTTTGCCTGTCTGATCAGTGTAGTACCTTCTTTTTATTTCGGAGCCTTCACCAAGTTTGGTTCCACCTGCACTTTGTCTTTACTGATCACATTTCTGAATATCCAGACTGCATCCCTGTATTATTCCTAGGCTGCTTGTTCCTGCTTCCACCTCGTGAACTGTTGTACAATTGTATAATTTCATCATCCCCTTCTTTTGATCAGCAGAACCTTACTCAGCCATAATAGTTTCTTGCCTCCTCTGCTTGATTTCTTATGGTTTGGATGGAGAGCTCTAATGCTCTCAGAAAAGTATTCTTAAAGAGCTGCCAGCTCTGTTCTGCTCCTGTGTCCCTAAGGATCATTTCTGAGTGGATCTCATCCATAAATTTCCTAAACAACCTGAAGTTTGCTCGCTGAAGTTAAGGATCCTGCCTCTGCTCTTTGCTGGGCCCGTATTCCTCGAGATCATGAACTCAGCTAGGGCATGGTCACTCAGCCCAAACTGCCTCTGATCTTTACCTTTTTCATGATCTCCTCCATATTGGTGAGCATTAGGTCCAGTAATGCTTCACTCTGATTGGTCTGTCCAGTACCTAGAACAGAAAGGGCATAAAAGAAGTGCATAAAGCTCTCAGAGACTGCAGAAAACATTCAGCATGTACACATTTTCTCTTGGACTTTAAATATGATAGGAAATGTCAAAGGATAACCTAAAATAAGGTACTCTGGGTGTCATTGTTGCAGTTTCTTCTTATATGTAACCTAGTCAATTATCTCATAGTTCTTTCTGCAGCTTATCTTTCCCTCTCACTCTCTCTCTCTATCTATATATTTACTTTTACTCCATCCTGATTAGATTTGAAGAAAGTTGTGTTGGAACCTCTCCAGTAAAACTCTGAGGGTACCAAAATCCAACCAGAACTTATTAATGGCATTTGCATAGAAATTTCAATGCAAATTTTACCTCTTTGAGCCTTTAAGGTGTGCTAAGGCAATTTACATATTTCACCATCATGATAATAACTCTAACACGAAATATTAAATATGTGTTATATCATCATATGCATGTGCTGACATATAATATTATATAGACCTGGGGATTTATTTGTTGAATATAGCAACTTGATAAATGCATGGAAATAGAAGAACCATTAGCTTACCAGCTTTCAGATACAAGTTTAAAAAATGTAAACATCACTTAAAACAAGCAAACTTTATTTTGACAACTCACATTTAGTTTCATAGCAAAAACAAACAAATCACAGTGGTTTGTATCTTATTATAATTCAATTAGAAAACAGTAATGCTTCATGAATGTGTATATTCCTTGCATCTACTAATCATTATAATAAATGCTTGCCTAACAGGTAAAAAAAAAAAAACCAAAAAAAAACAACAACAAAACAAATAAGTAATTACTTATCTTGCAATACCGTAGCTGTTTATGCTTATTATTTCATTTATCTCTTACATAATGGCACAGATGTGCAAAGAGTGCATATTACAATATGCTGCCTAAAGTCATAACTTTTCCTCATACAGTTTCCCTTTGGCTTAACAAATGGACTGTTTTGTATAGGCCTATTTTTTGCACAGAAGATGGTAGACAGTATTTAAGAGCTCTTTGTTGCCCAGGGTACAAGAGAAGTCCACAACACAAACAAAGAGGATCTCCAGTATTCTGCTTTTTTTTAAGAAGGAAAAGAGGCTCTGTTGAGCAGCTCAAGCTTCCCAACAAACCTAAGGAGTAAGGTTTGTGGAAACGCTTGTCTTCCTGCAGAATTAGTATGGTTTCTTTTCAGGATACTGGTAGAGAATCACATAGAGCAGAAGTAACTTGAAATGATGAAGGGCTGAATTTATCCTATTAGGTTCTTAACTTCTGACACCACCTACTTATTTTAGATCTGGATCTGAATTGAGCCTCCAAGGCTCTTTCCCTGAGGATTAGTCATAGGATAACACTTTGTCAAGAATCAGCACGATTTTTAAATTAAAAATTAGTATTCATTATACTTTAAAAACAATAGTATTGGCCAGCATAAACATTTAGTGCTTCTTCCTTTCGCTTGTGGGCCCAATTCAATACTTGTTCATAATTTAAACTAAATGTGTTATGAGCAGGGAGCACAGTCACTCTTTTGTGCCAGCACTCCAAAGTGGATGTTGTAGTCTGTGTGTTCCAAAGCTAAAATTTTATCCCAAAAACTCATTTAATATTTATGTTCATAAGTAATATTATATAAATTACTTGCATAACAAATAATTTTACATTGCATCAACCATGGGTTATGATGGCACTATGCTAAAAATTCCTAAAGATATGTTCCAAAGATCTCCCAGCCTGAGTAAACTTAATCTCAGGATAGGCCGAACTGTAACACAAGGAGGCACATTGCAATAGGGCTAGCAACATGAGCAATAGCTTGTAAAAGCCAAACCTTATGCTTGCGGTTTATGATAAAGTTGTTGGCCTATTCTTTCTATCAGAGTTGTTTAAAGATTTATAGTTTCCAGTTTTAATAACTTTGCTTTCCTTCTCTTTTTGTCTGCTATTGTTTTGTTTAGGTAAGATGGAGAATGCATTGTCTTGAGCTCAGAAAGCTCTTTATGTTGACATTTATTCAGCTCTCAAAGAAATAACAGAAGCACAAAGATCCAAATTAAAAAAATTATCACCGAAACATCTAAGTGTAATATTATACATCTCTCTCACCAACTCCTCTCAGGTCAATTATTTACAAGTTATGTTCCTTGTGATTTAACAAAGCACATTCTTCTTGTTAGTAAGTGAATTCTTGCCAGACTTGGGACCTATGATAAATGTAATGAAAAGAAGTGGAAAGAACAAAAGAGCTATTTTACAAATCTAAGCATAACTTTAGACACAAAGCTTGCTGGCATTAGCATTACATATTCAGTATTTGCAAGACTGGGAGATGTTGGGAGAATGATGCATTGCCCAATGTCAGCTTTTCTTTCTTCCCAGTTTATGATGATGATACAGAAAAAAAATGAATGATTCACAGTGCTTTGGAGATTTCAGAATATCATCTTTGTATTTATTTTCCCATTTCTTCACATGCTCTCAAAAAAAATAAGACTTCAAAGAGTTACTTTCATTGTTTTTCTATTTTATGTATATTTAACACACATATATGCTCTTCTCTTCCTCTCATGTGTAAGTTTCACAGACCAGCATGTAGTTCCTGCTTTCCTGCTTATGACATGATTTCCTGGGGGTATTCCTCCTAATTTCCTGATACGAATTTCAGAGTGAGGAAAGAAGAGACAGATCATAAAGCCAGACATCAAAGACAGATAACCTATCCATATTTTACATCAAAATCTATTAATGGACTTGCTGGATTTTTTTGCAGTTAATAAGGAGGTGAGTTCTGCAGAAACAAGTCATAAAAAGTGCCACAAATTGTAACTTTTTCAAATTTGCTTTAATTCCTGTTCTGCAGGAAGAAGTACACATACACTAGAGACAAGTGTGCTGCTGTCCACTTCTACTTCATGTGCAGAAGTATTATGACTTTCATTAATCTCTATTAGGGAAAAATAAAGATTAAAGGAGAGAATACTGTCCCCAGTTTATCACTTCACCCTTATACTGATGTCATTTCTGTGATGCAAATCACAACTTTATTTGGTTTATGTGGCAAAGTTTTGTAGCAGGAGGCTGCAGTGATTGGTTCTGTGAGCAGAGCCCAGCACCGCCCCATGTCAGAGCAGAGTCAGCTCTCCTGTTCCAAAGGGGACTCACTGCTGCCAGAACTGAGCCATGAGCCACACTGGGTGTGCTTTGGGAAAGCAGAAAAACTGCCGTGCAACAGCAGTTGGGAGAGAGGAGTGACAAAGTGAGAGAAGCAGCCAGCTCTTCAGGCACCAAGGTCAGTGCAGAAGGAGGGCAAGAGGTGCTCCGGGTGTGGAGCAGAAGTTCCCTGCAGTATAGGAGAGGCCTAAGGTGGAGCAGCTTGTCCCCTGCAGCCCATGGGCACCACACACAGCAGAACTCTACACACAGCCAACGGAGGGGCCCATGGTGCAGCAGTGGAGGAGGTCTGAAGGAGGCATGGAGAGCCCCTGCAGGAGCAGTCCTGAGTAGGAGCTGCAGCCCATGGCGAGCAGTCTGCTGTGGGGCAGGTAGGCTGGGGGAGCTGCTGCCGACCAAGAGCTGTGCTGGAAAAGTGCGTGAAGGGTGGTCCCTGTGGTATGGAGCCGTGCTGGGGCAGTGCTTTGAGAGCTGCCACGTGTGGAAAGCCCATGAAAATCAGATGGGGAAGGACAGTATTTTGTAGGTGTGATCCATGCAACAGGGGCTTAGTGACCATGGGGGAGCTGCAGAGATGAAGCATTACGGACTGATCATCTGTGGGGCCTGTTCAGTAACACCATGTCCCAGGGAATTACTTAATTTTCCACTTCATGTTCACCTCTTCGACGTGCAGAAAAGAGACATAAAGGATGGATCTGCAGAAAGAATGACACTTAAGGCCAGTCAAGAAGAGGAAGACCACAAGGTCTTGTAGCTTAGTCAGTCTCTTTTGCTTCTTCCATCAGGAGCAAAAAGTGTTGGAGGAAATAGAGAAACTTTGAAGAAGATGAATTTTCTTTCTAAGTCAGATGATTTACAGATCCACAGAATGAGCGCTACATATATTGTGGGAACCCAGTCATGCTCTTGAAGTCTTCGTTTCTGAACACAAAATCACCTCATATGCAACACTATCACATTCCACTTTACCTGAGACTGAATATTAAAAAACTTCTAGGCATCACATGGTCTTGCAAGTTTCAGTAACATAAAAGACAAGAGATCTCCAAGTAATTCTTCTCAGTGATGTCTCAATGTTTCTCCTTTTTCCAGAGATCACTGAAAAGTTCATTTGCCACAAAATAACTCAGTGTCTCAGAAACACAAAGATAACCATGTAGAGGTAGTTCCAGCTATCTTTGAGTATGGTAAGATTCTATAGAGCTTCTGAAAACTCATAAAACTTTTAAAATATCTTTAAAAGTAGTTTTTCATTATTGCCCTAACAGAGCAATAATACTTCTTTAAATATAGCAGGTAGCAAAATCCAATCAGTAGGCCATTAAGATACTGACAGAACCAGGATAGAATTGCATGGTGAAGAAAATAAGAAATCTTCATTTTTTAGACAAGAAAACACAAGAAAATTGCATTACTTATTTCAGAAACCTAACTTGAAATGATTTTATCTTCTTCTTGCCATGAGAATTTTCCCGCCCACCACCCCTTCTCTCATATATAAATGTGATACTAGTGAGTTAATGATAGGCTGAGTTTATCATAAAATCATTATTCTTACTATTTGGGCTACAAGATATTTTGCAGAGTATAACAGCTTTCTTTTGTTTCATCTACATGAGGTAATACTAATTTCATCAAATTCTTGAGTGACAAGTTCATCTTTGGTTATTAAACATGATGGTTTGCAGGCCATCACTAGCACACGAATTGATGAGGCTGTTGATAAATCAAAGCTGGGAGACTTTATTTCCCATGAGACCACAAATGAATATGTTAGTGGCAGATTATATGCACAAGGTAAGTACATCATCCATCTTCACTTTTATTTATAATGTTTATGCAGTGGATTCATGTTTCAAGCTTAAACTCTTCTGATTTGCTGCAAAACTGTATGTGGAAAATATTGCCACTCTTAAATGTATTTCCGTAAGAACAGGGTACCATTCTGTTAGCTTAATAGGTTTGAAGTTGATCAATGTACAGGGCAGCTGTCATGTGCAATGATGTCATGATGTCATGTGCAATGTTCAGTCTAGTGCATTTAAAGCTGCCTAAGTGTTGGTCAGCTGTCCTGCTCTCTGGCCTGTTTTTGCATCTCAATTTCCTTAGACTCAGTCTTTGATATACAAGGCCAGATGCTCCCAGGACATATTTCTAATGCTAAGGATTGGTTCTGGGGCATGTATTTCCACTCAGTGTTCAAATCATGGTGTGGGGTGGTGTGATACAGCCCACCTATGCATCTTGAGCTTATTTTCCACAAAACTTAACTCTCTGGTTTCAACAGTGACATTCCTGCCCTTAGCTTCTCTTCTGCTGTCTGCTGAGAAACAAGGCATACTAAGAGCGAGTGTGTAACTCTCTGTGAAGGAGTGGTTTTGAACCAAAAGCTACACATGAAATTTCAGAAGAACATTCAGTCACCTCCCAGCATCAAACTACTGCCTGTTCCCATCCGTACAAAAACGCCACAGAGCACAGCAAGAAACTTCCTCACTGAATGAGAATGTGAGCTAAGATGTGATAAGCGAGCAGCTCCCTCTTCCAGCTCCTCATCTTCAAACTGCTCATTTTCTCATCCATCAGACAAAACGGATGGAAAGTAATTTAAATGTGAGTTCTACCTTTCTCTGGATTAGTATTTGTTATTGCTGATCTGATATGAATAAGACACATTGTAACTCAGAGCACATACTTCTGCAGACCTTACTATTGCAATAGCCTTACTGTGCTTGATTGAAAGCCAGTGCAGTTTGTGGAAATACTTCTAGTGGCTTCAGAGGATACTGCATTTGTCATGTCAGTGGTAAGGATTTAGGTGATAATTTATAGCAACTCTGCGTGAGACTACAAGAAGCTGCAGCCACTGTTTCCAGTGTAATTGAATGAAGGCAGAAGGGGCAGCTGCTGTAATTGAGAAACTTCCCATTTTATGATTAGCACAAACACAGAACTTTCTATTCAGCTACCTAACAGTATGAATGTCTCTGAACAACATTGCTTTCGGCACAGCATTTAGCGCGGCAGGTCTTAGTGAGTTCAGAAATCTCACATGAACACTAGAAGAAAAACACATCAGATTTATTTTCTACTACAGAATTCAAAGGCAGTGAATTATGCTTGAGCTTACGAAGACCAGAGAGGGAGAAGTTGATTATGACTGGCCTCCTACTGACTGTTCTGTTCAGTTATCTGAGCAGGAATCAAGTGGATGGGGGCAGGCTCTTCTCAATGGTGCCCAGAGACAGAACAAGGCGTAATGGGCACAATCTAGAAATATGAAGTTCTATCTGAACATGAGGAAAAAAACTATTTACTTTGAGGGTGACAGAGCACTGGAACAGGCTACTCAGAGATGTTGTGGAGTCTCCTTCTCCAGAGACATTCAGAACCCTCCTGGAGGCTTTCTTGTGCAACCCACTGTAAAGGAATCTGCTTTAGCAGGGGAGTTGCACTGGATCATCTCTAGAAGTCCCTTCCAGCCGCTATGATTCTGTGGGTCTGTGATTCATCAGGTGCATGTGCTACAGATTAATAGGCTCTCTTCTTCAGTAGTAACATCTGCGCAGATATGCAACAAGGATGGTAAAGTTAAGGATTAACTAAATCAGTGGCAACAGAATCACAGAATCACAGAATTGTAAGGGTTGGAAGGGACCTCCAGAGATCATCGAGTCCAACCCCCCTGCCAAAGCAGGTTCCCTACACCAGCAGGAGCACTAAAAATAAATGATTAAAGGGGAAAAAATATCTTTCTTTTTTCTTTTAATATTTCATATTCTAAGGGCTGAGAACTTTTCATTCATGAGGGACTTCCTTAAAATATGTCACATCTTTTTAAAATTAATTTGTTTTACAAAACTTTGTAATATAAATACTTAATCTGTACAATTGCATTTTTAAGCAGATTTTCCTTTCCAAAGCACATACTCAAGAATCCTAGAAAATGTGCAAAAGCTCTTAAATTCTGCCCAGACAAAATTTCCAGACAGAAGAAGAAAATCCAGACAAATGGTTGCCCTAACTATATCTAACAGCAACCTACTTCATGTTTATGTTCTAGTAAGTGATTAGTTCTATCAGAAATTAGATAAATTACCTTCTTTGGAGAAGGAAGTAAGTATGGACCTTTACACTGCTTGAAAAATGAAAATACAACAGCTTGTACCCATAGTAATCCATACATGTCTAACTGTATCAATGGAGCTATACTGGATTTATACTACCATTTTTCAGTTTAAAATCAGGTTCAAGACAGAGGAGTGACAAAGAGCATAAAAATAACTACAGTGTAAGTGCAAAGAACCAGCTTGTTTTCTAGTATTCTAGTTTCTAAATGACATTATTAGCCTTTTTATCTTTTTTTATTTTTTCTATTTTTTATTTGTTTCTATTTTTTTTTTTACAAAAGAGCCCTACACATAAATGAATCAAATCTCATGGCTGCTGGATGCAGAAAATCCATGGATGTTATAAAGAGGAGATACCGAGTCATTTTTTGCTAAATAACTTATCAGCTTGTGGCTTTATCTAGATTTGCAGCAATTACCACAAATGTCATGATTCTACATCCACCATTTAAGATGTCAGCATTGCTGCTGCTGAATGGACAGATGGCCAGTAAGGATATAAACATATGAAGGTTACGCTGAAAGTTATGGCTACTACTCTACCTGCTGAGTGCTGTGTCTTGAACTTTTCCTTTGATGGGGAATTCCCATGTTGCCATTCATAAACAGCCAGTTTGATTCCTGCTCATCATGATAACATCATATCTCATCACTGCTAATGATGCAATCCAGAAAATTGCCACCTTCAGCCCCACACTGAGTCAATAGGTCCTGACAAGCATGCACACTGCACTCTTTCTGTTGCAGTGTGAGAACAACTTGATCTGCCTGGCACAAACTTTGTGATACTCCAGCTTTGCCACCATTGTTTCTGAGGTACTGAGGTTATTATTCAGCTCCATACATAGTTCCCTAGAAGTAATCTTTTGATTCACATGGACAAGCTGATCAAGATATTCCTCATTTTGTTGTGTGACAGCTGTCCATGGCTGTCCAGAATGTGGCTTGTCTTTCCTGTCTCTGTCACCACTGCTGAAAAGCACCACCCATTACCTCACTGTGTTCACATCATAAACACCATAAACGTTTGGCAAGTGTTGATGAATGTCAGTGAGTGCCACGTTTCTCACATGGAAGCATTCAGTGACACACCTTTGCTTCATATGCACTTTCATGTCAGATGCCATTCTGTCAGATTGCCCCTCTGCTGCCATCTGTCACACAGTAACAAAATGTGATGGGATATTGGTAGGAAGGTTCAGACTCCACTGCCATCCCATCAAAATCTGCCATTGATGTTGTGGGCCAACAATGAAACAGGGCATTAGTTCCACAGCACCCATATGTGCCCTCTGTAACATCAACCATACCATCTTTTGTAGTATGTTAAGTCAGATCCTCTGTGAGTTGACGCCATGACAGCTTCAGAAAAAACAGCCTTCTCTAGTGACCAGGGGTTTGGTCTACAGCAGTGTGGGAAATAGAAATGAATAGCGTATACATGTAATGATGTTCTCATGTGAGTATTGTTAGTGTTTTCCAAGCCTTTCCACAAGACTCTCAAGCCTTCTTCTCTCCTCTGATCCAGGTGGAAGGCAATGATGATTATATCTTCCTATTACTAAAAGTATTCTATTGTGATATTTTACACTACGTATTATTTTTTTACTTTACAGAGAGAAGATATATATTTGTTTGTTCTCTCTTTGACTTTTACTTATGTTAATGTATATATGTATATATATATACACGTATATATATATATATAATGAAGAAAAAAGTACAAAACAAAGAAATTTCTATAAAATCATGTCAAATATTTACAGGCTCCCAGATGTACTTTACTAGCAAAAATAACAGATAGAAGTCTGTATCCATTGTATTGTATCTGTGAGACATCACACCGGTTCTTGGATGAAACCAGTTTAAAATGTATTGATCCATGCTTTGCTGGTATATTCAGGTCTCTACCCTCAAGAACTGCTTTGTAGCTTTCCTGGAAGAATCATTTTTCTTTGATTTGTTTCTATTCCTGTAAGTAAGCTATGCTATTTTTTGCTGAGAGAGAAACATAGATCTGTCTAATACTGTTCTTTTCACATGCAATAAAATTCTAGTTACCCCAGGCTCACTGTTCTAATCTCTCTGCACAACAAGAGGCATATGCCTCTCCCTTCCATAGCCTGACTGTTCTTCAAGATCTCGCTTAACCCCATCTACCAGGTGTTGCACAAGTGGCACATAACTGGGAGAATAACATGATTTCATCTTAATTTGGAGAAGTGTTACATCAGTATTTACTGCTGAAAACCAATACTACAACCTTTCCACTCATTATTAAACTGATAATGATTTTGATGCAGACTTTAATTCTCATTTTACTACTATTTTCTCTGTCCAACACAATCAAAAAGCCGCAGGAGCAGGGTGTCTGCATGCTCTGCCTCCTCTGATATCCCTGGCATTGCACTGTCCTTATCTTCAAGCTGCAACTCACAGCCACCCTGCAGAACCACCTGCTGCCAGTGCCCAGAACCCACACCCAAAAATTCGCATAAACACAACCACATGACAGTAAGCTGTTCTTTAAAGCAGTTACAGCAGCACTGATATCTGAACCCAATTAGTAGGACTCTGACCTTCAAGTGCAATAGACTTGGTGACTATGGCTGTGGCAATCCTTCTAGACATGCTCAGCATATGTTTACAATCACATGCTGTAACCACTTTTCTTGTTATTTGCAAACCCATTGTTTCTAAGTGCTAGAAAAACAAAAAATAAAATTGTTTTAGGGGTAAAACTTTGAATAATCATCTTACTCTGAACAAGAAGGATTTCAAATTTAGAAAAAAAAAAGGGAATCTGAGAATGCAATCATGCAGTTTGGTATGGGCTCATGGATTCTCTTTCTCACCAAAAGCTACCCAGACATGTTGTAAGTATTTAAATTCTCTACTCATGTTCTAAGTACACAAGATACTTCATATGTCATCCAGAGCAATTAGAAATTAAACTGGGAACAGATCTTTTCAGTTAGCTTCAGCCAGAGCCTCAGAAGTGATTATGCTAGGGTGTAGGGATTTGTTAAAGCTGGAGACGGTTTGGGTCTATTTATTTACTTACTGTTGTGACGTGCTGCTTAAGAGCTAAATTTTCACCACCACAACTCAAAGGTCCAAGTAAATAAAAATAATTTCATTTTTCCAATATCATAAGCATTCAGAGTTGGGCTCGGTGGGACTTTGGGCGATCTGGTCTCGTGGGAGGTGTCCCTGCCTATAGCAGGGGGTTGGAACAAGATGATCTTGAAGGTCTCTTGCAACACAAACCATTCTATGATTCTACAAGATGAAAAGCTGTGTCCTACGTCTGCAAGGAAAGCAGCAGAAGGAGAGTGGAGAAAAAAAGATTTCCTCTAATTCCTGAGCAAGCCAGCCACCTCAGGGGGATGAAGACAGACAGGGTAAAAAATTACACATAGAAAAAATACAGATACATGTTTTTCCAGAACATGGCAGAAGAAGGGGAGCAGGAAGTAAGGCTGAAGTCTACACACTGGTCTTCACTCAGAGTGAAGCTTTCCTCTTGTCCAGGTTAGTGGAGATTGGACAGCCCTAGGGAGGCTGCGCTGTTTTCCTGGAGCTGATGAGTCAGGTAGGGTCTGTTGTGGAAAACTTTGGAGAATAATAACCAACTTAAAACTGTGAGGAAGTGAACCCCAGAAAATAACTAGAACAGAATAGGAAAGCACACATAAATGGTTAGCAATTTGTTAGCTGCAGGCAAGTGGAACATTTGCCTTTTCAAAAGCAGTTCTGCTAAACAAAGGGACTGCAACCATCCACTCACTCTTATCTGTGTAAATAAATTAAATGGGAAGGCTGCAGTTTCTTCCTGGCTCAAGATCTGGCACCAGCTGGCAAGTATAGCTGATGCTGCTCTTGTTCCTGCCCTCCAGCTCAGAGTGTTGCAACCAAGTTAGATATGAAGTACCCACTGTAATGGCTGCTTTTCCTCACATGCAACCAGGCAGAGATGAGAAACCATATTTTTTCCATTTGCAAGGAAGGAATTGCTAAAGAAAAAAGTAATGGCAGCAGTGTTCCTCTTTTTCTTCCCAACATAACAGAGAACCAGGACTTTGATTAGATTTTAATAGTTAATTTTGCCACACTTGTAGGGTATCTCAGTGGAAAGACATTCTTCATCCACTGTACATACATCAGTTTTCACTACTGTTTTTAAAAATTGATTTAAATTCAGTTGGTGGAGATGTGTTTAACATATAACTTCTAGTGATTGAATGAGCATACTAAGTTAGTCAATTAAACAGTGCATGAAAATACACTTAATTAACAATTGACATGGGAAATTCATTCTCAAGCTAATTCCATAGCCAATATGAATCACAAGGAGAAAAGAAGAAAAAGAAATGTTAGTGGAGGCTGCATGCAAGAAAGCAGTGCTGGCATTTACACCTTAATATTGTGGTTATTCAGCATTCATCACAGAAATTCACATGAAATTCTTTTCAGAGGGAAGTCCAAGAAAATTCTACACAGATAATCTCTTTTTTATCCTTAGTAATAAAGAAGGGAAAAGGAAAAGGAGAGAGAGAGGATAAGAAAAGGGAAAGAAAAAGGGAAATGGAAAAGGGAAGCGAAAGGGAAAAAGAGAAAGGAATAAGGAGAAGGGGAAGAGGAAGTTAAGGTCAGAGGACATCGATCAAGGCTAGGGAGACTGCTGGAAAGAAGAAGGTTCTTTCTGATTTGATTTAAGATGAGGGTAAAGGAACCAGCTCAGAATTACAGTTCTTTGGAGAAGATACACTCTCTGGTTCACAGTTCTTAAAGGAAACATTTATGGGAAGCCATAAAGACTGAATATCAAAGTTACTTGAAGTGTTCAATTAATATATGTTTTAGCAAAGAAAAGGAATACATGCAGAGCAGTGAATTAGTAGTTCTCTCTTTTTCTATGAAAGATTATATTAGCAGTGGCTTTTTTTGAGCTTGCTAAGGAGATCAGCATCCTGATTTTCAACTGAAATCAATCTGGATGGAAAAAGAGACTGATTTGTTTGGGGTAGAGAAAGGGAGCATTAACCACCCAAATGAGGGTAGTTTTGATACAGTGGAAGGCTCAGTGCTACTCTACACAATAAAACTCAGCAGAGAGACAACAGATTCTTTGTAGGAGCCTTTTTTAACTTTTCTTGTGCCATGACCTTATAACAGTATTTTTAACGTACCTTTTTTGTTTGTTTGTTTGTTTGTTTGTTTGTTTTTGGTAGGAAGCACCAGACAGCTGTGTCCTTCAGCAACAAACCAGAGATCAACTCTCTCTCTGCTCACCCAAGGCTCAAGAGTTTTCATTCTGCCTTTGCCTGGCCTGGAGAGAATGAAAGGGTTTTTACTTTTTTCAAATGAAGTCTACTCTCGTGTTTGCCAGCCTACCCCTCTTGTTTATGTGCACTGTAAAGCTCAAGATCCTGGAGTTGTCAAATACATGAAGAATTAAGGAATTCATTTTGAAACACATTTGCTGTAGTTTTAATTGCAGAAAATACATATATATATGTGTGTCCTAAGGAACCCAACAACAAATAAAAATCAGTGGAGAGCAAAATGATTATTTGGGATATTTCCTGCATGATTTTCAGGCCAATATTACTATATCTGAACTTCCATTGTTCCCCCACCTTCCCTGCCTCTCTTTGCAAACTGTCCCACAGGAGAGCCAGAAGAAACTCTTCACAGCTCAGCAAAGGCTGCAATGGTCTCACCTATTGTTATGACAATGAGTTTAATGGTGTTTTACATTGGAATCAGAAAAAATATATTGTAAAGAAATTAATCTGGTAGAAATATGGGATATGCTGAAAGACCACAATGTCAATTAGGGAAATAACACCCTGAAAAACAATGTTTTTATATTGGTTTTCTTTTCTCCTTTTTTTGTGCTTGTATGTTTGTTTGTTTGTTTGTTTTTGTTGATGATAGTTTTTTATATACATATTTTTTTTGCAGGACACACCACTTTCTTATTAGAAGATGCTCACTGATCTTCTTTTGTAAAAATGTAAAGACATCTACACATGCTTTGTAAAACATATATGTAGTGCCATCTGGAGGGGTGTGTAATTGGCAGCCTCAACACTAGAGATATCTTAAAGTACACTGAGATATCAAGTTCTTTATATTTTATCAAATAAAACAGCCAGAAAGACATTTATTTTAATATTAGCTTAAGATCAGTTTCAAGTTGCTTGTCGTAACCTTGCACAGCTATCTTTCTCAGACTGCAAATGAAATACAAAATAGGTAAAAACAGAGTATCCCTTATTTAAATACATATTTCTAGATTTCAAAAATGCCCTTCTTTTTTTTCCCTGCCTATTGACTTTCCTCAAGAAGTTTAGAGACTTTCCTGTTCTAAACTGCTGTTAAAATAAACAAATATTACAGAGCTTCCTTAAGTATGTAAAGTACTGGAGAACTCTGAAGAGTGAAATGGTCTTTACTTTCCACCACCAGTATTTGAAAAGCCTTTTTGGCATGCTGTCAGTGACAAGTTCCCCATGAGATGCACAATAAATACCATTTGAATACAACAGCCACACACAAACTTGGATTCTTGAGATCATCCCTTTTTCAGAAGGAGGACAATGGGTGCCACAATGGAAATTCCCCATGCGTGTGTGCCTGTGATGCACTGGGGAGGAAGTGGGAGTCCACACAGGCATGCTGAACATGTGTAATGGAACCCTAAGAGCTGAAGTCCAGCTGCACGTGTCTGCACTCTGCTTTCACACACAGGGCAAGATGACAGCGAAGTCCTGAAAATTGAGCCTTCTCCCATTGCCTGAAAAATTACTGCACGATGTCTGCAGCAATTGTCAATTCCATCTGCTTCTCAGTGTTCTCCAGGATAAAAAATCTTATTTTCTACTTGACTACCAGCATCAGCTGCTACTAATAAAATAAAAAATAAGGTCTGGACTTGTGATTTCATGCTGTAACAGGGCAAAGCCTGCAAGACAACACCTAAAGGAAAGAGACAGATGATTCCAGGTGAAGTTTAAGTTCTCCTATGAACCAGACAGTTAATACTGGCTTCTAGGACATAACGAACAGCGAGGCCCAGAAAACTTTTGTACAAATCTTTATATGTATATTCTTAGAAATAGCAAATATGTACTTAGATATAAGTCAGGATGACCACCCTTGAAACAGCTAGGGTGATTAAGTGGGACCACAGAATTACAGAATCATAAAATCACAGAATATTCCAAGTTAGAAAGGATCCATAAGGACCATTGAGTCCAACACTAGGCTCCACAAAGGACCATCCTAAAAGTTAAACCTTACGTCTGAGAGTGCTGTACAGACACTTCCTGAAATCTCGCAGCTCAGTGCCGTGCCCGCTGCCCTGGGCAGGCTGTTCCGTGCCCACCGCCCTCTGGTGCAGAGCCTTTCCCCACTCCCCGGCCCTCCCCTGGCGCAGCTCCGTGCCGTTCCCTCGGGCCTGTCGCTGTCACACAGAGCAGAGCTCAGCGCTGCCCTCCGTTCCATGAGGAGCTGCAGCCGCCACGAGGCTCCCCTCAGATCTGGGCTCATTACACCCAGGGCCCTCAGCCACTTCTCGCAACTCTTGCTCTCCAGTCCCTTCATCTTTTTTGCAGCCCTCCTTTGGACGTTCTCTGATAGTTTTATATCCTTTCATAATGTAGTGCCCAAATGTGCACACAGTGCTGGAGGTGCACAGCTCAGAGCAGAGCAGGACAATGTAGCTAATAATGCCATGCTGGATGCACTGCAGGATACAGTTAGCCTCCTGGCTGCCTGACAGGCTGCTTGACACGCTCAACTTGCTGTCAGCCAAGACCCCCGCATCGCTTTCAGCAGGGCTGCTCTCCAGCCTATATATAGCCTATATACATATAGCCAGGAGAGAAAATCGAGTAACTCTTGATCACAGTGCAATGACTAAACTTGCCTTTGAAGATAAGAGCATCCTTAAAAAACATGCCATTAATTAGCATGTCTAGCTAGTCTGCAGGTTAGGAGATTAGCTGTATCTTTAATCAATTGTAGGCCAGATGCTGTATCAGGGTAGTGGTCAAATAATAAAAAATAGGCATGGAAAGACATCACGAAAGTCCTAGGATAAACTAGCCTTGTGGAAGACCACCCAGTGCCCAAACTCACATAGCTTTGCAAAATCAGTATCTCATCGATGTGTATGTGGTTGGCTTACTGCATACCAGGTAACAAACCCCCCCCTTCAGACAAAAGGGACAAAGCACACTTCATATCAGTCCATTGATGTTTAGGGATGAGGGAGATAAGGAGCAGGATGAGAAAAGGCTTTAGATATCTAAGCTTAAATGTGTAGGGTAAGGGAGGAACAAAATAGAGGATATGGGAAAAAGACAGCAGCAGTGGCTGCAGGGCAGCTGTAAGGAGCCTAGTGCCAGTTCAGGACACAACACAAGGAGACTAAGTTCACTTGAAGCATGAATGCTTTTCACTTCAAGAAGATCTGCAGAAAATCACACTCAGAGAAGTGATGGTCTTGAAGAGAGGCATGAAACATATTAGACATCAGTGTTCCAAGCTACAAATGCAGAAGTTTGGAACGTGCTGTAGAAAAGGAAAAGCTCCTAGGGGTTTTTTGCTAAGCGTGAGGAAAGGAATGGTAGGCTAAAGTGCTCTAAGTTACCTCAGCAGGGCATAGATGAAAGCTCTGTGCTTTGATACACTAAATGCTGAAGTGAACAGAGGTAAACACTTTATTTTTGACTGTGCTGCAGCAGAAATCAGGATATCTTTACCCTTAACACTGTACAGATGTATACTCTTCTTCTGTTCCTGCTCTTAAAAGCTTTGCAAAATGCAGCAAATGCACAATATGAAATGTTGTGCAGATGGAGACATACACTAAAATTTATTCTTTCTATCCATTTAATTTTCTTTCAGAGACCTGCCTCAGCTTGTTTTTCAAAAATCAAGTGGATGAACGGGCATTGGAGAAAGGTTTCCTGCATTTGTTAATGTAAAGAGTTCCCTCTCCTGGGAACACCTCAATTTTGGGAAAATATTTAAATTTTCCAAAACAACATTTTGAAACTATCCAAAATACCTCATTTAAAAATGTCAGTGTTTAGTTTGCAATTACTCTTTTAACTTGGGCTGCCATTTAAATATCACTGTCTGAGGAAATATCGACTTCAAATCAAATGCTTTGGTCCAGATTAGAATTTCTGGAGGATTGGTAGCAACTGGAGGGAACAGTCTATCTTACAAAGGACAAATATATCAGCATCAGCCCAAAATGTGATGGTACTGTTGCAAATCCTGAAAAACTTCAACAATTAAAAATCCTGATTGTAATTTCTCTTTGATTCCTTTAATGGGAGACTCCCAGAGGGAAAAAGTCTTTTCTTGATCTTCAGTTGTGCAGAAATCTCCTTAAAAGTGAACTGTAAGGATATTTTACAGTTCAAAGTCTCTTACAGTTTCCACAATATATTATTAGATTTCATGTTAAAATTTGTCTCCTTGTTATTTCTTTTCCCCTTCTAACGTTTATTCTACACAGTGATAAGTCAATAGTAATTTCTTCAACCTAAAAGGCAAACACAGGTTTAGATTAAAGCCAGCAGGAAGCATGCTATCAGTGTAGATAAAGGCAAGGTGCAACCTCAGATTTATTGCTGTAACATATTTACTCTACCAGTGTGGTTCGGTTCAGGGTGTGAACATCACCCAGCTTACCAAGAAATTGATGCCAGGTGTGAAGATTCCACCATTCTCTTAAATTCAAACCATCAAACTCTGAATTCATCAGGGAAAACCAATTAATGTAGTGACTGAATTTAAATTATTAGGAAAAAATGTGTGTTTTCTTATTAAGAATTAATAAGAAGCGTGAGCCTAGGAATATGATCAGTCTATCTGTTCCAGTAAAGCATTTGCTGTGATTATGCTTTACTTCTCATATGCCAGAAATGAACTCTTTTCTTTCGTGCTCTGAGGTAGTCATGCTATACAAACCTCATCTGTCTCATACCATCGATTGTCATTTCTTTTGTTATTGCACTGTATTTTATATTCTGTATTCCCAGATAAAGTAGGTGAGATAGAGGCAAAAACAGTGAATTCTAGCCTCAATCTTTTCAATGAGGGCCAGGCAAAGTGCCAGCAAGTTGTAGATGCTATAATTGTATTTATAATTTAAAAAACGAAGAAAATAGATGAGAAATGCTGAACAAATACTTGCTGTTGCAGATGTTTAATATTTTCCTCCAAATTTTCTTTTCTATTTTTATTCTACCTCCAAGCCAAAGTAAAACAAACGCATAAACACACATGTAAACACACACAGTCATGTAAAGAGCCCATGACTGTTCAAAATAAATAAGTAAATAAAGTAAGTAAGGATGATAGTGCTTCCCTGCAATAGTAGTATAGGCTTCAGCTGACTCAGCCAAATGTTGATCAGTGTTTCCATACATCTTTCTTAGATTCTCTGAATTTCCAGATGTTAAAATGCACCAAGATAACAAGTAGTGCAACTCCTGACACAGGGATATAAAAAGAAGCTTCAGTACTTGGGGCAGGATCTGTTTTCTCCTCTCCTTGCTTCTCCTCTAAAGATGAGACACGATCTTGGGTCTTCAACTTTGCACCTCAGCAGAAGGGTTCTGTCCTCCTGCGCACAGATGCTGGGAGGCTCAATTTGTTGCAGTCTGCAGCTGTTGCTGCACTGTAACAGTGACAAACATAGAAAAAAGTACATGCGAAGCCCAGTTGACATAAGTTGCTTTCACAGACAGGGAGGGATGGTGGGCTTTTGGACATACAGGAGGAGTCACTTTCTTACTCCACCTGGAAAAGCACTAGTACTGCAGCTGAGAGAAGGTGCAGCATGACTGCACCAAAATAGGACTGCTGAGGAGTGCCCTGCTGCCAGGACTTGCCTGCACACAACCCCTTTTGCCACCCACAAGCAAATGTCTCTATGAGTGCTTGTATTGCAGTCTGATATTACCTTCTGGAACAGTTCTCAGATGGAAAGCAAATCATCAAATAGCAATGGAAATTCAGGAACATTTCTGATGAAAGGTGGTCACCCTGATGTCTTCAGTCACAGGTTCATGCCCAGGATTTGAGAAAAAACAAGACTCCCAAAAACATCTCCTTTCTCACATGATAAAGGGAACATTTAGATTAGATGTCAGGGAGAAACATTTCAATCAGGGTGCTGTGAGGCACTGGCATTGGCTGGAGATGGCGCCATCCTGGAGGTGTTCAGGACCAGGTTGGATGGGGCTCCGGGCAGCCTGATCTGGTGGGTGGCAATGAGCCCACAGCAGAGGGGTTGGAACTAGATGATCTGCAAGTTATCTTCCAACCCAAGCCATTCTATGATTTGTGTAGCTCTGATGCAGAGGCAGAAATTATTTCTGTGGAATGAGTGTGAAAGCCTATCATTAAATGTGTGCACTATATTACAACCCTACACATACACTGGATTGATCATCCTTTCTGAGAAAGGCAATTCCACACAGTTCCATATCCTATCAGTCTGCTGCAGATTTCTCAGAAATCTCTGTACAGGCACTATTTCCAGGGCTACTGTACTGCAGAGGGATTAAAAGCTGTGTTGTATCCAATTTATCATGTGGTAAATAGCCTAGATGTGTATACTTTTCTTGTCAGAACACTTCCTGCTATGCATTTTTGGGGCCACTGCCCTCACTGAATGGATCTCTGCATGCTGAGATCAGCTGGTAAAAGATTTGGTCTCTGTATCTAAGAACTGAGTT
Organism: Centrocercus urophasianus; assembly: GCF_019232065.1. NCBI lineage: Eukaryota > Metazoa > Chordata > Aves > Galliformes > Phasianidae > Centrocercus > Centrocercus urophasianus. The sequence continues at coordinate 15,077,544 of NW_024884811.1, forward strand.
CTGTTCTCAGACTGACTTTCCATGCCCCACACGCTTTCGACTGCGCCTATAGTTGGTAAAGCTCATACTTCTGTTCTGTTAAACAGCGCCTGCACACAGCCTTACTTTGTGTTCTGCATCTCTATAGGCATTGCCTGATGAGAAGGGGCATTGTGTCACCGAGAGCTGCTGTCTGGAAAAATATTCTGATCATGTGTAGTGCTATTGTTCAATATTGCTGCCTGATTGGCAAAGCTGTATCCTAAATTCCAGTACAATATTCAAGGGAAATATATATTTTAGCTAGGGAACTGGGCCTCCAAAACCTCCAAAGGCTTCAGGGCTAGGAATGAGAGAGCTCTGTAAAAAAATGGAAAGTTAACCCTCTTTCAAAGAAATAGTGCAGAAGAAGGTCTAGGAGAAGTAAGACTTTTTGTTTCCTTTTCTGTAAACTTCGTATCATTACTGAGAAGGCATTTGAAATGCAGTTTAATACTTGACTACAGGTGTAGAAATAAGTCTCCTGGGAGAGATGTGGAAAAGACTGCAGCAATACTCTCTGGAAGTCATTGAGGGACAGAAAGGCAGATGAGAACAAAGGCTGAAGTCATAAGGCAAGTTCTTGGAATTTATTTCAAACCGAGGGTGAGATGTTTGTATGATTGGGGTGAACAAGAAGGAACCCTTGGAAGAGTGGTTAAGCTTAGCAAGGAATGAACACTTTTGAAGGAATTATACTAGCAAAAACAGAACTCACTGAAATTCCCTGCCCTCCAAAAACTACCAATTCACCTGATCTTCATTTGTCCTCTTAGAGTATAATTACAGTCCCACAATGAGAGCCTCATGTTCTGGAATCTTGAGATTAACTCAGCAATGGAGATTACACTGAAAAGCAGTAAGTTCTTAACCTACACAGTCTAAAGGAAAGCTTAAAAATTCAGCTGACAGTAAGTGATAATAATTATCAGAAATAATATTAATGAAGTGTATGAGCAATTCTTATATTTTAATGGCAGTCTTTATTTTAGACCCCACTGAGTGCAGCAGGAAATAGCATCCTGGGATGCTGCAGGACAAGGCCCCTCAGGATGGAGGTTTGTAGAACTGGGAGGAATCCACTGTGTTATTTTTCTCTGCATATGGTAGACAGCCTTAAAAAAGGACTTCTGCATGATAACACCAATGAGTGCAACTCCACAGGTAGTGAGAATCCAGCTTTCCCTTCACAGAATCATAGAGTCACAGAATGGCCAGGGTTGGAAGGGACCTCAAGGATCATGAATGTCCAACCCCCCTGCCACACGCAGGGCCGTGTGGCCTTGCCAGCAGTGAAGATGGCAGACACCAAGTCAATCCTTTGAAAGGAAGGTATTTGTTACACACTTTACATTGCTCTTAAAATTGCCTCTGTTTTCTTTCGTCTAGCTGTACTAAAAAACTTACTCATATCAGTTATGATGTTAAGCTGTCAGAGAGTATCTTCAGCTGTTTTCACAGGTCTGCTTTATTTGCAGTCTTTACCTGCAAGATCACTAAAATATGGTGGATATACTGTCATGTGGCACTGCAGTATTGACAGTCCCCAGTTCCTAGATCACAGTCAGAAGAGATGAAATTATTTTATGGGGAAGAGTGTGACTTTTACACCCACAAAACTAGTGACAAACTGAGCTCTAGAGAAATGGCCTTTCAGAGGCAGCTAAACCATACAGGGTAAAAACTACTTAGTACAGTCCAGTATTTGGGGTCTTGTCTGGATGTCCCCTTTTCCACTTCTTTGCCAAAGGAGCAGTTCCATGCATCACAAAGGACATTTCTGAATCTGTTCTTTATTGCACTGAGATCTCATCATTTGTATTTCTAGATTCAAAGCAAAACAGGTGCTGCAAATTGTTAATACAAGTAATTTGTATTCTTTACTGGCTGTAGCTGAATGCAAGATTTCTACTGACTGGAGAGTCACTAAAAATTATGCTTCAGTCCATTGTTATGACCCTAGGCATATCTCTTTATCCCTTTCTACTCCTTTAAAACTGACTATATAACTGTTTTGATAGTAAAACCTGAAATCGTCTTTTCAGCAAAGGTAATGAACGCTAGGTGAGACCATATTTATAAAAAAGAAGGGGAAGGGGAAGGGGAAGGGGAAGGGAAAGGAAAAGGGAAAGGGAAAGGGAAAGGGAAAGGG
>NW_024884811.1:15079813-15086806 GCF_019232065.1 Centrocercus urophasianus
GGGAAAGGGAAAGGGAAAGGGAAAGGGAAAGGGAAAGGGAAAGGGAAAGGGAAAGGGAAAGGGAAAGGGAAAGAAAAAGAAAAAGAAAAAGAAAAAGAAAAAGAAAAAGAAAAAGAAAAAGAAAAAGAAAAAGAAAAAGAAAAAGAAAAAGAAAAAGAAAAGCAGCTCGAACTACCTCTGGGTCCTTTTGTTAGCAAGAATGGAAGACATGAGCTATGAAAAAGAAGACTGAATTGGAAAGGGAGCATGTTGGAGGATAGTACACCAATTTTACTAAGATCCACGGGACAACCATGGCAGGTCTGGCAAGATACTCAAACAGAATTCTTAAGGCTTTTCTGGTACATGCTCTAATTATTGTATTATGAGTGAAGGAGAGGCTGTTCTAACTATGTTCGAACAGTCTAACACTCTTTGCATGTTACTAGCAAAGGCATCATATTATCTTACTTTTCAAATTGTTAAATTGTATACCTGAATTAATAACAGAATTACTATCCTAAACTGCTTCCTTAGATACCTAGATGGAGTGTGACTTCTTCCGTATCCTTTTCAATGCATAGCACATCATACTTGGCTGTCGTACAGGTAAAACTGATACTAAAAACAGAAAGAAGGGCCTTATTCAATGGGAGAACTTCTTGAAGAACTCCCTTCTTCAATGGGAGTTCTTCACTTTTCCCTTTTTTAATGCAGCAATACAAATATCTTATTTACTTCATGGTAGATTATGGATGTGTGACTGCTAGCTACACAGTGCAATGAAAATTAAATCTTCACCCAATGGGCTTATATGGAACTTGCGGGAAGCAGCATAAATAAAATGTATTATTCATTTCTTCCTTGCTTATTTGCTGTTAAGGATATGAGAATTTGCTGTTGAAGTGGCTTATGATTTCAAAGTGCAATAAAAATGAAATCAATGGCCAATATGTCCGACATTTAGAAACAATTCTTTATGCTATAAAACTTTATTTCCTATGGTGCCTTTGATACTATATCCCAAAAGGTTGTGCATACTGAAAGAACATAATTACAAAGATAAATAATATATGGGAAAAGGAGAGTGCAGTTAAAGAGGTACCAGCAAGGGGAAAAACATAACTAATATACTATAGCACAAACATTTTTTTGCTTAGCTTTGTAAAGGGATCTTTTACAATAGTAGACAATGATTAACTTGATAGAATCCTGTTTGAAGTTGTAAAAACTCTGACATACACCATTTTCAGGGGCCTCAGTCAGCAGCAGTTTATCAACTGCTGTGCTAGAGGATATGCTAATGTTTGAAGGGCGACAAATCAGGCTCATAAAAGATAATGGAAGTCTTTCCTCTGCTTTCACAGCATATTGCATCAGGCTTGAGTGTGCTTATTAAACCAGTAATGTTCATCTTTTTTTTTTTTTTTTTTTTTTTTTTTCTCATCCAAAATGGCAAACAATCATCAAAGAAACAGAAAACCTCTTCTAATTCTGGATATTTTATGCTATCTTAGCATGTTTTACTTTGGTGACATTTCATGAGATACTTGGAAAAAAAGAATGTTTTCAAACTGTATATTAAATTCTGTGGGGAAAAAAAAAATAGATTCAATGATTCAATGATCAGGTTCTTCTGAGTTGCAAAATGCAGTAGTAGATGAAGTACTAATTGATGTTGTATTTCTATTCAGCCTTTTTCCCAATAAAGAAGTTTAAGACATCCAAACAGAGTCTGTTATGATAGAAAATTAGAAACAGAATGCTTGCATTGAAAGCAGAATGAAGAATAAATAAAAATGGTAAGAATATTGTCCTTAACCTAACCTATTTCAACTTGAAAATCTACCTTGTTAAAAGGTCAGTTTTCTATCTGGCAGAATTGGTATATCTATCTACAGGCACTTAAATGAAAAAAACAAAACAGCCTCAAATGTATGATGCTAGTTTTACAGATAAACAATATCGATTTTTTGACATTTATGACTTCATTAAATTTAAGTGGAAATTATTTAATGAGAATGATTTCTGTACATGATTATTTTACTGTCATAATAATGAGGAAGGTAAGAAAGACAACACTAACATAAGAGAAAAGTTGTTGCAAACAATGCCTGAGCAAATTTAATTTGAAACCCAAGAGAACATTATTAACCAGCAAAAGAATAAACGTCTGAGCAAGCCTTTCAACATAACTGAACATGGGGCAAGAATACAGTATGAAAACTGCCCCAGAATTCAGAGTTTTAACTATTCCATATATTCCATACATTCCAACACAACTGTTTGCGTTGGAAAGGACCTTTAAATATAATGTAGTCAAACTCTCCTGCATTGAAAAGGAACACCTACAGTTAGATCATATCACTCAGCACATGGCCCAGTGTGACAGTCAATGTATCCGAGGACATGATGTCGACCATCGCTCTGGGCAACTCATTCCGGGGCTTCACTATCCTTATTGCAAAATACTTTTTCCTTATATCCAATCTAAATTTCCCCTTTTCGTTTGAAAAAGGCCCTGATAAAGACTCTATCTCCTTCTTTCTTCTGGCCTCCCTGTAGATATTGAGAGGCCACTCTCAGATCTCCCTGGAAACTCCTCCAAGATGAACAGCCCCATCTCTCTCAGCCTGTTCTCATAGGGAAAGTATTCTGCCCTTGGAACATTTCTGTGGCCCTCCTCTGGGCATACTCCAACAGGTTGATGTCTCTCCCATACTGAGGACTCCACATCTGGATGCAGTACTCCAGGCAAGGTCTCACCAAAACAGAGCAGTGGGGCAGGATCACCTCTGTTGCTGATGGTCATGCTTCTTTTAATGCAGTCTGGGACATGGTTGGCTTTCTGGGCTCTGAGAGCACATTTCTGGTTCACATTCAGTTTCCCATCTAACAAAAGTAGTGCTTTCTGTTTTACAATGTTGGCCCCTGATGTCAGAGGCCATCATGATGTTGGTGGTATATATCAATATATATATCAATATAGGTTGAACTTTTCTGTCAATACCATGTCACATGTTGTTGCTATGTGACAGATGGCAGCAGAGGGACAGTCTGACAGAATGGCATCTGACACAGAAGAATATGAATATGAATTTGCATATGAAGCAGAGGTGTGTAATTGAATTTCTCCGTGTGGAAAAAATGGCATCCACTGACATTCACTGATGCTTGTGAACATTTACAGAGGCCAAACAGTGGATGTGAGCACAGTGAGGTGGTGGGTAATGCTTCTCAGCTGTGGCAACAGAGATATGAAAGACGAGCCACATTTTTGACAGCCATGAAGATTTTTGCAAGTACAACATGCAGGCTCTTGTTCATCACTGGTAAAAATGCACAGTTAATGGTGGTGACTATATTGAAAAATAGGTTACAGCTGAAATCAAGCAGTGTTATTGCACTCTTTCTATCTGTTGTAGTTGCCATGGAAATAAATGAGGTATTACTTTCAGAGTGACCTATGTAGTTCAAAGATTCTCTAGGATGGGATTAGGAGAGATGGTATGCTACAGGAGGGCGTACTGGAAAAATCCTTTCAGATGTCCCACCTTCCTAGAGTACTGTGGCACTCTTGCTGTTCTGGTCTATTCCAAACATTCACAAATTCAAGAATGTCTTCTTTCCATTCCTATATCAAGTATCTTTCTCAAGCTCCTTTTTTCCTACAGTTTTCCACATTTCCTTCTGTCTGTTCCTTTCTAACTTGAAGGTCAGTATCCAGTCTTCTTCTTCAGTTGTTCTCTTATAAGTACGTGGCAAATTTTCCAATGGCACACATTTTAGCGGCAAAGTCTCTATTGCTTCTTCCACCCCAGGCCTGGTAGAAAACTTCCCATGAGATGTGGCAAGTATGAAGCAGAAATTTGAAGTCAAAAAACTCCAGTTTTCACAGTGGCTGATGAGAACAAGCTGAAATTATGAAAGGATTTTCATTCTCCAGAGAGGAGATAAATTTACTACAGACTTGAAGAACATGAGAAGCACTGAAAATCTTACCAACAACAAGAAGGAAAAGCAATTTTAGCCTCTTATTTTTAAGCTGAAATTATTTTTAAGTGAAATGCATGAAAATTCATGGACAGTTATTTTTTATTATCTGGATTTATCTGGTTATCTGGATTCACATAGACACCATCAGCCTTTAAAAAAAAAGTAGTCTATGTTGTCAGATAAACTTAGTTTAGAGCAGGTGACTCTCACTCTTCACTTGAACTTTACCAAAAGCCCTGCCTGGTGGGGCTGTGAAAATACGGTGATTTCCTCTCTCACCAGAGGTATTTTTAAAATACGATATTTTAATTATTTTCATATTATTTTCTTAAGCTCAGACTGAGCAGACACGTCAACAGAGAACCATTTCAAAGGAAGCAAGAGTCAAAACTGAACATAAAATCTTATCCTATTGGTTTGAATTTGGTTTCCAGGCTTTTTTTCTGCATTATTATATAAACTTCTATCATGTAGATACCCTGTAGATACCCTTATGGTTCTTAAAGCTGATGGCCATGTAGACTAAAGCAATAACCTATTTCCTGGGCCTTAGTACTGGTTCTAGTAGCCTGCAGCCTAACGTGGGAAGACATAATAAGGTCTAGCATCTACAGAAAACTGGACAAATTCAATGTAGATAAGGTAATGCATTTTAATAATGAAGATAACTGATGATCAGAACAACACAAAATCATAGTGTATTTTGCACTTATTAATTAATGAAGATAGGGTATCTTTCTAGAGACTATAATACAACTCAAACAGAAGTTATGTACAGAAGAATGAGTGGATTGTTTATATGGTCCAATGTGGTTTTAATTCTTCTTTTCTCATCTAGATTTAGAAATCTGTCAGAATGATCCCTGACATGCTGCACCCAAACCCAGCGCTTACTGCTCCTAGTTCTCATTCTGTGCTTACATCCAATGGACACAGTCTCAGTGTTCCCAGTTTCTGCACCATGAACTGCCATATACTACCTTTAAAAGCTTCTAATTTAAGAAAAGGTTTTTCTTTGTGAAGAGCACTCTTTTATCTTTAAAATTAGAAACTAGGGCATGAATTCCCTGCTCTACCTAGTCAGCTGATTTTATTTTATGGAGACTAAGTCAAGGACCCACACATCTCATGCTTGTTGTGTGCTACTCTGCACCAGCAAAGATTACAGAGCCCTGAATGAGCAACAGAGCACCTCACTTCAGCCCCATAAGCTCTCTGGACAGCATGACATGGCTTCATCATTGTGTCTGACTGTACTGAGGCAAAATCTAAAGTCGTTAGATCTGAAACTGTCTGTTCACATATCTTCCATGAAAAAAAAAAAACAACAAAAACAACAACAACAGCAACAAAATTCAAAGATATTCAGAAAAGAAAGCTTTCTTTTGAGATTGTAATATTGATTAATCATGAGAATGAAATAAAAATATGTTGACCAAACACAAACTCCACTCAACAACTCTAGAGGTCTTTCTGAATGGGTGCACAGAAGGGTGAACAAAATGTTCTTATAGCCATCTCCTTTTTTTTGTTGTTCTATTTCTATTTTTTTTTTAACTTATCAAGTAACTTCTAGTGAAGTATTATTGTTGTAAAACTGAATTTAAATAAAATCTAACCTTTTAACTGAAAATGCAGCTTACAAACATTTAGAAGAGGAGCCTCCAAATTTATCTGCCTGAGTACCATATAAAGAGAATTCTAGAGCACTGTGATAACTGTAAATTCAATAATTGCAATAGCTTTTATCTCATGCATTCAGTGCTGCCCCATTGCCCCCTGTCCTATCACTGGATGTCACTAACCCAAATCCTTCATCTTAGAAAAAAATTAATAAACTTATGTATCTGAAAGAAGTACAGGTTTACCAGAACGATTACAATCACAGGGTTTGTGAGACATCTAGTGGAAAAAAAGGCTATTGTCATGGATATCCAGACACATTAGTACGAGATTATACCAAGGAGATAACATCAAAGAGGCATTCTTTCTGATAACTATGATCTTGCAGTGATTCTGACTCTTTTTACATGGTAAAAACGTTGGTGAAGATACAGCAGCCCAGCATAGGCTACAGAGGACAACTTCAGCAAGTGGCTGGAGTCTTGCATAGGCCATCCTGAGCTCCGTGTTCACATTATTACCTCTTTTAGCCATAGGAATGTCAGCACTGGGAATGTCCTATTGGGTCATTATGGATCTGCCCAACTCAGTATCACTCTCCAGCAACAGCCGTTGAAGAGTTACAGGCCTTCCCAGAGTACTTTCCTTGCTTCTAGCACCCATGGCAGAGATGTTACCTTGGTGTCTAACAGCTCTTGGTAAAATTTTCGTTTCCTTCTATTCAAGTATTTAGTCACATATTTGAAAACTTTCTGGCACTCACAGACCTGTGCCCCTGTTTTCCACAGCTCATGATGTGTGAAGAACTGCATTCTTTCAACTTTAAAATGAACGTTACTTTGTTTCTTTCAATGTCTCCAAGTTCTGGTACTACTGTGAAAATGCAGACTATCACCTCTCTACGCACATTCTCTGTATTACTAATGATTTTTACAGTTTTACTGTAATGATTACTAATGATAATTTTACAGTAATTTTACAGTCATCTCCTTCATCTTCTTGTCTAAGATATCTTCTTCTGCAGGCAGCAGAATTCCTGTTTGTGGCGTTCATCCTTGTGCAGACCCTTTTGCAAATCATCATTTTTTTTTACCCTTTGAAATATCTTTATTTTAATTCTGCTATGACCTGTCAGTGACCAGAATTCTAAATTGGAAACAGTGGTCAGGGTAAAGCTTAGATTTTTGTCATAGAATAATAGCATTTCCTGTTTTACATAGTTTTCTTTCCTTGTAACTCTTAATATTCTGTGCATAACTGACTCTGCAATGTGAGCAGAAATTTTCACATTTGTCAATATGCATTTGACAAATGCCTTTCCTGAGAAATAACAACTGGTATTGACTCCATCACTGTGTCTGCATCTTTGTATTTGTTTTGTTGTTTCCCCCCCCC
>NW_024884811.1:15086864-15147533 GCF_019232065.1 Centrocercus urophasianus
CCCCCATACGCATGTTTGGCAGCATTGGATTTCATTAGTCATTATATCCTCCAGCCTACCAACATCATGAGATCTTCCTGCAAAGAATATAATCTGTCATAGCTGTTTCTTGTTTTAACATCTCTTCGTGATTTATTATCACATTATTGTCATCTCCTTCTCATTCCCTTTTTCTATCTAATTTATAAGGTCAGAAATCGCAGGCTGTGGGACAAGTCCACAGAGGACTCCAATGATAACTTCCCTAAACTGGAAAAAAAATTAACTTTTATTCCTACTCTTTGTTTCTACATGTAGCGAGGTATTAATTCATGAAGAATCTTTAATTTTATACTGTCACAGATTAGAGATGTATGGGAGACTTCTGTAAGAAACCTTGTGAGAAGTCTTATGGAAATCAGCAGGTATTGAACAAGATCACATAGCCATGAGTCTCTCCAAAGAATTCCTGCACATTTCTGCGGTAATTTGTTCCTGTAAAGTCAGATCAATCTTTCTCTGCATGTACGTCTGTGTTTCCATCTGGCCTATTTTTTAGCAGAGATTCTACCAACATTTCCTATGAGAATTATTCAGATTTGTTCCTTGGCTCCTTTGCTGACAGAGTCCTGCTAACATAATTCCCAAATGCCAGATGTTCAGAATCCACAAAGGGGTCGCTACCCACCTCCTAAGCACACATGTAAGTATAAACCTCATCTTCATTACACTACAAAATTTGATGAGTTAAAAGTTGAACTAAGTTCAAATGATCCTGAGAAGCACTAAAGATGAAGAAGTCCTGCCTTTATAGCATCATTCATGTGATCCAGAAAATGAAGGCCATTTTGCAGTGAGCTGCCCTGGGCTTTCTGCTCTGTCATACTTTTATATCTACCCCAATCCCTTATGGCTGTCCCAGGAAAAAGAAAACCCACTCTTGGGAGACCTAAAGGCCGAGAACAATGCTGAGGGCAATCTGAATCCAGGCTATGTTTAAGATGGCTATTCCTCTCTGAACATGTATTTGGTCTAACTAATATCTCATCCCTATAAGTCTCCCAGCCTTTTTCTCTTTGAAATAACTTGTCATTAAATCAGTAATTTTCAGGAACAAAGCTGGCTCAGAGCAACAGCTTTTCCCCTGATTTCAGTGATCTGATATATCATATTTCAGGTTAAACATAGGCAAATGAAAGCAAGGTAGAAGGAAGGAGATCTCACCTTGCACAATTCTCCTTTCAGTTTTGTATATTCCACTTCTCCTACCCCAAAAACTCTCTTCAAAGGCACTGCCTTTTAAAACCAGCTCAACCTTCACTTTTTAAAGTTCCTGAGTTCCTCAGAGTTACCTAACACAGAATCATAGGACATCCCAAGTTGGAAGAGATCCATCAGGATCACTGAGAGCAGCTCCTGACTCCACACAGGGTAACAGGAGTTAAGCCATGCATGAAGAAGCATTTTACTGAACAGCAACAAGCTTGGGACCGTGCTCATCTGCCATAATGAAACAGCTAGTACCTGAGGATAGAGCCCTTAATTTTCTTTAAGTCAAGTAAAAGCAGATGAACAATTTTTTCATTTATTTGAGCAAGTGCTATAATCCCCCACTCCAACACAGCACATGTAACATTGGTTTATCTTATTTTCAATTATCACTTCACTGCTGAGGTTCACTAAGAAATACTGATATGCTAAGGTTAATAAAGAGCACAGCCTGAAGGATCAGTTTTGTAGCCTAAAGTTTTCCACCACAATTTCAAATGATAAAAACATCTGGCTCTGATCATCGCAAAAAAAATTCTGGGGTGGTTAACAAAGGCTGACCTGCCTCCAGTTGTGACAAATATTAATTTGTAAGCAACTAGCAGCAGAAGAATAGAACGTGTTATATCTACCTTCTTGCCCGCCACTGACAAAATATAAATATTGGCCACAAGATGTATTCAAGTAGTTAATGCAGCACTGCTTGCAACAAAAGGAGATACAAGAGGGTTTTTCAATGCTAAAAGTTAGCTATGCTGCTGCTAGGAAAGGGGAATTCAGAACATGCCCTCATACATCAAATCCCTGCTATGTTGTTTATGAGCAGCAATTTGAGATCAGGACTGGATTTGCAGAGGTATGTGAATTGTAAACAGTTTGCAGAAATGGCAACCAAGATTCCAGCATGCTTACTGTAGCCCTGGAGAGGTTTGTGGGGCATTATTGTTCTTTAAACTTAATTACCAGGTACAGTTAAATCCTAGGCCAGATTTTTATCTTATACCATGCAAGGAAGGCTGAATTCGATCTTTTGAAGGCATGTCAGTCAGTTGCTGGGAATATCACATGCATCAGATATGCCCACTTATGCTATTTTAACACTGCTAAAGGAATCCTTCTGATATTTTATGTTCAACTCTGAGATGAATTCAAATAACTATAGCAAGGTCCTTGCTTACAGCCTTGTGCAGAGGGCACTTTGAGCTAATAAAGCTTCAGGAGAAACGGAAAATAAGAGCTCTCTTGTAACTGTTTGGATAAATAAAAATGGCTCTATGCACTGCTAGGATATTAAAACTTGTACCCTCCCAAGGCTTATGATTTGGACAAGCAATAAGGCCTGGCTATATAACATGATCATTTCAACAACTCTGAAGGCAGGGTTCAGACTTGTGTTTCACTGAAGGACTATAAAGCAAACCAAGTCTGTTGCAGGTCTGGGTTTACGTCAAAAGCAGAAGGACCCATGTATCAGAAAAGGCTGAAAATCCCCATGCTAACATATCATCAGGAGTAAAAATCCAGATTGTGATCATTATTTCCAGTGTTCAACATTCCCACTTTTGGATGAACACAAACCTGAAGTTATTTCTAAAGATATCAGCCACCTAATAAATTCAAACTAGCATTCAGCATTTGGGTTGCACTGAGCACAGCTTTGGTCAGAGGTTCTCAGCATTTCCTCTCTTTTAAAAATCTACACAAGTGCTTTGTGACAAGAATATCCCGTCAATAAATGGGGATTTGTAGGTTTAAAATAGCACCAGCTGAAATAGTAGGTTAGCATCATATAAATGTTTTTGCACTTCAAATTCTGATGGCAGACATTTGGCCACTACCACAGCCAACGTTTTTCCAAGCCACTTACATAACACGGGATAAGTACTGGACTTAAAGAAGAAATTTAAAATGCGTTTGACAACTAAAAATCGTTACTCCAAAGAAGCAGAAAGAGACGTGCAAGCCGCTTTTCGCCCGCCTGGGCTCACAGCAGGAGCACCTCACGGCCGCAATGCCCGCGCAGCTCAGGCCGACGAGCAGCAGCGCCGAGTTCGCCGCCCCGTCCCGACGCGCAGCCAGCAGTGGGGTCGGCGGGTCGCCAGGGGGAGCCGCGGTCCCGCCGGGTCCGGGCGGCTTCTGCTGCTGCCGGGAGGGGGCTGGAGCAATGCTACCGCGGAATATTTTCGAATGTCTGTTTTCAGCGACTTCTAATTTGTTTAAATAAAGTTACTCTTTGTTCTCATTTTTCTTACATTCATCAGGAGAGACTTTTTCCTAATAAGTTGATGACTTTGGTCCAGACTGTTTGATGAGAGCACCTTAGAAACTTTACATAATACTGAATAGTTTCAGGCTTGATGACTTCTCGAGTCGAGATTCTCGTCAACAACACGGACTTCGTTTTCGTTAAAAGTTGTTTGGAACAAATGAAATCGTTCCAAATTACAGTGGATTTATTCAGAAAGAAAATCGTGTCTTTTATCTGCAAAACCAGAATTAGAAGTCATTAGAGGGGTTTTGTGTATCCTATTCTGTTATTCTGCTTTTGGAAGGATCTTATCATTTGTAGAACTATCCAACTTTTTTTTTTTTAATGTAAAAATACAACCCTTACAGTTCTCCAGAAAAGATCCCAAAAATCACAGATGAGTAGTGTGGAGGTGTCTTCTGAAATTCTTCAGGGTTTTTCCCAACAAATTAACTTAAAAGTTAGTTATCAGAGGCGTTAATTGCCCTTCAACAGGCTGATTCTAAAATCTGCTGTCAACACCTGACTTCATAAATTAATTTCAGTGCTGGCTGTTTTGGAAGAAATGGCAGCACTGCTTACCTCACACTGCCTAAACTGCTGGAAGGACTCCTGCCAAAAATCATCCAGCTTCACCTCTTCAGCATTAATACTTAGCTTACTTCTTTCTGGCACAAAGAAACTTGGTCTTACAACCTCAGTCCAATCTGGTGAAATGCTGTGGAGAACTTACCTTAGAGATAGTATCATCATGGGAGATAAAGTTCAGCAAAGTATTTTACCTAGGTTATGCTTAATTTGAAAGCCTGCATGTAATCTCCCCTTAGTTCTAGCTGCTTCCTAAATCTGTTTCCAATTCAGAAGCTCTGGATTTATTTTTTTCCTTTTTCATTTATTTATTTATTCGCTTGTTTTTGCGTAGATTGAGGCTGTAATTAAGACTGAGGGAACTGGAGAAATACAGTCCTAAATATATCAGAAGTATCAATAATGCAGTATGTTAATACTGGCTTTCACAAATATTTGTGGTACCTATGCAGCTGAAGTCTCTTTGAAGAGAGCACAGAAGAAACACCGGATAAAGCCTCTGCATGCTCTGTCTTTCTCATCCACGCTGCCCACTGCAGTCAATCTCAATTTTTTGCAAATGCCAATTAACAGGTGTAAGAAATGTTGCTTCTTACCCAGAGACTGATGTCTACAAAACAGCGATACTATCTTGGCAATTTAGTCCGTAGCATTAATATCATGGTGTTTGAGCCCTTGGGGCCTGTGGAGTTTACAACTATGCTGTCAAGATCTCTTCATTGGGATAGTCCTTGAAGTCCTGCCAAGACGTAGGGGACTCCGGTGCTTTTATGTGCTCCCAAACACAGCTCTGGGCTCCAGGAGTCAACACTCTTGTCAGGCTGAGTGATGGTGTGAATCTCAACCCGCGAGCTGAGATTCCAGTGGGGAGTGTGACAGTGCATGCTTGCATGATGATGCCAAAGAAGCAGGTGACACTGGCTGATAGCTGCAAGGAATAGTAACTGGGTGGCTTCTTGTTACATATCCTCAGAACTTCACAGGATGGAATTAGAGAGAGAGGAACAGTTATAAAATGAGGTTACAAAATCCGGATGTCCTGATCAATTTGAGACAGTTGTAAGGTACCTAACACTGCATGCACAGGCAAGAACAACATTCAGGACTGGGTCAGGATCTATTTGCATCATATTTTGGCTAATCCAAGGATTAATCACATTGCAAGTCAATGAGCTGTTACACTCTTCCAGGCACTCCAGAGACTGCCTGGAGAGAAAAGAAGGGGTTGGTATGTCAAAATGGTGACAGAAAAAGGTGCATAGCAAATATGCTTTCCTTCTAATAAAAAGCTACATAGGACCAAAGTATTTCAACACAGCTTGAAAAGAAAAACAAGTAATAAAGGCAGTTTATTTTAGTCACATCTATAAAATCAGGAGAGTTAAATCAGTTCTGAATCTGGCCCTCCATACCTACAGTAAATGGAGAGCGAGAACAGCATTTGGAGCCTGAAGTGCTTAATTTCTAAAGTTCTCAGGCATTTCCAAAGCCTCCAAATTTAGCGCTACCTTTGCAACGTATGGCATTACCAACAGGTTTCTGGTCATTATGTACATTACTGCTGTTGTTAAGCCATGATTGTTAAGATAGCAGCATAGCTACTTCTCACCTGGGCCAGAACTTATGGGCTGGTCCAAACAAGTGGGACAAGTCACCCAAGTGTACTTACCAAGCCTGTGCCATATTTGAAGAGACATTTTATGTCTCAGTGAAGGAGTGCTCGCACAGGTGTTTATTGTGTCATGGCTTACATGCAGGGTGCTCACAGGCCATTACAGTTTGAAGGAAAAGGTGATTATCTGCTGCTGCACTGAAATGCATTTATGAGTTCATTCTGTATTTCTTACGTAGTCTCAGCCATACCCCCTAATACAAGTAAATAAGCTAAAATCTTTTAACCTAACCATGGAAGCTCAGGTGAATGACAAGTGCTTTTGCCACCTGTATATCACTGTTTTGGTTTTTAGATTATTTATTCATGGGTAGCATTTAACTCTTTGGAGACCTTTGCCTGTATTAGCACCAACAGCCAGCTGTGCAGTCCCACAACAACGAAAGAGGCTGCTAGGCCACTTGCTGCTTTTGAAAAGATTTTCTCTCATGGTTCACCATTAATATAAGGCACAGTATGCAAATGACACAAAAGTCAACAGCAGAAACCATATCTGAGAGGTGTCATTAACAGACATATTGTTCCTTGCTGTGTGCTGACCTTCAGGAATAACTGAATTGAGATAAGTGTTCATCTGAATGTTTGTAGTAAGCAAGGCTGATAAGCATAGCCAATCTCCTTTAAGACTCTATGAAATAAATCCACACTCAGGGACAGTTCTGCAATTTACTCAGTATCCTTAACCTCTGCTAGAGAAAGATTGTGATAATGAAACACTTTTGACAGGTTTGTCCAGACTCTTCTTTAATGTTCAGTACTGGAAGGTGCTGATCACCCTTCTGTTCCCTGAAAATAGCAAATGTTCTTTTAAATTGCAGGTTTGGATCCAATATGCTGTGTTCTCTGCTAAGATTCATTCTGAGCTTGATACTGCAAGATATTGCCTATTTACTAGAAACCTATAGTCAAAAGACAGATTTGACAATGACAGATTTTGACAAAAGACAGATTAGACAATATGCTAAAGATCCTTTGTCCCTTGTGAAATGGAGGTCATTAGAAAAGCAATTTTAAATTGTGATGTCTTTTTAATAGTATAATAAAGCAAAGCTGAATTCGCCTGTCAAAGTGTTTCTTCCATGAGGCATCATGGAAATTGATTAAATTATAAATGTGAACTCAAATATGTATTGTATGAGTCAAGGATAATTCAAGTTATACCATGGTTGGGTACAGACAGCCTTTAAACCCCCTTTAAATTGTTAAAAGAGTCTGTCCCTCTGTCACATGGTTTCTAACGAAGCAATCACATCATGGCAGACCCAAAATAGAAATACTGATACTGGTTCTCTGCAAAGGAAAAGCAGGCAGAGCAACAACCTCTGCTTGTGAAATTTCGTGTTCGTAGTAAATACATGCAGGCTGATTGCAAAATAATAGCTTTCCTCAGTAACCATCGAGACAGGTTAAATTTATAGGATTCAAATCTCTTTCAGTGTCCTCAGCTCCTCAGCACTCTTCGAGTTGGAAGGATGAATTTACAAATTGGCAGTGCTAACTAAACCCCAGTCTTCCAGAGATCAAGTGAACAGAACATTTGGCCTCGCTGATACCTGTCCATGTGCTCCTGGAGTCGCAATGCTGATGCCCACACAAAAGAGCTGCCATGCTACCAGGCAGCACTGCCTCTTTCTACTGTATTCTCGGGTTACCTCTATGATTGCCTACAGCAGCTCCCAAGCTTGAATGCATCTCACCTACCTGCTTTGTTTTTGTAATAAAAAAAATACACGGATCAGAGCTTCATCCTAAAGGAAGGTTGTACTTAATTTGTTTCCTTCCAAATTTAAAGTATTCTATACAGAAAACATCTGTTCTTTGTTTTGCTGTTTTTTGAAAGGTGCTTGCTGAGCAGTCTAGTTGGGCCCTGAAATCCCCTTTATGTCCTCTTGGGAGTACAGATATTTGTTAATATGTTAAAAGCCCTCCCTTAAATTTCATGATCTCTAGCTGCTGCCATTATCTGCACTGTTCTCAGTGAATGATACAGAATTCAAAATTAGAGAAGAAAAGCAAAACCAGCAGCCCGTTTCCTAACACAGTACTACTAGTGTGAATAGCAAATTCTTTTGGCCTATGTTGGCTGTGACCAGCTATCTGTTCCACTGCCTTGCCTGTGTGGATCATAGTCTTGGGCAGACACCTGCTGCTAAAACTGCTTGGTGTATGGTGTGTTGACACCATCCCAACGGCGGTGGGTAAACGATACGGCCACCCACAACCACCTGTTCTGCCCACATGGCAGCCTGCTACCGAGGCAGCCTGCAGAGACACAGTGACCACCTCCAAACAGCACTGAGTGCCTTCTGGAACAGGGCATGAGGGCATGTCTGCCTGTCATTAAGCGGTCAGAGACACCACTCTGCATTTCAGGTAAGTTTATAATACAACCCAGACCCTTAAAAATATGTGTGCCACAAGCTTGGAAGTGCAAATGAAATTCTCTGAAGAAAAGCCTGTAAGGCTGGAGAAACCATGGTTAATTTCCTTTTAGGGTCCTGTTTTGGTCTTAATTGTCTTCCCACGCTGCTTTGTAAGACATTATTTAGAACTGGTGTTCTCCTGACAACCAGAGCAGAGTAAAGCTGTGATGAGAAGATAGTGAATTTGAGACACAGACACTGCTGTTTCCGCCTTAAAATCCTTCAGATATTCCCTCTATCAAGAGAAGCAGAAAAGCCATTTCCTTATACACATGAAAGTACTGTGACACTCTCCCACATCATTTCAAATGTGCTCAGATACAGGGCAAACTTGTTCCCAACATTAGGGCATAGCCCAGACAAATGTTTTTACTCAGCTTTGTCACTGCTACCATTCAGACGTACTTGTGAATCTAGGTGGAAAATCCACCTTGCTAAGTCTATATCCCCACAGAAAAAGTTTTCAGTATTCTGTTTAATTAAGAATTATATTTTAGAAGAGCCAGTACTATGAACAATTAATTTTTTTTATAAGCTTCATTCACCTTGTATCATACTTTGGACCCCCATATAAAAAGACAATGGAGTATGAATGTATATTTACTTCCAAAATGATTAGGCTCTACCTTCAGATACTTCCAGTTGCAGCTCCACTACTTTCCAGATACAAATATGCAGTTTTTCTTATGCTGTCATAGGTTGATATGTGAACAGGGAAAGGAAAGCTGAAAGCCGAAAGTGAACTAGAAAGTGATGAGGGGGAGTTGAGGACATCAGGAAGTTGCCTCTGATGATTGTAGCAGTGCGCTGCACTCATAAGAGCGAAACAAAGTATTTTGGGATATCTTTTATTCAACAGCTGTTCTAAAGTTTGAAATGCTATACTTAGCCAAGATTTCTTTTCATCCAGCTGTGGCTGAGTCTTTGTGAGACAGTATTAACCAGGGAGAATCATGTTACTACAATTACAGTGGCTGACAGTACTTCCTCTGTGCAGGTGTGCAAGGTGCTCCTTTGAACCTGTCCAGCCCCAGCTCACTGGGACTCTGCCTTCCCTTAAGTGCTGGAACAATCCTGAATTTTAACCTTCTCTATGATTAGGTTAGGACTAAGGGATTTTCTGGACTAAGAATTTGATTTGGGAAGCAGCCCGGCAGCTGCAGAATCTGTGATCTTCAGGCCATATTAGCCATTACCATCATAGAGAAATGGTCATCTGATGGAGTAAGAGTTTGCTTTAGGGTACTGTGGAGGGGAAGTTACTTTCTTCTTACCAGAAAAACCTGCCCTAGTGCAACCTTGCAGTTGCCAACGCAACAAAATTCCTTTGCTTTCAGAGCCATATGATGTTTAACACTTTCAGACTGGATTTGTTCTCCACACAATCTGCTAACAGCTAACACAGAGCAGGAACGCAACATCAATCATATGCTTCCTCTATAAGATGCCTAGATCAGACTTCTGATAAAATACATGCTTTGTTGCAATCAAACTCAGCACTTAGCTTGTTAGGCAATCAGGTCAGGAAAACAATCTGACTGCAAAGATGGTGAGAGCAGCCTGGAACATGACTGGAGGCAGCCTCTAAGCAAGGCCATGAGGTTAGAATGCAACTGAAAGAAGAAGAGGCAACATATTCTCTGCGTAAAAACAAACTGACAAACAAGAAAAACCCTCCATTTGTATCACTGAAAAGACAAGATATTGATTCTTTTTGTGCATCCAAATGAGTATGAATCAAGCCTCTTATTTATCTAGCTCTGAATTATTACTGTGTGTCATCTATGATGTGTAGTTTGGCTGTGGGAGGACTTTTAACTCTCATTTCTTAGAAAATAAATGAAAAATTAGAAAAGCCACACACACACATACCAAAAAAAAAAAAAAAAAGCAAAAAAAAAAAAAACACCTCATTCAATTTTCCTAATTCGATTCAGAAATTAGCATTCAGTTCCCAGAAGTGTTCTAGCTTTGAGATTTAGAAAATAAAGAAAGTGTTTGAGCTTTGGAAATTCCCTGCATTATCAATTTAAGCAGATGCAGAGCACAGTAATCATCACAAGTGCTAAAACACTCATGAAACTGGTATTTTATGAAAAAAAAATATATTGAAGGATACCAATGGACTAATCCCTGCAAAGTGCACATGCATCACCACAAATGACTTTTTATTCTTAGGCCACAGTTCTCAAAAGAACTCATGTGGGCATTAATGATTTCCCCTGCAGTATGTGTTGTTAAATTATCACACAGACACCATGTTTATCCATGTTGAATAAAAAATCTCCGGGCAAGTCACATCCAAGAATCTACAGAATTGATAGTAGGGACTTTTTTCCATTCTAGAATGAATCTAGAGAATCTACTATCTGCAATCATGCTTGTCTGGAATAACCCCAGACTGGTAAAGTTAATGCATTAATGCACAGACACTGTACAAATGCTTAGGTCTCTTGTTAAACTACTGCTGTGATTTTCAGACATGTCTGATTCTTTCTAAGATATACAGCAGGTACCAGTCACACTTAAGGATATCGGGTCCATGAAAAGTGAAAACATGCGTTAAATAGAGATGTTGACTTCTTGTCTGACACTATGGATGACACAAGCAGCCAGATCACTAAGTGAATAAACAGAGCTTTTTATTTTTCCTGCAGCTATGTGAGCTGTAGTTATTTCTGACACACCTGCAAAGCCTCTGTGGAGCTTAAAATAAGTGTCTCACAGAGAAAGTTTGACTTAAACACACTTTTGCATGTGGAATCAGATTTTGGAAGAGATGGGCCAACAGTGCTATTAGAAAGACATGCCAAAGAACTGTAAGCTTGTATATGTACCAGTTAACATCAAATCCCTTGTTCATTGGGAAAAGTGTGTGTGTACATTTCTCATAAAAACCAGGGCTGTGTATTAAAGCAGACAAAACCCGGGTGCAGATCTCTTTGCTCTCTATTTCTGAGAATGTTTAGATTAAAAGAGGGAATCCCTATTTTACCTCATTTTCTATTCCATAAGTAAAATCATCATCACTTGCATGAAGACAAGTAATATAGCAGCAGCTTCACTGCCCACACTAACAAACCCTGAATAATACTGGATGAGATGCTCCTCTAAGAGCCATGTGCCTGCATGTTACAGTACTCCTTTCCAGCACAATTCCTGGTCAAGCATGGGCATTGGGTTGAACCCAATTTGGGAACAGTTGCTTCTTCTCTTTCACTAACCAGCAATCTGAAGGAATAAACAAAGCCAAAAGAAGCTGAACTTATCATATTGGACTGCCTTTTTTTTCCCCAGTATGCCAAAAAATGTACCAGGGAGGCCCTCTTTCTAAGGAAAGATTGTCAGCCAATATATCTCAAAAAATCTGGTGCCAGACAAATCTTTTTTTTCCAGTCATGAAAGAGAAAATTCCCTTTGGATTTGCTTATTACAGAGGCCAACTGACTTTACTTGTAGTAAGATGTAAAAAGACATTAACACGTGTATTATTCAGCTTTTTCAGATTTTCTTATTAGGTAACAGTTAACTAATTTTTTTTAATTTTTTTTATTTTTTATTTTTTTTTACCTAGCAAAGCCTGTGAGAAGCAGTTTGAGCAAACAGGAGCACTTAAGCTCATACAGACACAGGAGCATTTAAGCTCATACAGACATGGTGAAAATGCTGCTGATTCTAATTCCCGTATCATCAGTAAAGATGTCAGCCAGGAACTTTAAATGTGAAGTTTCTCCATTTTCACTTTCATACCTTACAGAATAGTCTATGGGTATTGTCAGAAAGAGAGGTGAAAGGGGACAGCCAAACCTAGACGTGGAGTAAGCTGCAGAATTGCAACCTTTCCAACAGGCAGCCTGTGACTTTGTCCTCTGCCCACCCCTAAAGCATTGAGCAGTATGTATAAATGTCAGGTCTCCAAGAGTTTCATCTAGTGCCAGCTGAAACCAGTGGGAGCTCTGCTGTCATTACAGACCAAATGCCCTGTGTAGGAGTAGTTTAAAGCAGAAAAAAAAAAATAAAAATAAAAAAAAGAATACAATCTACCTCTTGTCTCCCCCATTTCAGTATAGCCTGGCAATGACCCATCTTCATGGGAGGCAAGCAGTGCTGTCTGTGAGATCAAACTTCTCGTGACTGAAGATGGACAAGAAAAGGAAGGCTTGAGCCAACTGTAATATTCTTTCCACAGCACTGTTACCTGTCTTCCAAAGTGTCTGTTACTAGGAACTTGGAATTTTCATAACAGCTGGATAATGGGCAGTGGGTGTTTCTGTGGGGACATATTGAGATTTCAGAGATTAATGTGTCATTTTACTATTTCCATTCTGATATCTCTATGCTGATAAATGCTTGGCCATTGTGCCATCCCATTAGTAATATTTAGTACTGTAAACCTAGGCTTTTGGGAGACAAAAACCATTTTAAAATTGAATGTAACCAATAAAATGTTCTCTGGGCATTTTTCCAGTGCAAACACTCTCCAAGCTCACTATCAAAATATAGCACAGAAAAGAGCTACTAGATACTTCTTTTATAATCAAGGGCAAGAGATACGAGCCTTTCGACACAGTCTTTTATGAACATACACCAAGATGAACATGCAGATATTTCTGATTTCAAATAATATTACAACATCAATCAGTAATATTTGGAGGAGCTTCTTTAAATCTTCCCATCAATGTTGGACTGAATCTTTGGCAGATGGAATGGTCTTTCTTATATCACTCTGTTCTGGCAAATTCTGTTCCTCTCATCTATAAAAGAGGACATTGTTTCCTTCAAAGAAAATTCAAGTAAAGTCCAATGAGCAGTGAAAACAGCTGAATAGGACTGGGGAGCTGGGGGGAAGTTGTATCTCTTGGACACAGAAGCCCTTCTTTTACAAGTACAAGGCTGGGATGAGTTAGTCACTAGCCTGATGAAGTCAATCCCTGTTCCAGTACGCTTTCTCCAGGGTCACCCAATGAGTCAATAAGGAAACTAGGCTGAGAAAGCAGGAGTCCCATCATCCTACAAGAGCAGTAATTCCACTATATTTATTCAGGCTCTCGGGACTATTGAGACCTTTTTTTTTTTTTTTTTTTGAACACAGCAGGCTGCCCAAACCAGGCAATGTCTCTTTTGCCAACCAGGCAAAGAGGTGGGAGTTTTGCAAAGAACTTTGGGAAGGGCACAGAAATTCAACCAAGACTTGTGGTGAACTTTCACATTTAAACATTTGATGGAGGGAGAAAGGAAAAAAAAAAAAAAAAAAGATTCAATCCCCAAATGAATGGGACTAGAATGTGACCCCAGGAAAGGTCACTAAAGCACAGAGGCACTTTTCCACTCTGTTTGCTTTAGGCACTAGAATGCGATCAGGATGCTTGGCAGCTCAGAGCTTCTACAAGCACCTTAGTAGCATTACATTTAGATGTATATATCCTGCTGCCTTATGTCTCAGCCATAACAGGATCTTTTCTGTGCCCTGAATAAACAAAACCTGATCTTTTCCCACATAATTCCTATTTCAATAGAAAAACACTGGTCTTGACTTCAGTAAGCCGCTTTCCTCTATATATGGGCAGGGGCATGCAAAACGGTGAGCTTCTTGTGGACCCAGTTTGAGCTCTGGGCAAAAAATGACACAAACAGGAGCAGAATTATTCAGCTGTGCACTGTAGAATCACTCCACTGTGAACTTCAAAAAGAAGAGCAAGTGCTTTGAAGCAGCCCAAAGAATCCTGCAAAGCACTGGCCACCACACACTGATCATAGTACCAGTGAGATCTGATGGTGATGGTGAAGGTGATGGGTATGGAGATGAGATGGAGTTAGCTTAGCAAGTCATCTGCATTTTGCCAGTTCAAGTAGCCAATTTTTATCTTCTCCCCTCATTTACATTCCTTTACAGTCATGTAGGGTTATTACTTGAAGGTACAGTAGAGTTTGTTGCTCTAAGCTCTCAACAAATACAGTTTAAGAAACACCACTGATGGTCTAGAATATAGAATGCAATAAGAAAGCTTTCACAGATTCTAAGGCCAACTAATGAATGCCTACAAGTTTGTGTATCATTACAGGATAATTAAAAAAGGAAAAAAAATGCAATAATGTAACCATTAACAAAGAACTGTTGCCAGTCTGGAGAACCATTGCTATAATATAAGAAGTCCTGCAGACACTAATATATTGGTCATGACTCATTTTTGTTTCCAGATGAATGACTAAATTGGGTACTTCCAGACAGGTAGGTTTAGCTAAACACAGAATCATGGAATTATAGAATGTCTTGGATTGCGAAGGGCCTTATGGATCATATGATTCCAAATCCCCGGGCATAGGAAGGGTTGCCTTCCACTAGATAGATCACACTGCCCAGGGCCACATCCAACCTGACTTTGAACCCAGTATGGAGCATCCACACATTCCCAAGGCAACACGTTCCAGTGCCTCACCACCCTCTAAGTGAAGAATTTCCTCCTAAAATCTAATCTGAATCTCTCCTCTCTTAGTCTAAAACTGTTCCCCCTTACCCTATCACTATCAGAGTGATAAAGATCTGGCAGATTCTTCAAACCCACATGATTCTAGGGTGATCAGACCTCCTCATGTCCAAATGTTACTCTTTTAGGAAGGTCTCTTTACAGCAGCTGGTGGATAAGGATGTCAGGAGAAGGGCAGACCTGTTTATTCTCCTTTTCATATTTTTGCCTAATACAATCCACTATCCTTTTAAGATAACCAACGCGTTCTATCTATTCAGGTAGTGGAATACTCTGATTTGGCATCTGCTGTTAAAATTCAATAACAGTTTCCTCTCCTGTGTGCGTACATCATTATTCAATGAGGTGGCTTCTTCATTCCTAATTCCATGTCCTCTTTCATGACCCATAAACATGAATTGACTTGATGACTGATAAAACCCTTTTCCAGAAGTAGGTGTTTCCAGTTCTGACCTCATGCAGTCTCTTCCTGCCTTCTTTTAAAGCAGGACTTTGAAAGCCATTCTAGCATTAGTACTACATAGGGTAGTGCAGTTGGGGTGATCTTGCCACATGCAGGAAGAGGTCACATGAGGAAGTTGCTTACCTTGTTCCCCACTCCTGAGGACAGTTTCCAGGAATGAGGTGAGCTCAGTCACAATCCAGGCTCAGAGTGTTCTGCAAAACTACTTCATGGTAGAATAAACTCAATTAAAAACTACCCGTCAAACACAGCTTTGTACAGATTGGCTGTGACTCAGACAGCCCTAAAGCTGGTTTTAAAAATCTGTTCTCAGAACTCGAAAGTAATGATTTTAAACCTAGGGACAATGTCAAATGGGGACTGATTAGCAGAAATTCGCCACTGATTTTGGAATGTAATTGCCTCATATCAGTAGAGGTTAATTTCAGTTAAATAGATCATACTGATATCCTTTGAGACTGGGTAAACTGATCCAAGATGAAGCTGCCAGTTCAGTGATTTAAAATTAGAGCAATATCCTCCCTTCTTCAGGGCCCCCAACATCATTCTTGCTGCCACATGCTAACCCCGCTGCAATCTGATGCTGTACTCAGCTGAGAATTGCTGTAATCAAGTGGGAGGCAACAAGAGCACAAGCACCACTGCTACAAAAGTCAAAAAGGATTTGTTAATTACCCCCAAGATGAACAAACACAAGAGTCCATTTCCATGGCACCTTGAAGGCACTGTGCATATCTAGGTATCATCATTTCTTTGTAGGACAGGAATATGCCCTCTCTTAAAGAAAAGAGAATTCTCTAAAAGAGTGCAATACAACTGCAGCAAGCAGCTCTTTAACATCTGGGCAGGCAGGCACCAAAGGGCTGATACAGGACCACAGCTGTGCGTTGCTCCCACATGAACGGCTAATGCCATTTCCTGGTCAAGAATTCCATTACAAGATGAAATTAAATCTGATAAGGCATTATCTGGTAAAACACTCTTGAACAAAGTGGAGTTTCTGGAGTTTAGGGGCTCAAAGGTACCTTCAAGATGGACTGGGTGTAAAACAGTTCTGGGCAGCTCTCTGGTGGACCTTTTTGTTACCTGTGTGTTTTAAGTAGTTTTTTAGAACAGACATTCTAAAATTAGAAAAAGACATATAGACAAATGACATGCCCACTATACCAATAACTAGCTATTATCCAAATGTCAAGAAATTCCAAATTCGAAGTCAGGTCTGCACACAAGTAATCCCAATTAATATGCACCTTTGGTTTTCCCTTCATTAAAACCAGATAGCTATAGAAAGAGGTGAAATCTAAAGCACACTCAACTATTATCCTGTTAACTATCATTAACAACCCAACTGTCTGAAAAGCTCTTTCTCAGGCTCGTGATGATCTTAATCTCAGAGGGCAGTTCTAGTGCCCTTCTTTTCCATCACATAAAGCCCATATCCCCTGCTTTCACTGTCTGCTCATCCCTGTCCAGAAAACCAGCTCTGCCCATCCACAAGTAAAACAGCACGTGATTCTGCATATTTACATGTTAAAACTCCCAGCCAGGACAGAAAAGGCTCTTGGATAAAATTTGGATGCTTCCTCAGTGGGACAAAAAAATTTTTCTTTTAAAAGCCTGAGCTCAGCATCCTGTATCTGTGTATTTGTACATCATACAGCAGAGACAAATCTGGGGCGCACTAAGAAGAGCATGGCCAGCAGGTCGAGGGAGGTGATTCTTCCCCTTCTACTCTGCCCTGGTGAGGCCACATTTAGAATACTGTGTCCAGATCTGGGCTTCCCAATTCAAGAAAGACAGGGATCTCCGGCAGTCAGCCACAATTCAATTATCTCTTCTAACCCTTGCAGTTCTGTGAGTTTGTGATCTAAGTTCTCCCCAGGTATATTAGACCAGCATATCACAGAACCCCCTGGCATTCAGAGACTCTTTCCATTTCCTGCTGTCTCAAGCTGTCCTTAAGCTCTTTCTTTGAGAGCTGCAATCCAGTGCAGTCTGGCATGCTCTCAAGGTGGCATAATACAGGTTTGCTTCACTAAGGTCTGAGACACACTTAAATCCAGAGTTCACTGTTCCAGTGCACCAAAGGTTAAAAGGCAATGAAAGACTGTGTCACATAAACTAGAAAGAAAATCAGCAGTCACTCACTGTCATGGTTTTGTGATTTTTTGTTTTTGGTATTCCACATTGTAACATAATGTAGATCACTGGGAGTTAAAGCGTTAATGCTCCAGTTTTGGGTACCTGTCCCTGTACATGGCAGAAGTTATGGGATCTGGCCCTTCCTGGTTGTGCGATCTCTTACTGCCTTGCAGGGGGTGTTGGAGGGTGCTTTCCTTGCAGTACTAAGCTTTTTAGATTTGACTCAGTCTCAGGAGCTCTCTCTCTCATATTTTATTTTATTCATTAATTTCAATTTCAATTAGATTGTATTATATTATGTTATCTTGCATTCCAATATCATAGTTAGTAAAATAAGTTTTCCTCCATAGACCGTTGCCGCTGTTTTTTTTCCTTGAGCCCAGCTCCCATCTCCCTACCCCTTTTCTCTTTTCCTTCTCATTCTGTGGGGCTGGGGGGGCCCAGGGGCCCACTGCCACCCTGTCACGGGCATAAATCAATCTAGTTAGCTCTGTGACACTCCCATACTGTTGATACGGAGTCAGTCTCTAGGTTAGCTTACCCAAAAGTCCATCCAGCTTCTTAAATGATAAGTAGCAGCCCATTTTCAATGATCAGAGCTAATTGCCCACTGGCAATCAGAGATAAATCACTTGTTTTTTCCCCTCTCCCTATCTAGAACTTGTGAACCACAAGCATTTACTTTTATACTCTGCATAATTTTTAGGGAGGCAGTTTTAACTTTCTCCATACTTCTTTAATGTTAGATCCTCAAAACATTTATTAATTTATCTCTGTTCCACATGCTTTCCACTTTGCCCAAATTTGTTTCCCACATTCCTTTAAAATTCTTATTTTTAGATGATTTCTGGTCACCTATTGATAAGAATACAAGAAAAACTATTCAGAGCAGCAGCTGTGGAACAAGATAAACAGCACCTATTCTCACTTAAAACTTTACTAAGTTCATTTCAAAGTCCCTAGACTCAGTTCTACTACCATGGAGATATATGCATTGCAGTCATAAATCCGTTCTCAGTGAAAAGTCTGATGGAGAGACATATGAATCCTGGGCGTATGAGGACACACTTACAGGATTGACCCTGAGGGGTTTCAAAAGAATTAATGCTGTCACTGGATTGAAAACTCTGTTTTATGCTAGTAGCACATAAAGCTTCTCACTGCTCTGTGTGGTTGTCTGCAACTTATCAATAAGTATGCATTACTGTGCATATTTTACATTAGTGACTGTCATTCTCTCAGTTCAGCATGCACAGTACTGGCTTGTGCTGCAAGAGATACCTGTTGTTTAACAGAGTTGCTAGCAGCCATCTGAGAAATGATCACATTCTTTTAGCTCTTTTGTTCTGTAGACGCTAAATGGGATGAAATCATAGAACAGAAGTAGGAAGATGGTAATCTTTCCATACAGCTTACATTTAAAAAAAAATAATAATATTTTATATTAATTTTAGCTTACAGTACTTCAGGTTTGCTACTTCCTTCAGCTACAGATGATGAGGAAATTTTGTTCTCCCAGACCTCCCAGACCAATCCAATGCCAAATGGAAGTAATTAGGAAGGAGAAGCAGACAGAAATCCAACATTACATCTGAAATGATGTAACTCATAGAGGAACTGGGCATTTCTCAAAGCATCCTCAAAGCAGTCTGGGTAACAAAATTCTGCTTTCTTCAAATGGTATCAGTTGAAAGCAGATGGTGCTGAAGGTGTCTTTGAGGGAAAAGTATTTCACCCTGAGAATGAAACAGTCTAGCCATAGATATGGGTCATCTGCAGTGCCAGAAGCATGAACTATCAGCTGCATATATCACAGCCTTTGGGTATAGATTGGGTCCATTTCATTTGGATGGGCCAGGGCTAACACTCAGAGACACCACTTATTTGCAGAGCAACCCAGCAAGGCTATGTGGAGGTGGAACCAAGCACAAGCTGGTGCTTTGTCCCAAGAAACACATGTAATGGGACACTTGCCCTGTGCAGCCTGGTGGTGCACCTCTCTCTGGGTGCACCACATTTGCCTAAGGTGAACTCCAGTCAAGCAGTGAAGCTGTGCCAACCTCAACAGGATGTTTTGCTGAATACGGTCACATCCCAGCCAGACCCTACTGGTGTGCAGTTGTGTGTTCCTCTCTCCCACCTGTGGATGTGCAAGCCATAGAAAAGCAGGAGTGACTACTCAAAAGTGCAGGTCCTTTACCTAGGAAAGGATGCTCTGCTCTTCGGCTCTACTTGTGTGCTATTTCTGGACACTAGTGGACCAGTTATTGTGATGGAGATATTTGAATTTCAAATATGAATATTTCATTGACCATCTTCTGACAGTAACATCTATGATGGCTCTTTATCAAGTGTTGCACTCTAGTGCACAACTAAACATGCTAAATTCAAGAGGCAACAGACCACACACTGGGGAAATCTTCAAAGAGTAAAGGCAGTATCTACTTACTTGAACTAGGCAGTCTGAGCACGTACACATGAGAAGAGATAACGATATTAAAGAGTTAATACAAACCAGTTAGGATACTATTTTTGGATTGCCCTCTGTGAAGAGAGAGCAGATTTTCCCAGCACATCAATGACCTTCTCTTACCCACATGTATCTAAGGCTGTGCGCAAGTCTAAGCTCATGCAAGTTATCACTGGAGCCTTTAAAAAGCCCATATACCCAAACATTATGTGGAAGATGGGACACTAAAAGGAAGGAGTGAAGGATTTTGTTAACCAATTCATCACTAACACTGCTTTGGCATGTACTGGTGACACAAGATAATAAAATTTGCACAGCGCTGTTTTATGTCAGAGGAATTTACTGCTTGAGAAAGCTGCCGTGGGAACAACTCTGAAGAGACCTGATCACAAGAGCGGTGTCTGCAGAGCCGTGCAGGAGCTGTCAAGGCTTCAGCAGCCACAGAGCCTCACCGCAGAGCCTCACCACAGGCAGGGTGAAAACTGCCACCTGCCTCTGTTGGGCGCAGGGAGTAGGCAGCCTGCTAGTGACAAATGAGGTGCTAGCTCTGAGGAACAGGCTGGGATCAAGTACAGTGTTATTAATTTGAGCACTAACATAATTGCTCAAGTACTATCATACATTAACAGTTTTCAGCAATTACCATGAAGTTTGATGTTCTGAGGTGAAAAGTCTGATCGTTATATCACAGCAGAGTGGTGATTCACATCAGCTCTTTATGAAGCAGAGACAACTGATGGGAGTTTGCCTCAGGATAATGTTTTTAAATACGTCCATTCTATCACAGAGACTACTGTAAGAAAAAAATGGCCTCCGTTTGTTGGTATTTCCAGAAATCATTATTCAGAACTAGCTGAGGAGGTTTCATATTCTGTTTGTAGAGGATATAAGCAGCATTTTCCAGCAACCCCACTGAATGCAGAGTCCTTTAAAAGATTTGAAGAATTAATTGTATGAAGAAAAACAATTCTCCCTCTGCAAAATTGTGCATACTGAGTAAATCACATTGTTTCATGACTCATTTTGAAATCTGCCTGGATAACAGAAGCAAAAGACTTCCAGCGCTGGGAGCTTCTCTATCATAACCCACAGTGGGTGGCAGCAGAGGCCCAGCAGACAGGGTAAAAGCAGCCTAACTCACCAAGATGTTTATATCTAGACAAGCAGATGTTACAAAGGGTGACTTTTCAAGTTGTTTCGTTCAGTTATTTTTATTATTAAAAAAAAAAAAAGCAAAAAACCAGCTTTCTTGTAACTAAAACAAAAGAGAAGACAGAACGAGTTGACAAACACGTTTTTGTTAAGATCCTGGCCACAGATGTCCATATACTTGCAGCAAGATGCCTAACAGTCAAATTTATTTGAGTACAAGTACAGACTGCAGAGGCTTGAAATAGATGGTGCCTGTTATGCAACATCAGGTATTTGCTTTTCAACTGCTTGCTGTTTGATGCAGCCTGCAAAATATTCAGCCTTGACAAGAATGCTATAGATGGCAATGATAAAAATTGTCTCAGTGAGGACAACTGATAAGGTCATCTCTCTAGCAGGAGATCAGGTAGCTGCTATCAGATGTTATGAAATTATTTCTGGGTCTTTTCAGCGTGATACTGAGATTTTAATGATAGTTCTTCCCAAGGTATCTCTATCTCAGAGCACCTGTTAAAGGGAAACCTTCATTAAACTCAGAGTCCATAAAAAGCAAATTCTACTTTGTAGAACTTTGTAGAGCTGAGAGCACAGAGGTAACCATTTTTGACGCACATTTCCCTTCAGGTTTCATGATCTGAAGTTTTTGACTTTTTGAATGCCTTTACTCCATTTTAAACAATACCTGGCCTCATTTGTCTCATAGAAGTGCAGAGGCAGACTTTTATATTTCCACAAAGGACAAGGTAAAGGCACTGTCATTTCCTTCAGCCAGTCCTTTGGCTGGAAGCCAATGCCCACCATAGCATGGGTGCCTCAGGCCCAGCGCTGCCACCAGGAGAGGGGAGAGGTTGTCTGCTCTATGCTTGCAACCTCATCTCCAGCACTGAGTGCAGGTTTGGGTGCCACAATATAAGGACATACAATTATTAGAGAGTGTCCAAAGGAGGGCTACAAAGACAGCAAAGGGACTGAAGGGTAATCATAGAATCACAGAATCATAAAATCATAGAATCATAGAACTGCTTGAGTTGGAAAAGACCTCAAAGATCATCAAGTCCAACTACTATACTACCCTAACTAACAACCCTCCAATAAATCATATCCCTGAGCACCACATCCAAATGGTTTTTAAACACGTCCAGGGATGGTGACTCAACCACCTCCCTAGGGAGACTATTTCCAGTGCTTAACAACCCTTTCTGTAAAGAAGTGTTTCCTGTAGTCCAACCTAAACTTACCCTGATGCAACTTGCGGCCATTTCCCCTCGTCCTGTCACCTGTCACCAGTGAGAAGAGACCAATCCCATTCTTGATGCAATCAACTTTCAGGTATTTGAAGAGGGCAATAAGTCTCCCCTCACAGAATCACAGAATGACCAGGGTTGGAAGGGACCTCAAGGATCATGAATCTCCAACCCCCCTGCCACAGGAAGGGCCACCAACCTCTACATTTAATCCTAGACCAGGATGCCCAGGGCCCCATACAATCTGGCTTTGAACACCTTCAGGGACGGGGCATCCACAGCCTCTCTGGGCAGCCTGTTCCAGCACCTCACCACTCTCTCTGTAAAGAACTTCCCCCTGACATTCAACCTAAATTTTCCCTCCCTCAACTTAAAACCATTTCCACTTGTCCTGCTGTTATCTACCCTTTCAAAGACTTGATTCCCCTCCTGTCTGTAGGCTCCCTTTAGGTACTGAAAGCCTGCAATGAGGTCACCCCGCAGCCTCTTTTCTCCAGGCTGAACAAGCCCAGCTCCCTCAGCTTGTCTTCGTAGGGAAGGTGCTCCAGTCACCTGATATCTTCGTGACCCCTCAGCCTCCTCTTCCCCAGACTGAACAGCCCCAGTTCCTTCAGTCTCTCCTTATAGGGCATATTCCCCAAGCTCTTCACAAGCCTTTTTGCCCTTCTTTGGACCTGCTCCAGCACCTCAATGACCTTTCTGAACTGAGGTGTCCAAAACTGAACGCAATACTTGAGGTGAGGCCACAACAGTGCTGAGTACAGGGGCAGGATTACTTCTCTAGTCCTGCTCACCACATCATTCCTGATACAAGCCAGGGTGTCATTGGCCTTCTTGGCAACCTGAGGACACTGCTGGCTCATATCCACTGCCAGCTGCCCATCAATACACCAAGGTTCCTTTCCATCAGGCAACTTTCTAGCCACTCCTCCTCGAGCCCATAGGGATGCCTGGTGTTGTGACCAAAATGGAGGATCCAACACTTGGCCCTATTGAAACTCATACAGTTTACCTTGGCCTATCTCTGTGACAGTGACAGGGCCCAAGCGAATGGCATGGAGCTGTGTTAACATAAAAAGTGTTAACTATCAAACATCAACAATAATCCAAAGAGAAATACCATGTCTTCCTAAAAAACTCTTTTTGCATTAAAAATCCATCAGCAAACAGTACAGACCTAGGTCAACTAAAATCCACTGGAGTAAAAAACTCAAAAGAAAATGTGACCTGAATTCACTAAACATCTTGTCTTTCAATGTGGATACCATCTACACTAGTAAAAATCATCTTATACCAGAATAAAGCATATTGTTGTTGTTGTTGCTGTTTTTTAAGTAAATAACAGCAATAAAGTTACCAGTAAAACTGGGACCATAATATGTTTGAAATTCTGTAGGACAACTCCCAACTCCCAGTACCTACATATCTGGTGAACACAGCTTTAATTCATATAGTGCATTTGGAGGTGACTTTGTGGAAATTATGCTGTCAGTATAACTGGAGGAAAAAGTGGATTTAAAATGATTTATATTCTGACTGTTCTTCTGGCTTTTGAGACCACAAATCACAATAGAAATTCAATTCATTTGTAAAAATGAACACTTTGAACATTGCTTTTTTAATTTTGTTTTGTTTTGTTTTGTCTAAAACTCTCATCTTAAAAGTTTTATGGTAGAAAAAACCAGCAACTTCCAATCTGTTGCTTGACTACTTAGGACATACGTGCCATCAAAGCCTCACATTCTTTTTTAATTGCTTAAACATGTACCTCAGATGAGTTTATTGGTGAAACCTAGGCTTTAATATAGCTATAAATTAAAAATAAGAAATAAAATGACAGTTTCCTCCAACAATAGAATGTTAACTTAATCTACTAACTGAACTATTTTCCTTTCGAGCCTCTCTGTTTAAATTTGCGCACATAGGCTAAAAGGACAAAGTTGATGGAGATAAGAGAACATAAGGAGAGAATTTCAGTTGAGAGTCATGAGTTAAATTGGAGTAGAGATCAACTGATGATAAACGAGTTAACAAATGGATTTTTGCAAAACATATATATATTACTAAGCTGTCTCCCAACTGCAGGATCCATGGCACTTAACAACGTAAGGAATCTCGGGCTCAGATCTTTCTGGAGCTGCTGCAACCTCACGAACTTTGTGCTCAATCAAAAGAGGAGTAAGTTTTCAAAACTAAACAATGGGTAAAATTTATTCACAGTGCAGTTCCATTTAGTTGTCTGAAGTTAGCCTAATAATGAATTGTGACCACATATTTCACGTAGCAGTTTTACTGAGTGAAAACAAAAAGGCAGCTTCAGAACAGTCTATAGGGTCAGGCACCATAGGAAAGACCATACAGTATTGGTAACTCACACGTGGTCTCTTCAGCCTAATGTTCACATGTGCACGATAGTACAAAAATCTAGCCTCAGAATTGACTTGGCAATTTAGTCAAAGCAACAGTAATAGTTACCCACCCAAACAACTTATGTAGGAATATTTGTATGTGAGTTCTCTCCCACTGAAGTTCTCCTTCAGGTAGATATATATGGGTTGAAAAATAAACTGCAAGTTTAGGACAAAAGCTGATTAAGTAAACTCTGTGACTTGTGCTAAGCAGTTCACACATGGTCACTGTTATGTTATTGACAATCACGGATCCATGGCATACCATGATTTTGAGACACGAACAATTCAGTAAAATGATGGAGTCTGGCTTCTTCTCTTTCATACTTTGTCCTCTAAATAGTTTTATCTAACTCCAGAACCTCTCTATTCTAGGCCATAGACTTTTGAACCTTTCAGGGACATAACAGAGCTCACAAGATGCAAAAAATTAAATTTGACTGAGAAAGAATCACACAGGATTTTCACCAGGGTATTAAGAGAACAAGACAGATTCTTGCATCGTGAAAAAATGCGTCTTTCCTGTGCCAGGCCTATGAATAATAGATACAAGCAGAGCTTTGGGGAAAAGTACTTAGAAGTTACACTGTAGTCTTGCAGTGGCAGAATGAAATATTGGAGATTTATTCTTCCACAGCAGTTACACATGACCACTGAAATGTCAGCTACTTATCTAACTCTAAACCATATATGACATTTACCTTAAAATAAAATGTATTGACACCTATATCACAAAGTAATGACTGAAATGTAATGAGAGGCTTAAAAATTTACCAGCAGAATCTATTTTTTGAATGGGTTACCCACTCAAAGATGCCATGTTCCATCTCAGAGATAATATTTTTAAAATAACTTTTTATACTCTTATCCTTCTAACAGATGATTCAGGAAGGGAGGAAAATTATACAGGGCTCAGTCTTGACAAGGGTAGAGAATTCTACATTCATGTGCTAATACTACCGTTTGAAAAACGTTAAAGTGTGGAGGAGGACTGAGAAACAGAGGCCAGACAGAATAAAAAGAAAGCTACATGGGAAGAGAACATACTTTAGATAGGCCAAAATTAATTGAATGACTAATTAAGACAGTAATTCAAATCAGAATCAGCTGGTAGTTTAACATTCATTAGACCATTCATTATTCAG
Source organism: Centrocercus urophasianus (assembly GCF_019232065.1). Classification (NCBI taxonomy): domain Eukaryota; kingdom Metazoa; phylum Chordata; class Aves; order Galliformes; family Phasianidae; genus Centrocercus; species Centrocercus urophasianus. The sequence goes on from NW_024884811.1 coordinate 15,112,553, forward strand.
TAAAATTTTTTAGTATTTGCCTGGTTCTAGTCCCACCAAAATCAATTATCGAAGAGCAGCTGTAATAAAGCCACCAGATATACTTCTGCAGATCCAATGTCTACAAAAAAGTGACCTGAAGAAGATGTCAAAGAAAGAGATGCCTTGCCCTGGTCTCATTTAGCACAAGACTGCAACTTGACTTGAGAATCATTCCTCCACCATTCCTCACTCTTTTTTTTTTTTTTTTTTTTTTTTTTTAAAACTTCTATAATAAAGATTTAGGAGGTTTCAGTCCAGTTTTTGCTAGCCAGGTCTTGTGCAAAACTTTTGCATAACAAAACTAAACCACCAAGGTGGTTATATGTAAAAACAGCAGTGCAACATACGGAGAAAGGTTTCACTGCTGTTAATGACTCTGTTCACATCTTGTTTCCAATGGTGACAAGAGGCACTGAGTGCAAAAGGTTCACTAGACATTATTCACTAAACGTTAAGTCCAGGATTTGGAGAAGCTAAGCAGATCTGCACAAGTGCCTTCCAAAAATCCCAGGGTCATTGCATGGTAGGAAGTCTTTTCCTCTAAAAAAGACCTTCATAACAGCTCATGAGTGAGTCATGAATCTTTTTTCCTTTACTGTTGCTAAGGACACAATACATCACAGTCATAGAAAAACTAAAGTAGGTGTTGGCAATACCAATAATCTCCAGAAGATTTAGAAGAAAGTTAAAAACACTAAGAGTGCTGCAGATGAATAATCTGCATTCCCTGCTGCTAAATGAGACCAGGGCAAGGCATCTCTTTCTTTGACATCTTCCTCAGGTCACTTTTTTGTAGACATTGGATCTGCAGAAATATATCTGGTGGCTTTATTACGCTGCTTACTCACAAAAAAATTAGACACATATTCTTGTTATTTCAAAGAGCATAGGTATATCCTAAAGAGTGCAGTCATTTACGCACTGGAAGGGTTTCATCACTGTAATTTCAGGGAAATATTTTTAATTTCCTGCAAAGTTGTTCTTTTCTGACACAATCACAAAGCTATGGCGCACAAGCCCCCTGATGCATTCCAAATAAAGGTTTATTGATCAATCTTTCTGATGTGCACAGGTTGCTATCATTTCAGAGCATAATACAGTAGTCACAATTTGTGGAATACTGTGTTACACATCCAGGAAAAAAATCATACCCGAGTTGCTTCATGTCTCTTTCATAGTGAGGCATGTGTATCTTATATTTCCTCATGCAAACATAGGCATGATTAACAAATATTACTAGCAAAAGAGGAAAAATATTTGTAGGAGGTAAAATTTCTTCTTGGTTTCCTGAGAAGGTTTGTATGAGTTATCTGAACAACAGTCTGCAACCCAGCAAGCACCTTGCTTTTCCATACAATTAAGCACCACAGGAACATATTCTATTCTGAGAGCAGGGAGCAAGAAAGAAAATAACCTTGCAGTATCCTTTAAGCCTTGTCTAAACAAGAGTCAAGATTTTTTTAAAGTGACTGATTATGGTAGACGCCTTGAGACTCCATAAAGAGGTCTGATTTCCAGGGCTTAAGGTGTTGTCTGAAATAGCAGCCTTGCTGGTGCCTCACGTTAGTCCGTATCTTTTAGAGGCTTTCTGGCTCACCAGATTTTCACAGAAACTCACTGGTGTTCCTTTGAGGCAAATAACTTACAAACCTGATGTTTTGTAGCCTCTGCTGTTTCATTTCCTGTATCTAAACCCAAAATACCTATGTATTTAATTCAAACAGATGTATGAATTAAAATTTCTACACTCAGAACTGTCAAATAGGGAAAATTTTGAGATTCTAAAGATTGAGAATCCCCGATCTTCCAAGCTCCAAATGAGAAGAAAGGAAAGAGGAGAAAATGAAGTGTTTTGCCCCTTCTGATGTTAAAGATAACCTTAAAGCTGTAAAACCATCAACTCCTGTCCTGCAGAGACCTCAAGCAGACACACTAAAGCAATAACAACCAAGGTGCTAATTTCAGCAATTAATCTCCAGTTCAATGTATGCTTCAAAGGATACTCATGATCATTTGAGTGTTAACACTTCCAAACAACCAGTATAAAAAGAAGTATCCGGTACCAGGTCAAATGATGTTTTAAAGGAGAATAATTCATTCAGATTGATGTTCCAGGGAACATATACTAAAAATAAAACCGTAGCATCTGAACTGTTACAATTAAAATAATGGGAGCCCATCATCTAGGGTAAAAATGAATCTCGCATGACCAGTGACAGAAAACAGCAGTACAGCATTTGGAATCAGAATAGTTTAGAATTTAGTTCCTCCACTAAATTTCAAAAGTCACCCCACAACCACCTACAGGCTGAGATCTCATGTCCATAGAGATTTTTCTCCCCATCCCCTTCTGCCTTGAAGTTTTGTCTACAACAAGTAAGGCTTTAGGAGACTTAGGATACCAGTGAACGTGAATGAATAGTTTTACTGCAGATGTTTCTATACTGCTCAAAATACGTAGGACAGATATTGGAAACATTCAAGTTTGCAACTGGAAATTTTTAGGGCCAAAAACTTCATTCACAGTGGGACAGAATCTAGTCCTCTCACCTCTGAAGCTCTAGGTGTGGGTTAGAGGAGCGGATTCCATCCCACTGTAACAATGGAACAAGTTTGAGACCTCCTCATGAAACGGAATGTATATGGGACCATATGTCATGCATTCCAGGTTCTGAGAGAGATGACTGATATGGTTGCCGAGTGAATCTTCACTGTATTTGAAAAATCATGGCTGTCTGGTGAAGTCCACAGTGACTGGAAAAAGGGAAATGTTACTCTAATTTTAGAGAAAGGGAGTAACTTTCTGGTGCCTGGGAAGATCATGGAGCAGATCCTCCTGGTTACCATGTTAAGGCACATATGAGATAAAGAGGTGATCCAAGACAGCCAGAATGGCTTCACCAAGGGCACATCTTGTCTGACCAAATGGTGTCCTTCTATGATGGAGTGATAGCATCAGTGGACAGAAGAAGGACAACAGATTCCATCTACCTGGATTTCTGCAAGTCCTTTGACATGGTTCCTCACCAATCTTCTCTCTAAATTGAAGAGGTATGGATTGAAAGATGGACTGCTTGATGAGTTAAGAACTGATTGGCTATTTGCAGCCAAAGGGTAGTGATCAATGGTTCTGTGTCAGGGTATAGACCAGTCACAAGCAATGCTCCCAAAGGGTTGGTCTTGGGACCAATGAAATAACAACTATGCAAGCAATAAGTCCAATTCAGTTCCAAATCAAAAGGCAACAGATGTGACCCTGTTTTGTTTAGCTTTAAGACAAAGTACTCATATGAGCCCCCATGTCACAGATGAGAAGGACTAACTTAAAAGCTGGAAGATCTAAGCCAATAGTTTTAGTCACTACAGTATTCACTGCCTTTGGGTGGGCAAGTAGGAAGCAAAATTTTCCAACTTCTAGGCATTTTCCATTGAATGCTGTTATGGAAAAGTTGCCTCTGTTCAGGATATTTTTGGACTGTCTCAACTATCATATTTGTTAACACCAGGATAGCAACACTTGATGATAAGAGATGGTCATGATCCATTGATCAGGAGCATGAATAACTATGAAGAGAAACCTCAAGAAAACACATGAATAAGTTTGCAGTAGTCAGTACGTCATAAAGCTGGTAGGAAATACGTTTGACAGGTGTCACTGTCTTCCTCTGGCATGACACGTAAAAATGCCATGTTAGTTCTACTTCACTTGTACTCCATCCTGAGGAATGTAGTATGTAGTATGAAAGTATGAAGTACAAAATAACTTTATCTTTTTAAGATTGGTCATTCAGCACTTTTTTATCGTGATAGCCCCAAAAAAATATTTTTAATATGTGAGGATTTCTTTCCACCTTAGATATGTGCTTGTTCTGCCCAAGTCTCTATATCAGGATTTCTGAATATTCCATGTAAGTAATACTCAGGCAAAGAGGTCAACCTTGGACTTCCAGAACAAGAAATTTTTAATTTCTTGGAAATACGTTAAGTTGTATATGTATATACAGTATAGGACATTGCTGAGTCTCAGCCGGCTGACAGCTCCAAGCTGGCTGGTCAGTTGAAGCTGCAGTTGGCTCCATTCCCAGGAAGAGTGGAAGAGACTGTGAAAGTAAAGATCTGTTGGTTCCATCAGAAATAACCACAGCTGAAAGTCCTTTGCAGGCTACTCATGAAAGACTGTGGGACTCTAATGGCTGAAATACTACATGTAGAGAAACTCTGTCCTGAAATGAAATGCTACCTGATTTCCACAAAAGGCTTTCCATGTTACATAGTTCCTATCCTACTGCCTTAGCTGAAATATCATCTATGCAGAGATATTTTTCTTTGCTCCTGTAGATGCTATGCCTATACAAGGTGTTATGTTTCCTCCTCATCACAATTGAAGGACCCCTGTCTCTTAGTGTAAAAACAGCCATGATCTCTGTGGGAGATTCAGGTAGATGCTGGCATTCGAAGGGCTTCACTTCAGCTTCCTGAAGTGACACAGCCCCTCTTCCATGACAGGCTGAAAGCAGAGAAGAGTTGCTCTTACCTATCTTTGAGTTCCACACAAGAATCCACATTATAAAGGGAGGAATCTTCAGGCTAAGTTCAGTCCTATTGTTTTGCTGCACACAGCTACAATTGTGCTTTACACACACAGGCAAGACGTACTTGGTATATACTGCATGGGTAGTCTGTGGTTCTGCAACCTTTCCACAACTGGAGGCAGAGCCTGTCCCAGCTGAATGCCTGTGTCTCCTAGGCAGACAGGAGATTGCTGCCTCCTAGCACAACCTTATGTTCATCAGTGGTCAGTGAAAGGGAGCAGCTTTGCTTCCTTTTCTAGGTCACAGAGCTGAGATCAGTGCATAAAGAAGTGATTTAAGGCTGCATCAATTGTACAACATACAATGCAAAGAAAGTTGGGAGCAGACAAGGTATATACCCTCTTACTTTTGTCAAATTACCTATCTATTCCTCTGTCTGGCCATGCCCTCATTGTTTTAAAAGCACAGAATTGAACTGATTATCAAAAATATTCAGTTGAGAGCTGCAGATGCACCTATCTGAATTCAAGATATTCACCCCTCTCTTCTCTCATCTTCATTTTCTATGTCATATTTTGTCTTCCTCCTTCCCTCCCAGTCAGCATTTTTGCAGTTTATATCATACTCAACTCTGGCATTTCAGCAATCCACTTGGAAGTTGCTGCTAAAGGCTAAACTTTATTCTCTCATGTAAGGTTTTTGTTCTACACTTGAGCAGGCATTTCTTGGAAGGGCAAGTACTCACAGAACTATAGCACACGGCAATCATACTACATGTCCAGATGGTATGTAAATATTAATATTCACACAGCTTTTGTATGCACTGAAGATTACAAGATAATTAAGGGCTATATAACCACATAACTCAGTTTATAATGTGTATGACAGTTATAGGACCAAATTCTGTCATTCTTCCAGGCCTGACTCTTTGGAATCTACTTTTTCCTTTGTTTATGAGGAATTAATCATTTAGAGCCTGCTCCAAAAAGCTCTGGAGTCAATACAAATCTTCCATTGACTGCACCAGGTTTTGGTGTAGATTTCGAAGTAAATGCCCTCAGATCTTTTGAAGCCCAGATCTAAGGCACATTACAAACACCTGCTCATCTTCACTTTTTCCCCAGGTACCAAGGTTGATAACACTTGAATCCTTTCAGCTTGCACAATTACTGAGTTTGTCAAACCACTACACAGAATCACAGCATCACAGAATATTAGGTGTTAGAAGGGACCTCTGTAGATCATCTCATCCAACTCCTCTGCAAAAGCAGGTTCCCTACAGTAGGTTGCACTGTCCAGTTGGATTTGGAATATCTCCAGAGAAGAAAACTCCACAACCTCTCTGGGCGGCCTCTTCCATTCTCTATAAATCAATGTTAAAGAAGTTTTTCCCCACGATCTGATGGAACTTCCTGTGTTCCATTTTGTGCCCATTGCCCCTTGTTCTATCACTGCACATCTCTGAGAAGAGTCTGGCCCTATCTGCTTAATTCCCACATATTAGATATTTATAAACAGTGATGAGATCACCTCTCAGCCCCACATCTGAACAGCCCCACATCTCTCAGCCCTTCCACATATGGGAAATGCTCCTGATCATCTTTGTTGACTTCTGCTGGACTCTCTCTAGCAGTTACCTGTCTTTCTTGAACTGAGAAGCCCAGAACTGGACACAGTACTCCAGCTGTGGCCTCACCAGGGAAGAACAAGGAGGAGAATGACCTTTCTTGACTTGCTGGTTGCAGTCTGTTTAATGCATCCCAGAATATCACTGGCCTTGGCCATGAGGGCACACTGCTGGCTTACGGCCAACCAGAACATCCAGGTCCTTCTCCACAGAGCTCCTCTACAGCAGATCAGCTCCTAACCCCTAACCTCTGCTGGTGCAAGCAGTTATTCCTCCCCATATGTAGCATTCTGAGCTTGCCGTTGTTGAACCTTGCTAACAAACTCTCCATCTTGCCCAGTCTTGCTGAATGCAAGCACAACCTTCTGATGTGTCAGCCACTCCTTCCAGCTTTTTATCATCAGCAAGCTTGCTGAGGGAGCATTTAACCACCTGAATAAAAACTGTGGTAGATTCAAAGCTTATTTCTCTGTGTGAGCTGTTTACAGCTACACTCTGCTTTTTACAGTTTTATTCCTTTGACTGCTTTGCTGATAGCTATGGATGGTAGCAAATATTGCAAGTAAGAGATGTCAATGGACAGATTTTACAGCACTTTTAGGTGCCGTAAGAGTTGTTCACAGACTCAACAGACTGTCTCCTTTTCTAAAACATGGTTGTTTTTTAAACCTGAAGAAAGCTGACTGGTAAACAGGAAGCAACAAATAATTAATGCTCCAGTTCTTACTGCATGCTCTTTTTCCTATCAGAACAGTATTTAGTTAACAGTTTTCACAGATGGGCATTTCAGAGAAGTTCACAAATGGGTGAAGTTAAATGGCATTACTCTGCTTGAACAAGGAAATAATAAATATATAGTAAATATATACATATTATAACACAAGTATATATTTTTATATATAATATGTATAATAAAAATATAATAAGTAATATTTTACAGCATTCTCTCCAAACACAAAGAATCCTCTTACAACAATTTTTCATTGCATTTTCTGCACACAGGTTCAGTGAAAAACAGAAATCTTACAATAAGTTGTTTGTCCAGAGGAGGGCCATGAAGATGATTCAAGGTCTGGAGCACCTCTCTTATGAAAACAGACTTAAGGAGCTGGATGTGTTCAGTTGTGGAGAAGAGAAGGCTGTGGGGAGGCACCATTGTGGCCTTCTGATATTCGAAGGGAGATTATAAACAGGAGAAAGATCAACTTTATACATGGGTAGATAATGACAGGACAAGGGAGAATGATTTTAAACTAAACGGGAAGATTTAGATTAGATGTCAGGGGAAGTTTTTCACTGAGGGAGTAGTGAAGTGCTAGAACAGGTTGCCCAGAGAGGTTGTGGAATGCCCCATCTCTGGAGGTGTGCAGAGTCAGGTTGGATGGGATCCTGGGCATCCTGGTCTGGAGTTTGACCTAGTGGCTGGCAGCCCTGCCTTCAGCAGAGAGGTTGGAACTTGATGATCCCTTCCAACCTGAGCCATTCTATGATTCTACAATCCTATGAAGTGAGTTTCTCAGGGAAATATATACACTTTAGGTGTTTATTATTCCAGTACATTCCGAAGTTTTCTCCACCTCTCATTGTTGTATGCTATCTTGCTGGAAGACTGGATCTAAACAGATCTTATTTAAAGCCACTATTTCATGATCAGGTTATCCCATGGTATGCACAAGACAGAAACTCATAAAGCAGTATCTAAAATAGTCCACATTTTGCAACAATTCATTAAATTGTCTATTGTTTCTACCACTACCCACATATGCTCCCATGTCCTGCAGACTGTGTTTTCACAATTGACTTACAGCACCCCACCAGTTTATTCTTCACACCCTCTCCTGCTCCTCTTTGCTCATTTGTGTACCCAACAGAACAAAGCATCTTATGTTTTGGGCAAAAGTTTTTCAGCAAATAATTACAAAGCCATAGCTAGTTTGTAAAGTAATTGGAATTACATTTTTAAATACATATCTTAAAAGCTTACTTTGTAGTGCTAGATCATTTGTGAAGTGTTAGATCATTTGTGAAGTGATGTATTGTGAAGTTTTTCTCTTACTTCCTGGCTTAGACAAATTTGTATGTTTCCCTGTAGGATGGATTTTAAAACATTGCTATTGACTACAAATTAATAACTGCCTTTTTGCTGCTATTTTAACAGGCAACCAACACGTCATTCATTCACACAAGTGCTCACAAACAGCAGTTTCCCATTTATTCCTGAAAAAAAACACACAAAGGAGGCTAAACTGAATTTGAGCTTTGATGTTGACATTTTTTTGTTACACAAAAAGACTTACTGTTATTAATTTCCACCTCTGCATTTTCATTTTCATGTAAGTGATTATGATTCAATTTCACAATTATAAACAGTTCAAAGATAATAAAGAAGTGATAGAAAATAACCTCCATGCTCACACCAAAGGGTACTCTTCCCTGAAGCCTTTTGTCTATGCAATCAGTAAAAAACAGGAGGTAGCCATGGGCTGCAAAATTCCTGCTGGACTCCCACCAATGCATGGAGCTCTCTGGAGCCTGCAAGCTACCTGTCTCTCTGAAAAGAGCAACTATTAAGTTTAAAATAGATGCCTATTCTCAGTCTAAAAGTTAGGCTCCAGCCATAGATGAGATTGTTCTGTGCTGTCACAAAAATTATTCTCCTATAAGTACCTAATGAGTCACAGTGTGTTATCAGATCATATCTACAAACATCTGTAAATGAGTAACTGAAGTCAGTCAGTGTTATCAGCTGTAGAACAAACTCTTACTTCAACTGCAAGAGATTCCATGTTTAAAGATAACTGCAAGGAACTTGCACTTTGGGAAAGGAGCTGTACCTTTTCAAGCATGTAAGGGATGTCCAACTTTTTAATGAACCATCAGGACATATGGCAAAGAATAATGCAAGAGTGAGATCTGGACAAGGAAGCATTCAGGGACATTTTCACCAATTCCATACTCAAATAATGTAGTCCCTCCCAGAATAGACATGAGAGCAATAAGCCAACCAAAATGTTTTTTTATATTTACTTCTTGCTATATTTATCTTTATGGGGGGAATTCAACAAACAGAAAAGCTATTCCATTGTACTGTGGATCAGGATAGTGATGAAGAAATGCCATAAATATCCCTTTTGATTATTTTTATAATATTCCCAGCATCTGATGGAGCAAGACATAATGATCTAATGCTCTGTTCTAAAAGGGCTTCAGTGACTATTGTGTGTTCTTTAAGCATATGTGCAAGATCATTGCAGAATCATTTTCTGACATCCAAGAACAAGAGAAGCTTTCTATTTTTATCAACTCTCAGACCCTTCATGATATACTGTATATATTATTAAACTTTATTATAACAATATCTCTGTATCTGAGTCAGCCTTATACGTTGAGATGCTCTTAAATAAGTTAACTGAATATTATCTGTCTTCAAATGGACCCTATCACTCTTGAAGAACCTAGAAATGGACCTTATTTGACAGATAAAAGATTGATTTCTAACCTGACTAAACGTGAACGTTAGATTGCCTTTTGAGGATTAGATGTTAGAAGCTCTCAGAGCCTTTTTTTCTCCCATGCTGCTGATTTTTCCTGTGCTGGATCTCAGTCACGAGCTAGACACCAGCATTTCTGATACATTTCATGGGTCTAAAGCAAGTGCATTTATCAGTGTACAGGTTGGCAAGAAATGCGGCGGCACAGTGAGTGGAAACTGCAAGCACAGAAACGTGTGCACTGCCACCTCTGCTGCCACATTCAGAACAAAGGCTGTAGCACTGGTCTGAGGAGAACAAAACCCATGGAGGACACATGAGAAAGCTGCTTTTGCTTGAGAGTGAGGGGAATAAGGATAATGAAAGGATGGCTTCCACAGAGAGCAGATCAGCCAGGGCTGTTCTGGCCCTAAAGAGCATTCCCTCAGCTGCCGATACAAAAGGCAGTAAAAATTCTGATGAGGATTTGGGGCACTAACAAGTCAGCCAAAACCTAAATGATCCTGACAGATATGAGTTTTCTGTGAGTAGATTAAGCATGCTCTTTCCTTCATTTCTTCACCTACCTCTTCTATAAACATTTGTAACTGCCTTCCATATATTGGATGCTGTAAGTACTTCTGCTGGCAATCTTCCCAAAACTCTCATTTAATTTAAACCAGGCTAAGGTAGCTGGGTAAGATCAAAATGTTTTCATCAAGACTATGGTGAATTTATAATCTTGAATACAGTGAAATCATATCAAGTACTCAGCTCCCTGTCACCACACTCCAAGACAGCCAAAGGGAGAAGGACCTGCCATTAGGAGGCTGCATGGACTAGTTCAAGGTCTGGCACTATTGGGAGAGAGAAGCAATCCTGCAGCCACAGCTTTCTCTGGCATGCAGCAAAGTATTCAAAAGCAGACTTGAACACCAGGATTCTCATAGCAATATAGGAGATATTTCTAAGGGGAAAGAACTTTTATTCTCCACACCTGAGAAACTTGCCAAGCTTTCCAAGTTTCAGAAGTGATACATATTCTTTTTCTTGAAAAACCAACCCTGGAAATTTTGAACGTAGCTTTAGAAAGCCTGGTAAAAGTTTTGAGTGTGCAAAACCTGTGATGTACGAAATACACAAAATCAAGCCAGTGTTGTGTCAGAGTGGCTTGACACACATTTTAGTTCTACACTTTTTCAGTTAAGATTTTCAAACGAGGATTTCAGGTTCCAAAAAGCAGCTGTTTACACAGTTGTTTAGTCGGTACATTGGATTCATGTGGTCTCAACTCAATACACCACCACCTTTCGTCCTGGGCCCCACCCTGTGCCAGAAGCCATCTCTGGGTAGAAGCAGCAGCTGGTTAAGAGTGCAGAGGAACAGTAAGTGAATGTTAAGGGAATTATCCTATGGAAAAATTAGTAACAAAAGCAGCAAAATCCTTTGACAACAGAGTTGGGTTTTGATGTGTGTTTAAGAGAGCAAGCTCAAGCTCCATCTACGGTTGGATTCCCAAGACATTTTCCAAATGCAAACAATGGTTATTTTTACTTACCATCTCCAGTTTGCCCTAAGAAATAGTGGGGAAGAGGCTTTGTGCAAGGTGTTGCACCAAAGGAAAAGCAGACTGACCCCACTGAAGGAATTTACAGTTCAGAGACCCAAGTGTTGGAAATATGTAAGACAACATATGCAAAACAATAATTCCTTGGCACTGGCAAGGGAGACTGGCTAGAACTTTTAGCAGAGGTAATGGAGTTAACTGCCATACATGGAGGAAGAAAAAGGGATATAAATAATAGAGAGATAGAGAAGATGAACAAAAGAGAATGGGAACAGCTGACTAGAACAGGTTAGCTGGAGCCTAGGCAAAGTTCCAGAGAGCCTTCTGGATGCTAGAAGTCCTGGGCTGGGGCTGGCTGCAGCCTCTGGCCCACTCGTTTTCGTGTTTCCTTGAGGGCTGTGCAGAGGATCTGGGAGATGAGGCATCTGAGCAGGGTCCTCCCCTACACACTTCTGGGTTCAGAAGGTTGCTGGCAAACCCCTTCTTGCTCCTTTCCCTCCCTGCAGCAGGCCTGGTTTTGGCTGCCTTCACAGCTGCAGCTGTTCCTACCAGCTGGAATCAACCGTCCTGGCCCTGTTCCAGCTCAAAAGCAATTACATTCTTGCAAGTGGATATTGCAACTTCCTGTCCTAAACAATCATGTACTGTTCCTTTGCAAACTTAACCAGCTGCTGCCTTCTACCAAGAGATGTCTGCCGGCACAGGGTGGAGCCCGGGGAGAAAGCTGGTGGTGTATTGAATCAAGGGCTCTCTCTCCTGTGTAGGTTCCTCTGAATTGCAGTGAGGTCAGAGTGCTTCCTGCCAAGTGCCTGCAGAAAGTGCTCAAGTTCTGTTAGAGTGATGAAGACAAGCATCATCTGGGCTAGACTGCAGTAGTAGAGTGCGTTTTCTTGGCCCTAACCTTCCAGAGGAAATCTTCCTCTGTGCCTCAGCTTCATGAAACAAAGCATCTTCAACAGCTGATGCAAGAACTTCCTTGCCTTTGCCAAGCATTTAAAACCAGAGCGTGGCCCATAACACCTGGAAAAGACTTTTGTAAAACATCTTAGTTGAAAAGGTGCTTGAGGCATCCAAATGATTAAGTGGGATTACTAGTCCCAGACTAACATATGTAGTTTCCTGCAGTTACTCTTCTAAAAATGTTCCTTTTAATCTCTAGCTTCTATATCATATGCGCATGAGAAAAAGAGCAGATATATACATATACCAGAGAAGAATCAGCATCCGTCAAAGTGCAGCTCAGGCATATTATTACCTTTTAACTTTGCTGTGCAAGTAGTATTGATCTGAAGCTATTGCAAGACTTTTTATTTCTGTAAATTTTCCCACCTCCAATTTCTTCAGAGGCATTGATTAATTAAGCTCATTCTCCTAAGAAGAGTGTACGTACACAGAATTACAGAATCACAGAATCACCCGGGTTGGAAAGGACCTCAAGGATCATGTAGTTCCAACCCCCCTGCCTAGCAGGGCCACCAAACACACACATTCAGATCAGGTTGCCCAGGACCCCGTCCAACCTGGCCTTGAACACGTCCAAGGATGGGGCATCCACAACCTCCCTGGGCAGCCCGTTCCAGGGCCTAACCACTCTCCTTGTAAAGAACTTCCCCCTAACATCCAACCTAAATCTTCCCTCCCTCAACTTGGATCCATTTCCCCTAGTCCTGCTGTTGTCAGCCCTTTTGAAGAGTTTACTCCCCTCGTGGGTGTAGGTTCCCTTCAGGTATTGATAGGCTGCAATGAGGTCACCCCGCAGCCTTCTCTTCTCCAGGCTGAACAAGCCCAGCTCCCTCAGCCTGTCCTCATAGGGGAGGTGCTCCAGCCCTCTGATCATCTTAGTCGCCCTCCTCTGGACCCTTTCCAAAATCTCAATGTCTTTCTTGTATTGCGGGCTCCACACCTGGGCACAGTACTCCAGATGGGGCCTCACAAGAGCCGAGTAGAGAGGGACAATCACCTCCCAGTCCCTGCTGACCACCCCTCTCCTGATGGAGCCCAGGATCCCATTTGCCTTTCGAGCTGCCAGAGCGCACTGCTGGCTCATGTTCAGTCTCTCGTCCATCAGGACCCCCAGGTCCTTCTCTGCCGAGCTGCTCTCCAGGACCACTCCTCCCAGCCTGTACGGGTGCCTGGGGTTCTTCCGGCCCAAATGCAAAACCTTGTACTTTGCCGTGTTGAACCTCATTAGGTTCACCCGAGCCCAGCCCTCCAGCCTGTCGAGGTCCCTCTGAATGGCATCCCTTCCTTCCACTGTATCAACCGCACCACTCAGCTTGGTGTCGTCAACAAACTTGCTGAGGGTGCACTCAATTTCCTCATCGATGTCACTGATGAAGATGTTAAAGAGCACCGGTCCCAAGACAGACCCTTGGGGGACACCACTTGTTACCGGCCTCCACCTGGACATAGAGCCATTGACCACCACCCTCTGTCTGCGGCCTTTCAACCAATTGCTTATCCATCGGGTCGTCCACCCATCAAATCCACTTCCCTCCAATTTGGAGATGAGGATGTGGTGGGGAACCATGTCAAAGGCCTTGCTCAGGTCCAGGTAAATGACATCGGTCGCCTTCCCTTCGTCCACCAATGCCGTCACTCCATCATAGAAGGCCACAAGATTAGTTAGGCATGACCTTCCTTTGGTGAAGCCGTGCTGGCTGTCTCGGATCACATGCTCATTCTTTATGTGATCGAGCATGTCATCCAGGAGGATCTGTTCCATGATCTTCCCAGGCACAGAGGTGAGACTCACTGGCCTGTAGTTCCCCGGGTCCTCCCTGCTCCCCTTCTTGTAAATGGGAGTGAAGTGACCCTTCCTCCAGTCATCCGGGACCTCACCTGACAGCCACGACTTCTCAAATATGGCTCAGCAACCACCTCAGCCAGCTCCTTCAGGACCCTGGGATGCACGCCATCCGGCTCCATAGACTTGTATTCATTCAGTCTAAGGAGGCACTCTCGGACTTGCTCTGCCCTTACAGTGGGGAGGGATTTACCTCCTTGGTCCCCACATAGAGGTTTGGGGATGCAGGGCTCAGGGACGTGAAAAAGACTAGAATCCTGACCACCACTGAAGACCGAGGTGAAGAACTCATTCAGCACCTCAGCTTTCTCTTCATTAACATATTAACACACACAGCACAGAGAGGGGCAATGTACTCTGGTCTAGCTAACACATAAGGAAGTTGGGAGCCTGTTCCCAGGTCAGAGACCTCAAGGTCTGCTAGAGGTGTCAGGAGAGTTTTGGGGATAGCAAGTCTTGCTCAGAGAGGCACCATCTCTTCCAACAGAGTAGACCCACATCAGTATGTCAGGAGAGTTAAACCACTTGCTTCGTCTGAGACTGTTTGAGTAAACTTCTGTGGAGCGGTGAAGCTTTCAAATATTGCTGATATTTACCTCCTCAGTTCCTAAAGCCTAGACCTTGCTGTCTGTAATACCTCCAGCCTGGGGAATTACCTGGGAATTATATTTACCCCCACGTCTCTGAGACAAAACTGCAAAGCAAATTAAGAGTTGCACTGAAATCTCTATGGCATTAACTATTTGAACATAGGTCCTTTGCAGCTTGAGGAAACAACCCATCATTTTGCCTTCACTTTTGTATCAGCTCCGCTTGTCAAACACTGTTGAACACCTTGACATTTTATATAAGTACATAATGCATTTTGCCTTAATGGGAATACCAATTATACCATTGACAGAGATGCCCCTTAGCATGACTGAAAAAGCCCAGTAGAATTTTGTGAAGAAATGGCAACAATACCAAGTGATATATTGATAAAAGATATATTTTACAAAAACATGGATTTTAAATTTTAAGCTGACATTCAAGTAGACTTTCCACCTAGTGTTTGAGATTTGTGACAGGCTATCTTGGCTGAGGGCCAGGCAGTCCTAGATACAATGGAAACACAAATATTTAAGTGCAAACAGATAGATTTTTAATTTTGTTTGTTTGTTTGTTTTTAACATATTCTGTTCAGGTGCTACAAATTCTGCTACAGTTGCAGCTATAGTAGGATATTTTTCCTCCAAAGTAAGTAGTGCACCCCATGGATTCCAAATGTGATGATATAGGAGAGCAAATAGTACTACTATGTATTGGTTTGAGTGCCATAACTTATAAAAATGATTCAAAGTGTTGTATGGTATGGAAAAGGATGCATAAATCATAGCAACGTATACACTAGGTATAGTATACTCCCAGCTTATGCTGACTGCCATCTTATAACATATGGGAGTACGAGAAAGCATCACATAGAACTTGACTTAATAACTATGGTATCAATAACTGCCTATACGTGCCTGTTGCTCTTGAATACTATGCACTGTACAAATGTACTCCATCACCCTGTTACCTCACCTGCATGATACTATATAGGCAATGCTGATGTGGGAATGAAGCAGGGCTACTTAGAAGAAAGTATAAACTAGGATGTTCTACTGAGTTTCTACAGGAAATCACAACACACGGGTCCGATCTGGGGTTCTGTTTTTTCTCTTTTTTTTGTTCTTATGTAATTGCTGACTCCAGTTTCTTCCTCTGATAGTTTTGTACTAGGTGATTTTCAGTCTGTTTCCCACATGAAAACCTTTCACTTGTCCCTTCATTGGGCAACTTTTGTCCTTCCTCTAGCTCTCTTAATAGGCTATGAAAACAGTCATCTTGTCCCAACAGACATTCTCACTGCATGAAGTGGAAACAGTTTCTTGCACTACTGAGCCAAAGAGTGGATCTCTGAGTTTGCACTGACCCTAGTCTAATAGATAACTGGACCTAAGCCAAGGCTGAGGAAATAATATCATATAAAAACTACTAAATATGGACCCAATCCTGCCAGCTGGGCCACAAGGAGAGATGAAGCCATTTGTTTGATTCTCCTGGTAGATAGATGAGCTCTGATCCAAAATGTGGCCATGAGCTGCACGTGGTCATCACTGGCTCATCAGTGCCCTTAGGCAGTGCCTCAACCTAGCTGAAATATTATATATATATATATATATATATAAAAAACTTTTAATTTTAAATATGTGTGTGTATATATATATATTTATATTTATTAATTTATTTTTTATGCTTAATTCTATTGGGAAAATTAAATCACACACCAAAGCGAATGTCCTACACATATCCCATTGTTGGTTTCACACTCTTACACCACTTTCAACACTTAACAATATCATCCACACTCTGATGTTCAATCTCCTCTCAATCCTCCCAGCCTCCCTTCTCAAATAAATTGTCTTATCTCATTTCCATCATTTGAATAATACACTTCCTCTCTTAATCTCATGTCCATTTTCTTTTAGCTAGTTTTCTCAGAGTTTGAGTATAACCTATTACACAACATGAATAAATGGCAATTTGGATTTGAAGTAACTAAATTGCAATATTAAATTTCAAACTGAAATGAAGTGACACCACAGTAACAAACAAACAAACAAACAAAAATCATGGACACAAAATGTGGAATAGAGAATTCCAAAGGGATCCTTAGATTTGGAAGTCCTGCAAACCAAAGAAAAATATTTAGCATGTAATTATAAAAGTGAAGACAATTGCCACAGCTATGGAAGAATCTCTTCTTCTTACCATCACCTGCACCTTCCCTGTCTCTTCTACTTCACTGTAATGTTCACACGGGCTGAAAAACTTTCAATTTGTTTTTGCACTTGCACATGAATTGCACTAGCTTTATTGGTTGCTACATATATTATTTCTTGGAAAACCTATTTATCTTTATTAATTGTCCTTTAGTAAAAAAACAGATGTTGTTGATTAACAGTTTTAAAAGCTATCTGATTTTTTTTTTTTAATTTCTTCTTATTGAGTGTGGAAGTACTCTTCAAAATGTGGCCCACTTTGTTGATAAGGGCCTGCTACAGCATACCAAGCTTTCAGTTGAATAGAAAAGAAATTAATGAGACTGTGAGCTTGCCTAATTTAGAGTGATGCTTTCTTCTTGTCTACTATTGAAAGACATTTTATTTTCTCTTCAAAATCTGATGAGGAAAAAAGAAAGTTCAGGACATGACATTTTCCAGGGTAATGCAGCTGTGTTAAATCTATTAAACAGCAGCTAAGACCACTAAACCTCACCATAAATCAATAAAAAACATACAATGGTAAAGAGAGTTTTATAGCCATTGCTTTTACTTTGGACTGCAAGTTTACAGCTTTTCAAAGTGAGAGGCTTTGCTCCAAAGTCGTTATTTTTCTGTCATTTTATGTACCAAATATAAATGTTGGATGCTCCCTTCCTATCTCAAGCCACCATCACATGCACTTTCCCTGTTGCTGCAGCTGAAGAACTAGATTGCTTTTAATTCATACCTCCTGTAGAATCAGAGTGAGGACAAGTGAGTATCGTTTGTTGACACGTTATCTTCAGTCCACTGCAGGGCAGTGAAGTCCTACTCTACTTTCCCCAGTAAAGCCAGCTTCTGATGGCTTTGTTGTTTTTGTATCATTTTTAATCCATTTAGATTTATGTAAAAGGTGTGGCTGACTGACCAAATGAGACGTGGTCACATGATTTTCTAATCACACTTCTAATTCTCCCTTCACCTGTCACATTTAGAATGGGAGAGGCTGATGTTCTCTGTGTGGCCAGTGCAATCAAAGATTAACACATGGCCAGATGGAGGCTTTACAGAATAATGCCCCCAAATAGATCAGGGAACCTTCCACAGAATCACAGAATAGTTCAGGCTGGAAGGGACCTCTGGAGGTCACCTAGTCCAACCCTCTGCTCCAAGCAGGGCCAACTTCAAATATAGATCAGATTTCTCAGGGTGTTCCAGTCTCAAAATGGGATGGTCTCTGACAGCAAGCAAGAGTGGCATTTCCCAGAACAATCACCAAATATAGCAACTTCCCAGTAAATCAGCTACAGAACAAACAGGTTTAATTCCAGCCACTATACTGTCACTGTTAGGTATGTCAATGGAAGAGGTTACATTAAACTGCCCTAAATACTTGTCTTCACCTCACCTCATACCTATAAGAAGAGGAACAGCCAGCTCAATTGGATAGTGGCTATAGACAATAGAGATAAATAGTTTAGTGCCTTAAAGTTACATAATATTCACATGTCACCTTCAATTTATCCCATCCCTGAGATATTCAGCCAGCCTTTCTTCTCTGCAACCAAATATCCCGTTTGTACCAGTGATGAACACAGCTGACACATTAGTTAATCAGTCAATGATATTTTCTGCTGCAGCTTTTTTTGCATGTAGGAAAGCAAAGCGAAAGCCTATTCAGAAGCAAATGTACTTGACAATGTCTGCAGCATTTGAGGCATCAAGATTTGTTGATACAGCTGTGATTCCCTTAAGGCAAGTAATTCCGGCTGGCAGTAGCACATTTTTAAGAAACCATGAAGGCTTCCAAACCATGCAGCATTTCGAGCCACCAGTTTACAGAGCTCTTTCCCATAACTATACCTAAGTAGCGTTTAGATAAAAGAAGGAATAATTAGGAAAACTGTAGGGAAAAAATAAACACTAATAATATCATCACAATGGTAGGAAGGATTGATAAAATAGGAAAGAAGTTCAAAGGAAAATATTTTTCTCAAAAAGTCATGCTTTTCACTCAGGCCTTTTCTTTGTTTGTTTGTTTTGGTTTTGGTTTGGTTTGGTTTTTGTTGGTTTTTTTTGTTTTGTTTTTTTTTTTTACATTTTTGAAGAGAGGAGGAGGAAATTTTACATCATCCAAAAGGGAAAAAATAAAACATGAAATTGCGATCCGGTCGACTTGCAGGCTTTCAGCACTGCAGACTATGAAAGCTAGCCCTTTACTTTCAAACAGCAGTAAGAAAAAAAAAAAGCATGGATATTTATGTCCCTAATCTTCAGAAAAAGCTTAGAATTTATCTTTGTGCACATGAAAATAAACCTGGGAGAAACTTAAATCAGGATGATGACCTGAAAAAAGAGAAATGCTCGACCAGGTGCCAATTAATACTATTGATGGGGAAATTAGTATTTGTTTCCTTTGAATTATCCTGCTGGTATTACTCTTGTAACCACTACAGTACAAGGTTTTTTATACAGATCGTCAGCACTGTTCACTAAATTCGCATATAAAGCCCAGAGCAGAGACACTTGCATCCTAATTCTACTTTTATTATTCTCAATAAAATTCAGTCTTTGAAAACCATAAAGGATCAGTGATGCTAACAAATATATTTCCCAGCTGTTTTACACATAATGACTAGTGCACAGATAAAGCAGTTAGAAAACTGAAAACAGCTCAATTGTATACGGATCAGTGATGGCCAATACTGTATCCATCTCTGAATCCCTGGGAGCAGTAAGGCAGTCTTCAGTTTCCTGCAGGCATCTGCCCATGTCACTTCTCCCGCTATGATGCCAAGGTAATTTAGAGACCCTACTCAGTGATCGGGAATTGCCTCGCAAGGAGGTGGGATACTTCTCCTTGAT
Organism: Centrocercus urophasianus; assembly: GCF_019232065.1. Lineage (NCBI taxonomy): Eukaryota > Metazoa > Chordata > Aves > Galliformes > Phasianidae > Centrocercus > Centrocercus urophasianus. Next base: position 15,132,227 of record NW_024884811.1, read on the forward strand.
CTCAAAGACATGGGATCACATCAAGAAAACTTTTCTGTTCCCAGGGTACTCTAACCTAGAAGGCTTCCTCTTGCACAGTAGTGTTGTGCTGGGTCTTTGTGGGGCAAGGGGAGCATCTTGACCCTGATCGGAAGTTGGCAGGCAGGCGGGGAGGGCAGCTCAGGCAAGGCAGGAGACAGGAAGAGCGGCGGACGGCACAAAGCCAGGCCATGCCAGGCTGCTTAGGGCAGCCCAAGGCAGGAGTCAAAAGAGCATTCAAGGTAATATCAGCAGCTCATTAGTTTGATGTTTTTGATCATGAATGCTATTTGGATCTGAGTGCTCAAGCGGTATTGGTAGATCAGCCACTACAAAGAAACTCTCCAAGCAGCATGGAGAATTTAGACGCACAGATCCCATGAACTTCAATGAGAATGATGCATCTGTCTCCTGCGGTAGCTTTGAAGCTCTCGGCCAAAAGTATTCTTAGCCCTACTGTCATGCATGTCCCCAAAGAGACAAAAAAAGAAGGTGTGAGCATATGAGACTGAGAGCGGACGTGGTTGAGGAAGTGAGAGACCAACTAGAGCCTGATCTGGGAACCCTGCAGAGACGGATCATGTCCCGCAGGCTTTATATTATCAACACTTATTTGGAGGCAAAGGACAGGCTTTTTTCTCTTGGCAGAACTAGGAAGCCAGTCCAACATGCTGGCTGCTGACACTGAGATTACTTTCATTGGCATTCCCAAACCATTAATGTTACCTCAGGTATCACTACCTGACTCTGCAGACCCATAAAGCAGAAGACGTAAGATGGAAAAATGACACAAGGCAGAGAAAATGACACAAGGATATGGAGGAGAGAACACTATGTAAGATCTGAATTTGCAAATATTCCAAATCAAGTCTTATCTTTATTTATGAATTGTATTTTCTGAACACTGTTTTGATGTGAAAAGTAAGACATCTCCTATACCATTGAAAACAAGTTCTTTGCATCAGTGCAGCTCATCATGAATGTGTACCTTTACTTTGCACTAGTACACACCCAGCAAACAAACTGCACAAGTAGCACAATACTTATCTCCATCTTCTAGTTCAGAAGGTCTATGCTTAGATCTAGAAAATAGTAGCTAAAGCATATTAATATTAAGCTTTGTGTACAGATTTCCATAGACCCTTGAATTCTTTATTCTGTGGATTAAAAAAAAACTGTGTAGAAAAACGTGCTCCAAAAACTGATTGACAAAATTGTATGTGACTCCTTTCCTACCCTCGATGAAGAGCTTAGCCCAAACTCTCTGTGCTGAAAGATGACACATGAGGAGCAGCTCCTGTGCTTTGGAACAATGCACTGTGCCTGGTAAGTACAACACTTGGAGAGGAGACAAGAATTAAAGTATCTTAGATGTAGTTTAAGTAGGCCTGGAAATAAGACAGGTGGTTGAAAATTTGGTAAAAATTCAAGGTCAATAGTCTTATATACCAAAAAATTAACTAACAATTTCTGTTCTTATCTCCATTGAACATCAGAGAGGAGAGTGCCAGTCCATAGCCTAAACTCAACCCTGTACAATGCTGCTATTGTATACCCTCTACTGACTGTATATCCTTTGCTGACTGCAACACTCCTTCGAGACTGACATTTTGAAGATATATTTTCATGTTGCTATTGTATTTTCCACAAATCCTGGAAGTCAAATAACTCTTGGAATAACAGAGGAGATATTAGATTGCTTACTAGAGTTGATATTCATTTTCATCATTTGTTCCTATAAATAGAGATGATCTTTTTTTTTGGAACACACTCTCATGTAGAGCAATACCTCTTCCTCAGATGGCATCAAGACACAAAACAAGTTTAAAACTCTCTTTACTCCACCTCCTTTCAAAGCTGCACTCAATATAGACACAGTAGTTGCAAGAACACTCACACTGCAATCTATAAGCCTCTACAAATCTTAACTTCAGATATGTAAACTTTAAACCCTTAGATTTCCATTCCACTTGAAAAGCTGTTTTTACATATTAGGTGGCCCAAGACTTTCATCTCCCTTCTCATCTTCCAAAACTAAATGTAGGATTAATAGACACACAAAAGGTGCTCTGCAGCCCCTAATGTTCAAAGAACTGCTAATTTTAACAATTCAATTAATGACAGTGATGATATGCATTTGTAACAAATTAAATGAATATGAGTTTTCTTTTTTATGGCGCTCAATTCTTCAGATTTTTAACATAGCCTATTTTCAGAATAGCAGTGTAAATTCTTATATGTGTAAATTTTCTTCTTCAATACCACAAACCGTTCTAAAATCATAAATTAGATCCTAATTTCAGAATTATATCAATGAACTTTGAGCTCAGTTTTGAGCCTTAGAATACCATTTCCAAAATAGCTTTCCTATTTACACACAACATAAACTTACTTTTAGAACACTCACGTTTTACAAAGGGTGCTCTGAAAGTAATGCCTCCTGTTTCATTATGTAGGCCGACAACATCAAAGGCAAATGTTGGTGGTATAGCAGTAGAGGCTGAGCCTTTCCACCAATAATCTGTTTCATTTTGTTGCTGTGTGACAGATGGCAGCAGAGGGACAGTCTCACAGAATGGCATCTGATGTGAAAATGAGTATGAAAGAAGAGGCGTGTCACTGAATTCCTTCACTCTGATAAAATGGCACCCGTTGACATTCACTGACACTTGCTGAACATTTATGGGGACCAAACAGTGGATATCAGCACAGTGAGTGGTTGGTGATGCTGTTTAACCATGGTGACAGCAACAGGGGGTCACCTCTGCCAGTGCAGATTTTACAAACATGTCTTGTTAACGGCTGCTGAAAATACATAGCAGATGGTGGTGGCTGTGTTGAAAAACAATGTTCTGTATCTGAGAGTTTACTCTTTCAAATAGTGTTATTTTGCTCTTTGTATCTGTTGCAATTTTCATGGAAATAAATATGATGCATTACTTTCAGAGTGACCTACATAATCCTTTGCAAGCCTGGCTCCAGAAACTCTGGTTTTATGAAAAACAGATGATGCCCAGAATTAAATCTAAAGTGAATGAACTGCCAGAGAGTTACCTTCTACAAACAGAACTGTTTTTTTAATAGCATGATAGAGTCTGAAGCAAAGGTAATGAAAAACGAGAAGTAAATCCAGTTTGACAAGATTCTTTTGACTACGCATTCTTTGGAGTAAAGACTGCCTCTTGCTCTGCAACATTTGACTCCCAGAGCCCAGGTCTCACACAGGACCATGATGTCAACAAGAGTTTCAAACGGAAACCAAAGATGGCTGAATACAAGGTTTCTATACTGCAGAAGTCCAAATACCCACTCTCTCACCAGGATTAAGGAAAGCAGACATGGAAACTAATTCTTTCCAGACAATTGATTCAAACTGAAATGTGGTTAAATCGTTAATTGCATTAAAATACACTTAATGTTAAAAAATCCACAGGAAATACTCAGCATGCCAGCCAGAAATGCCAAATAGAACAGAATATTTCCAGTGCTATTGTAAAAGAACTGTGTGGGTGTCACTACTTTTTCTAAGAAAAGCAAAGGAGAGAGGAAGAATCAGCTGTATAGAAATCAGAGCTTATCTACCATGTAGCAGTTCTGCAGTTTCTCACAACAGATCAGCCCCTTTCTCTGGAATTTGCCATTAAAATGCTAGTTCCTAGAGATTACATAATGGCTTAGCTCTTCTCAGTGTTGACTTCTGAAGGGTCACATATGCTTAAATAATGTCTAGTGATTTCACAGTTGCTGAAATTTAGTGACATGAACTTTTTTTGATTAATTGAGGGTATAGTAAAATTTACTGCTTGTATGATCTCTGGGAAATAAAGGCAGCTGGATTTATTCACTCTTGTTCAGTGTCCTCCAGAAGCAGATACAGCCCACCAGATCATGGGAATGTTGCAAGATTGGGATATATTATCTCACATTTAAGGGCTCCTACACCAGAGCAACTGTCTGCTGTGCCTTTAACACCTCTTGTGATCATTCTACTGAAAAACATACAGATTTAAACTCACTGATCTTCTAAGTCACAGGTGCTACTGAAGGGGATGTTCTCCATCTCAAAAGCCGTGCTCACAGGCACTGTGCTAAGGTTGGGTGAGGCCAGGGCAACCTGTGCTTGAATCATGAGAAACAGTGCCATCCCTCCCAGACTGCCATTCCCTTTGGAGGTGGAAGCAGAGCTCAGGCAGCAACAAGTTATCTTCACACAGCAGCTGCTATACTTTTGGGCTTCAGATGGAAGACTTGTTTGATCTCACGGGTGTAGCAATTGAGTTTTACAGACAACTCACGTGCAAGGTAGGGCTGCAAGCCTGCCCAGTCTGATTTTTACACTCATTTTTTCCAGTAGTGTATTTCACTTACAGGAGTGGCTAGATGTATAGCCATTTAGGAAACTACAAAGTTCACTTCAGGTGTACATTTCCATTTTCATAATTTTATCAAGACTCTGCACAGACAGCCATAGTCACTGCCTGTGTGAGATCCTCCAGCCAGTACACTACTCAGGCATCTTTGCAAATGAAGTTAACACACTATTTTGACAGCATTAGATAACCATGGATCATATATACTTGAGAACCCGGAATGATTTCTTCATATGCATAAGATTTTATTCAAATGAGCTTAAAAACAACTACTAAAACTAAGAGAGTAGAAGTTATAAACTATATTGTAAAATATGAAAGCAGCCTGCATCCCTAAAGAATTCTTGCCTAGAAATGGGAATGAATTTGTCACTAAGATGCATCTCTTGAAGAGGAACATGCATCTTCCTCTGAAAGATTTCTAGATTTCTACCATTCCATCAGTTGTGCTTTATTCTTAAAATCTCTCTCAAGGGAAAATAAAATTTGACTTCAGGGATTTCAGGGCTGCCTTGCTGCCAGACCTGTTTAAATCATTGACCCGGCTGAGAAAACAAACTCCAAACGAATTGAGCAGTGAATACTCCTGTGAAAGCTAGAGTTGAGAACTGCTCGCTGCTCTGCATTAACGGTGTTTGAACACTGTGTATACGTGGTGCAGGCTGGAGTGGTGACCTGAGCTTGGATGCAAGGTAGAGACAAACCTGAACTACGTATGGGCACTGGGAGCAGATAAGTAGTTAGCAGAACAGGTGACGGAGAGGGCTATTCAAAATCTAGAGCTTAGCAACCCAAGGCTTCACTCATTGCTCCAGTACAACTACAGAAGCCATAGAATTTTGGGAGGCTCCATTTGCAAACCCTACAAATTCTAATTGTAAAGCAGTTATACTCACAATCCAGGTGGCTACAAGTGTGAAATTCCACTTGATGTGCAAAACAAATGAACAAAATCACCCTGTCCAAGTTTCTATACTTACAAGAGGTTTTAAGCAGTTCTCCTGCCCTCTCTGTAACCTGTGCATTCTTGGCAGTTGTGATACATTAGCATCATGCCACCATGCTAGCTGCAGAAAACACATTTTAGAGAGCGGACAAGAACTGGTGGAAGGTGGGAAGGAACAAAAAGATCTTTACTGGGCAAAGTTGGGATGAGACTACCTTTTGGTCCTGGTATCCGTACTGACAGGTTAAGGCTTACAAAAAAAAAAGTGCCAGTATTTACTGTATGCACTCATGCTGAAGGACAACTATTTAAACAACTGCCTGAGAGTGCTTTCAAGAAATCAGCCAGAACAAAAGTCAGTGAAAGGAGAACGATCATTAAAACACTCTCAAAGCTTCGTAATGTGTCTTAAAATAGTGTTAGTGCATATAGGAATGCTAGGAGATTAAGATCCAATATCTCATGATCTACAGCATCTAGGAATAAGTACTTTAATACTACTGGAAACGTGCCCTTTTGGATTTGTGACTACATATTGTTTCCATCTCTAGTAGTAATGAGTGTCAAAGTTACCTCTCCTAGACCATTATTTTTTGCCATACATGGATATAATTTTGGCTTAGAATTCCACATTTTGAAGAAAAATGGATTACTGGTTGCTGTTTTTTTGTGTGTGGTTTTTTGTTTTAAGATGACACCTTTAAAAGGTAATACAGAAGACTGGCATATCAGCAAACAGCTAGATGCTTCAGAAGTGCAATTTATCAAAGAGTAATCCAGGTCATGGTTGTGACTTATTCAGCTTTCCTAAAATATGACTGTACATAGCGAAATGTTTCTGCTACTCATCTGAGCATCAGTACACCTCACACAAGTCCACTGCTTATGATTAATGGCATCATCCCAGTGTACACCAGTAAAAATTTGTAGCTCATCACAGATTCTGCTTATAACATTGTTCATCCTTTTTCCTGGAGTTCTCCCACTGAAGCACATTAGTATGTAAATGTCAGTATATCTAGCACAATTTACTCCCAAACACTGGTAATTTCAAGAGAAAAATCAGCAAACACCTGATGGCTAGATTATGCAAGTCTATTTGTCTTTATTAAAAGAAGTAATTCTGAGACAGCTTTTTAAATCTCGCTTGCTCCACCTGAACTTTCTTTCGGATATGCCACCTAAGACTTTCTTTAGTAATGTCAGTGGATATCCTTCACATGTTCACCCACACAGCCCATGCAACTCCCCTTATTGGACTTCAGTGACCAAAACAAAGCTCCTCAGAGATTAGTAAAGAATTTTCAGCATCAGTGCACCCATGGGATTCAAGGGACCTCACAAATCACTTAAACATCAATGAAATTTTATTCCTGTTTTGGTCATGTTACCTCTTCAAGAGCACTGTGATCTGTTCAGATGCTCCAGCTCTGAAACTCTTCCAAGATACATTTCCTGTTCTAAACTTTTCTGCTGGCTACTTACAGCAAGAGAAGCTGGTCCAAATGCAAGATCCAAATGGTCATCATCTCTGATTGCACCAAAGTTAACTTAAACTACACATTTTAAATTTTTACTTAACTCAAAGGGGAAAGTGCCATTAATTAATCATACAGCTACCTGCTTCAATTGCATGCACTGATCTTCCTTCCCGTGTGTAGTGATAGCTGATCCCAAAGCTTTGTGGTTTCCTTATCCAGCTGAGAGGCACGCGCAAGACTAAGGATAAACTGTGCTAAACCAAATGGGGCTGGAACACAACACTTTGTGACTGCAAGAAAAGGGAAATAATTGGTTACCTGTCATCTTCAGTCACTGTAGACATCCTGCCGCCATAAATGTGATCAATCATCTATGGCTGGAAATTTAAGGAAATTCTGATAATAGTTTCCATATGATCTTTTCTGCTAGCTTTGCAAGGTTGACAAAGGCTCAAGAAAGCCTGCATTTGATTCCTGTCACTTCTTCTTAACTTAGTCTGCTGTAAACATACCAGCAACTTTCAACTTGGAATGTCTCTTAATATCTTCCATGCAGAAACAGTCAGTGGAACCATCTCTTGTATCTTCCATGCTGACTAGAAGAGAGCCATGTCCATTTAGCTCTGGCGTAACCATTTGGCAAATAACCTGCAAACACTCGATAAAACAGTTGAACATTTTAACCTGTCCCATAGTTCACTTCTTGTTCTTTTCTTCTCTGAGGATCTTTGCTCTAGTGCAAATTTTTGTAGGATTTTCTTTCAAGGTGTCCCTTTGATAGCCTTTCTACTGACTCTGCACTGGGCAAAAGCTTCCAAGACTTTAATAGAGCCAACCAATAGCCACCATTCAACCCAACCTTGAACACCCCCAGGGATGGGGCAGCCACAGTTTCTGTGGACAACCTGTTCCACTGCTTCACTACCCTCTGAATAAAATATTTCATCCTAACATCTAACCTAAATCTCTGCTTTGTAAGTATTAAACCATTCCCCCTTGTTCTTTCACTGTCAGACTGCATAAAAACTTAGTCTCCCTCCTGCTTATAAGATCCTGTTAAGTATTAGAAGAGGTTTTCTCAGAGCCTAGTCTTCTCCAGGATGAACAAGCCTAGCTTCCTCAACCTTCCCCCATAGGAAAGGTTCTCCAGATCTCTGAATATCTTCGTGGCTCTCTTCTGGATCTACTCCAACAGTATTACATCTTTTTGTGCTACAGTCCCCAGGACTGGATGTAATACTGCAGGGGTCTCACAAGGACAGAGGAGGACAATCTCCTTTCTCTCCCTCCTGGCCACCTCTCTTTTGATGTAGCCTAGGGTATGATTGGTCTTCTGGACTTAACATCCACCAGAGTTCCCAAAATCTTCTTCACAGAGCTGCTCTTCTCTCATTATGTAAAACTTCGAATTTTCCCTATCCAACTGCCAAACCTTGCACCAAGCCTTATTGAACTGCATTATGTTCTCATAGGCCAACTTTATAAATTTGTCCAGGCCCTCTGCGTGCCATTTATCTCTTCTGTTGTATCAACTGCACCACTCAGCTTGATATCATCAGAAAATTTGCTGATTGTACACTCAATCCCACTGTCTAGGTTTTGATAAAAAATATTAAAGATAGTCAATCTAAAATGAATCCTTGGGAGACACCACCTATGACTGTCATCCACTTGGAGTTTGAGGTGTTGACTATACTCCTCTGACTAAAACCATCCAAACAATTCTTTTACCACCCTTCCAATCCATGTATTTCTAATTTAGTTATAAGATTGGTGCAACACCATCAAAGGCCTTACAAATGTCCAGGCAAATGACATCGGTTGCTCTTCCTTTACATACTGATGCCATCAATCCACTGTAGAAGATCACCAGATTGGTCAGGCTTGATCTGCCCTTGAGGAAGCTGTGCTGGCTTTCTCAGCTGACCTATTCATCCTGCACGTGCCTTAGCACAGCTTTCAGGAGGGTCTGTTCTGTGATCTTCCCAGCCACCAACATGAGGCTCAACAGCCTGTATTTTACTGGATCTTCCTTTCTACCGTTCTTAAAAATGGGAGCCTTGTTTCCCTTTCTCCAGTCACCAGAAGTTTCACTTGACAGCCATGACATCCTGACATGATGGAGAATGGCTTGGCAACCATATCAGCTAGTTCTTTCAGAACACTAATATTCTTCTCGTCCAGCTCCATAGAGTTGTGCATATTCAGTCTAATGAGGTGATTTTCGACTTGTTTGCATTTACAGTGTAAGGAATTTTGCTTTCCTGATCCCATAATGGATATGAGAGATGTAGGAAGCCTGATTGCCAGTGAAGACTGAGTCAAAGAACTCTCTGAGTACCTCAGTCTTCTCCATATCTGTTGAAGCCATTCCTTCCTTCCCTTTCATTGGAGGGGGTACACTCTTTTTGGCCTTTCTCTTCTGATCAGTATAGAACACTTTCTTGTATTTGTTTTTGTTTTTCATGTCAGCCCTGATCCCATTTCTATTCTTCCAGACAGCATTCCTTTATTCTTGCAGGGCCATCCACTCCTGCTTCTACTTCCTGTTCAACTGGTCAAACTGGAAAATGGCAGTACACCAAAGTGCCAAGAAATAACGAGAAAGACCTTATGTGGATAAACTAGTAAACAACTAGAGACATTCTAACAGGATGCAAGAGCCAGAATCACACTATTCTGAGTCTTTGATGGGGTATTTGATATGATTGTTTTCATGGAGCCCCAAAGCAGTTTCTGAGAACTGTTCTAGTGTATCTTGATATTAATCAGATGGAGAGGTGCTCACAGGTCAAACATAGGACCGAAATCACCTTCTGCCTCTGCTAACATGGTCACATAGGGTTTTTTCAAAATGACATGGGAAAAGAGAACAAAAAGAACAGCAACTAAACTGCATATTGTACAAATCCACTGGATGGGTTCCAACACTGAAGCAGTAGGGATGTGCATTACTAAAAACACTGGACATTTATTTGTGTTGAAACAGTTTCATGCTGCCTAGTTAGTAAAAGTCAGAAAAATTGAAAATCAATTTTTATTTTTTTCCTTAAGATGAAAGTAAAACTATGCAATTAACTTATATGCCTATTGATCACATAATGAAAAGTGCAATTAGATATATTGCTTGCAAATCCTTCCATGGTCAACGATAGCATTTGAAGTCAATGAAGCAAGTGGGTATATTTGAGCATGGGCTCTAGATAGAAAGCAATACAGAAGAGGTAATCAAGTTAGTATTAAATACAGTTATCCGGTTCAGTTAGACCACACAAATCATTTCTAAAACACAAATAACTCCCCTAGTGAATGAGATCATTAAAGCCAATATACTTTTAAAATTTATTTATTGAAAGCATGGCACTGAAAGCTTTACTTAGAAATGAGAAATCCAACAAATTGGCAACAAAATATAGGATGGAAGGGAAATAAAAATAAATTCAGAACAGCGGGCACAATGTCACAGATAAGAAACAATAAACGCTAGAAGCTAATCCGTGACCAAATTTACAGAATTGCAAAGCTCAAGTGACTACCCTCAGACTGTTTTCGCTTAGTAGAATACTCAAAAACCTCTTCCTAAGACAATTATCATTTCCAGAATTAATCACATACATTTGAATGTGTTGACAACCTAAGTGTACTGTTACACACTCACCGGTGTCTGTGATTCTTTTCATGTCTTCTTTCAGCAGAGTGGAAGCTGTAAGAAATGGCTTCCCTTTTTGCACCCTTTTACTACATTGAACATTAGTGTGCGTACACTGAGATGAGTGTATTTTCACATTCAGGAACTCTTCTATGTTAGACAAGCAACTTTGATGCACAGAAATAAACATACAAATATAAACATCCAAAAGAAAAGAAGTGAAAAAGCTAAGCTTCTCAGAACCACTTTCTTTCAATTGTACAGCATAGCTTTCCTTATATTCTCTTTTCCTTTTCAACTGTGTTTGTTAATACATTTCTGCTTATATAACATATATACCTTAATACACACAGGAAGTGCAAAGTTATACAGCTTTTTACTATCCAGACTTCTGTGTATTTAAATGCATGCAGTTAACATTTTCTTAAATGCAGTCAAAAGTAATTCATAACAATTTCTTGACAGGATAGTAACAAAGGAGAATGTAATTAGTATTGAAACCATTAGGACTCTGCAGAACAGCCAGCTTTATTTCAACCAGCTGTAGGAGCATCAGCAAAATATTAAAGAATCAAAACCAGTTTAGAACTCAAGCTTCAGAGCAATTAATACTGAATAAAAATTTTCCCTGTGAGAAAGAAGAGAGAGAAGGGGCAGGAGATGCCCTTTTATGCTCTGACAGCACCTGAGAAGCAACGCAGATGGACAGTCTGAGACTTGCTCACTCATTCAAGGGAGAAGACTACTCCCCAGCCTCCTCAATCTATCCGGCAATGCTTTTCACTAGCTAATTTTATCTCATTTTAAGCAGGGAAGAAAAATATCGTTCTTGTTTTCACTTGCTTTAGCCTGTTACACAATCAAGGTATGATTATCTTTTTGGCACGTTTCTGTTGCCAAAGTAGATGATCTGTAACACCACCAGCCATTTCTATACCTACCTGTCATTATAAACTGTGCTTCCTATGAGCCCAGGCATATCTCACTGATGGATAGCACTGTGAAATTCAATCTAAAACATAAGCATTTCATGACAAAAATACAGGGAAGTATGCTAAAGATGCTTTCGCTACACTTCATAGTATTTGTTGTGATTTTGACCAGTTGATGCCTGTGTTTTAGGCTATTCTTTTTGTATTAGTTGGTATTTGAATGAATAAGAGAAGACAGTATACCTACATTTCACCCCAGGCTATGTAAATATAAAGAGCTCAGCTTAAAATGTGCTCTGCAGAGAAAAATCACTCTGAGATTTACAAAGTAAGAAGAAAGTTGCTGACATAATCTAGGCAAGAGTAAGCACAAAATAAATAAAATTTAAAAAATACTCTCCAAAACAAAGATATCTCATTTTGTCTTGACCACAGGGATTTTAACTCAAGGGGGAGCTAGGTAGCTGGTTTTATGAGCAGAATATTTTTGCACATTTACATTTGAAAATGTAAAAGAATTAATTAAACCTGCCTATGTTCACAATTGATATAGTTGACAAGGAGACATCTATGTTTATCTCCTAGGGCAGAACTGATGACTGCTTACTGACAGTGGCTTTCAATGAGAGATCCCATAATGCTTTAATTCAGTTGTACTGCCTGTTTCTGTAAATTGAAGAAAAGCACTCAAGAAATCTTTCTTTTTCACCTCCTGATATCAGATGAGAATTGAAAGGATACTCAGTTCTCCCAAACATAAAAACTCAAAAATTAGACAGAAGTTATACCAGGTAATTCTTTTTTTTTTTTTTAATTAGAATATTAGAAAATATATGTGATACATTTTCCTGATTGTGTATAAATCTTCAACTGAGCAAATTTAACTGCTCAAGCTTGATAGGTTTGTTGCACACCTGAGTCCACAGTGTATTTTCATATCACTTGTCAAGCAGGTGTTATAACTAGATAGAAAATTAATCATGTGCATTAGAATGAACCTAGAAAAGCCTCAGGAGTTGAAGTAGCTATCACCAAGGCTGACAGAGCCAGTAAGCTGCAGCAATAAGAAAATTATGAGAATTTAGATAAAGTAAAGAAGGAGGCTTCACATAAGTATATTTTAATGGAAACTCCTACACAGTTTCTCTATAACTCTTCTTTTTGGGGTTGGAGTTTGTCATTCACACTGCTGAGAAACAAGCACATCCTACTATAATGATAATAATAATAATAACAACAACAACAACAACAAATCCCAAATCATAGAAAGAAAGTGAAATATCAGCAATACTTAATTATCTATCTATCTTAACAGAAAAGATTTCTAGGAAAAAAAAAAAAAAAAAGAATGTGTTTGTTTTTGATAGCAGGAAGAACCTGTCAGCTCCATTTCCTGCTGTAAACAGTAAGTAAAGTGATCCCAGCATTCTGGGCAAGAACAGGTCAGGTGGGGAGTTGTCTTGTTACTGTTTTTTCAATACATAAGTCAGCTTTATGAAAATAAATCTTCTTGCAAAATGATGATGATATTTGTCATGAGTAATTTCATTTCAGTCAGACCTGTGTTCATGCCCTCTGGTACCTTTGAAAGTGCTGTGAGGCAAGAGCCAAAATTGAACAAGCTGAAGGACTTGTTCCACTTAGGCTGGCCATGTGACTGTTTATCACTGGTAATACAAATCCCCACCGACCTTGAAGCTGTCCCAGACGTCTTAACTGAAGAATTACTACATAGAAGCTACAGGGTCATCCTGCCTGACCTCTTCTCCAGCTCACTAAATTTCCCATGGCCAAGGGAGGAATGTAAAGCCCACTTCCTACCAGCCTGCCCATGTGTGTATCAGTGCCTTAGCAATTTCCATCTCTTATTTATTACATAATAGATGGAAGGGGAAACAAAGCTTATTCACTTCTTGTGGCTTACATTTGCCTGTGTTGTGTAAAGCAGAGAAAACCTGCAGCAGATTACCTGGAGAAAAGTGCTTTCGGCTTCTCTGTGGCTAAATAAATGCCAGGGCTGGGACAAGGAAAGAGGGAGGAGAAAGCTTCTTGGCCATCTGGCCCTACCCTTTTTTCAGTGGTGTTCCTCGTTTTGTTACTGAACTGTAAAATGGGAACAGTCACACAAGATTTATTCCTTTCAGAAGTAAGGCACGAGCTGGAACTGATTTGTCTTACGTAAGCTTAACAATAAAGTCTTCGCTCTCTGAAGTGACAAGGAATACTAGTATGAACCAGATGAATTCTTAAAAACTTCATGTCTGGACTGAGCCTACAAAACCAAACACATGATCCCATGTCTTATCACCTCCACTCCTAAATTCAAAGCATATGACATAACCATTGCAACAAAGTCTACGGAAGTTATGTTTAGTTAATTACATTAGAATTTATTTACATATACTCATTTAAAACAGAAGGAAAGAGTTGCAGCTAGAAAAAAATGGGCAATTCTCCATTTCTAAATAATGCTTGAACCAAAGCATGTAACAAAAATATTGTTTAATTAAGTCAAGAGTTATGACTTACTACAATGCTAAAAAGACACCCACGCTCATTCAGTAATTTAAATCCTATCACAACTCAGTCTGCTTGTTAACAGCAATAATTCAGAGGAAATTTTGTAGAATAATAGAATCATGGGAAAAGTCAACCAAATCATCTAGTTCAATTGTTCACCTACCACCAGTATTGCTCATATGTCCCTAAGTAACACATCTATCTTTTCCTCAAACATCTTAAGGGATGGTAGTTTCACCACCTGTTCCGATGCCTGACCACACTTTCTGAAAAGAAATTCTTCCTAACATCCAACTTGAATTATATGAGGGCCAATCCAAAAATAATGCTTCCTATTTTATTATGTTGGCCCATGACATCACAGGCGGATGTTGGTGGTATGGTAGCAGAGGCTGAACCTTCCTACCAATATTCTGTTACATTTTGTTGCTGTGTGACATATGGCAGCAAAGGGACAGTCTGACAGAATGGCATCTGATGTGAAAGTGAGTATTAAGCAGAGGCGTATCATTGAATTCCTTCATGCTGAAAAAATGGCACCTATTGATATTCATTGACACTTGCTGAAACATTATGGAGACCAGACAGTGGATGTGACTACAATGAGACAGTAGGTGGTGTAGTGGGCTTCAGCAGCGGTGACAGGGGCGTGAAAAACAAGTCACGTTCTGGATGGTCACACAGATTTTGGCAAGAGTAGCATGCAGGCTCTTTGTTCATAGCTGATGGTTGTAACTTTGCTGAAGAACAGTGTTTTGTAGCTGAGAATCTGTTCTACCAAATAGTGTTATTGTGCCATTTGTATCTGCTGTAATTTTCATGCAAATAGAAATTATTACTTCTGGAATGACCTATCTATTACAGGACAAATCTCAAGCATTCAACTGGCAGCATCAAAATCAACTCTAACATCACCCAGTTGGTAGCAGCAAAAGTAACACTTTGTAGTTGAAAATGAACACAAATGCCCTCTAAGGCCTCATATAAAAGGTATTTTGAAAAGAATTAGCAACATTCTATCTCCTTGTTTAATGCCTGATGAAGAGCTACTTAAACTGGTAAATTAGCAATTACCAAAAACACTACAGGTGTGATCTGAGCATGGATGCACAAGAAGGGTCCTGCTCCGAGTGGCTCCAAGTGAGCAACTGCTGCCTGTGAACAAAGGCATGAGAAGAAAACCATTGGCTCTGCAGGGAAAGGATGGGAAAAGCAGTCCAGAAGAGCTAACACAACCTCCTGGCCAGAGCTTTGTGTATCATCATTCACTTACAGTTTCCAGCAGGAGGGAGGAGGTGAAAAAAAAAACGGAGCAGGACCCTTCTTGTGCATAAAAAAAACCGGAACCAAAAACAAGATAGAGACAAAAAGGCAAAAAGAGTGCAACAAAA
>NW_024884811.1:15147633-15150008 GCF_019232065.1 Centrocercus urophasianus
CCCACATCACTGAGAGAGCGGAAGAGAAACCAGCTTGCTCACTCAGAGGAAACAGGAGTGCAGCAAAAGGGCAGCAGAGGACATGGCACCAAAAGACCTTGTGATGTGCCAGCTGGCCTTGTAAGGCTCTTTATTGCAGCATCTACAGAGTTGTTAGTGGATGTTGAAGAGAAAAAAAAAAAAAACAGTCACTGATCTCTGAGACACCTGTATTTTCCCCAGTGGGTATTTAGCTATTCAGTCATTCAAATTTAACCTAAATGACAGCTGGCAAAAGAGAAGTTTTTCTTTTGGCATCCAAGAATTTATAGTGCTTTCTTTTCTCCTCACTGTTAATGATTTTGAAGGAGGAAAGAAATGTGCATTCACAAAACTAAGCAGAAACCATGAATTAATCATTTAATTTTCACAGAATCACAGAATTGTAGGGGTTGGAAGGGGTTGATGTTACCAATGATCAGTTGACAGCCTAGGCTCAGTTCCGTATCTGCCCAGCTGAAGTCAGGTATATCTCCTGTAACTATTCAGATACAGACTCAGATACAAAGGTTCTTACAAGTTTGTAAACACGTTTTTTTAATATATATTTACCTTCAGAGTGTGAGTTAATTTGAAACAGGTTTAACATGAAACTTAGCAAGAGTAAACTTTCTGATTTAAAATGACATAGAGGACTCATCCCATCCAGAAGAAGGAAGGAGATTATATTAAATATCTGTATTGTTCAAACTTCTCAGAAGAGAGAAGAAACCTCTTGCCACATTGCAGTCTTAGATAAATAGTATTCAATCCCTACATTGTCACAGCAGAAAGAATCACCTCACCTTCAGAAAAAAGACTTTCATAACTTAGTGAAATACTCATAGCAAACATTCTCACTGTAATCTTGTTTATTCTGAACAAGCCAGTCAACTGGCAATACAGCTTCAATATCCCTCTTGGCACAGTAGAAGCTGATGCTCACATAAACACGTGGCTTCCTCTACTGTCTCTGCCTGAAATAATTAAACATAAAACAGCTTTCGTACAGGAGGGGCACAAGCAGAAAAGCACTCTGTGTTTAGGATAGAGCTCAGAGTGCTTAAGAAGTAGTATCTATTAAGATACCACCTGCAGTTTTACACAACCTAACATATTCCTTCCAGCTTTCTTTACCTATATGGCAGGGCCTCCAAACACCTACCTGGATACTCTGCCTTGAGGAGGGTGGTAACAGATGCCTTTCACAAAATTCGTAGTAGTCACAGATTACATCCTCAGCTCTCCAAGAGAACAAAAGAACCAGCAGTCTGACACCAAAGCCCCTTGAGTGCCATTTCCCCTGCAGCCACCTCTCAGAGAATGAAACATAGGTTTGTTATCAGCTCCCAAACTTATCACCTCCTTCCTGAGCTCAGATTGGTTCCAGTTTCCTCAGCTGACTTGCACAGCTGTCAGATGACAGCTGCAAGGGACCCACTCCTTGGGTCTGCTGTCACCTCCATCACTGGGAGGATGATGGGTCTTTCAGCTGAGTAATGTCTTACAGGGTTCTGTGAGAGCTTAAAAATTATCAACTTCAGCAAAACAGACCAATTGATACTCAGTATACATTTTAAAGCGGCTAGATTAGCAATAGCTGCTGAAGAAGGGACAACTTGAAGGAAAGGCTGAGAAAAAAGTTTTTCATGCCATTGGTTCACAGCAATAGATATATTGGCAATGCCATGTCACTGCCAATATGAACAAAGCAATGGAAGCTCTATGTGCCCTGGAGCTGCAATGGCAATTGAACTTATGTTCGTATTTCTGCTACCGATCATCCAAAGTATTTGACATCCATATTGTTAGGAAGTAAGGCAACATTCAGGCTTTAGGTAACCTTCAGAGCAATCTAAGAGATAGGAAAAAATAAGCTTGTGCTACACCTTAGGATATATCTGTCCACTACCTTCCCATCCATTATTCTTGCAGCGCATGATTTAACATAAATGAACAAGATCCCAAGGGTAGGAACAATGCTAGTGAAGACTGAGAAAAAATGCTGAAATGAGTGGGGTTGTTTGAACTATATAGCTGAGAGCCAGAAAGTCTAAAATCATCTAAGCGTGCAAGCTGGGATTGAGGGCCAGATGGGAAATATTTGAACTTGGTACTATTATTGACCAGGCAGTCCAAAATACAGCCGTTTAAAATTCTTGCTTTCTTTAGCCAAGTTCTTTCACTTGAATATCTAAAGAAGAAAAAAAAGGAAAAGGAAAAGAAAAACGAAAAGAAAAAGGAAAAGGAAAAGGAAAAGGAAAAGGAAAAGAAAAAGAAAAAGAAAAAGAAAAAGAAAAAGAAAAAGAAAAAGAAAAAGAAAAAGAAAAAGAAAAAGAAAAAGAAAAAGAAAAAGA
>NW_024884811.1:15150108-15151944 GCF_019232065.1 Centrocercus urophasianus
AATACCTGCCAAATTTAGCTCGGAAATAAAACATGATGCTAGGGGGAAGGGGACTAGATGCTTTTAAGATCCTCCTTGTATATTCTGGAGGAGATTCGTGTGAATACTGTGCACTGAAGTCCACTTATTTGCTTAGAACTACACACCTACCAGAATAGTATAATCTATTAGTATATATACTATATTAGTATATATTATACTAATAGTATAATAGTATAATACATAATAATGTAAATACAATTCAGGTAGAGCTTTCAGTTTCCTGTAGTGACCCCTGAATAAGAATGCTTGTCTGTAGACAGCAAATTGAATTAGGAGGTTTACTGGAAGAAGTGGATGACCTACCCCGTTGGACCAGCTGACATTTTATTGTAATCTCTGACTAAAGGGTCCATTCATGGAACTATGCTTTCATTTCAGGTTTCTCTTACTGAATCCTCTGTGGTATATTGTATGTTCTTCCTACAGGAAGGTTATGGTACTAGGATTTCTTTGTATGAAACACAGCTGGCATTTGCCATATACATCATATAATTTGAATATGGTCTCCTTAACCAAATCTTAAATTCAGATGCATTTTTTTCATATAGAAATGCTAGTTCTGTATTTAAGAGTCACCTAAAGAAAACTCCATTGGTGAGCAGCACTCTGCTGCACTAGGACTGCCAACTTTTGGTTTCTTCTTCATTATCTTCTCTATCAATATTTTTTGACATAATTAACTCGCATCTTAATCTGTCATGTGCTATGTGCTACTGAACTCTAACATGTTTTGATTTGATACAATGCAATAGACATTTGTAATACTGTTTTCCCAGCACATTTTATATAAACAGCAATTCACTTGAACTAAGCCTGCAAAATATGGCTAAATAATAGGATACAGATTGCTTTTAGTTTTCATGTTGATCTATAATGCATTACTTCAGATTTATGGAACTCTATAACGTGTTCAGAGCTTTTGTCTGTCAGACTCATGACCACACAGCCAGTATGACTGTTATCACACAGCTAAAACATATATGGAGAAATAAAGGCATGCTGCAAGGTCTAGCATAGCACCAGACTGGGCTAAGTACATTTTTTCTCCCTTCCCTTTTCATGTTGTTGTACCACATGACAAGAATCAGAATGCCTATATAAATGGCAGAGCGTTAAAACTCTTCAGGAAATACATTGTTTCCTTTATCCCATTTAGAGGAATGGCAGCATATGGAAGTTTGATTTAATTATCTGCTCTTTTTTTTTTTTTTTTTTTTAATCTGGTCTTTGTAAAGCAAATCTGTGTCTTTCTAGTATTTGAAGCTTTTGTAGCTGCCTTCTTTTTTCCATTTTTTCTTTTCATTTCTTTTTTCTTTTTCTTTTTCTTTTTTCTTTTTTTTTTTAACTGCAGCCTGTCTCTTTTCAGAGAAATGAAAAGCAAGTTAACCTTGTGACAGCATTTCTTGGAATGTCATGGATTGTTCTTGTTAATTTGACATGTCAGTTGACTTCAGGGACTGGACCCCTTGTACTGAATGAAGGACATATGAACAAAAAAGCACACACAAGGGAATGTGTGTTGATTTTCTCCTAGTCAGTGTTCTGGTAGAAATGAACACAGTGAATTTTTATTAGCTAATTAAAACTGCTTCCTACATCAGAGCTGAGCATAATTGACATATTCTGTGTCCACCTCTTCGGAAACTTACACTGTTTTTTGTCTTTCCCTGTCTATATTAAAAAGAAACATAGAAGAAAGAGAGGGAAGGAAGGAAGGAAGGAAGGAAGGAAGGAAGGAAGGAAGGAAGGAAGGAAGGAAGGAAGGAAGGAAGGAAGGAAGGAAGGAAGGAACAC
>NW_024884811.1:15152044-15188075 GCF_019232065.1 Centrocercus urophasianus
GAGGGAAGGAAGGAAGGAAGGAAGGAAGGAAGGAAGGAAGGAAGGGAGGGAGGAATCTACTGTTTTTCTTACTGTCTCCTTGTAGATTACTTCCTTAGGCAATTTATTTTGTCTTTCATTCTCTCATCCTGATTGCCACAAATGCAATTCCTGACTAGAAGAGTGGCTCTGGAGGCTCAAGCACATTGTGCTGTTGCCATACTCTGCAGTGAGCAGGGGCCTCATTGACTCAGAAGCCTAGAAATGGTATCTTGGAGCAGGCACAATATGAGCAAAACTAAGGCCCTTGACGTACTTTTCTGCTTCTCCAAAAACAGTTGTGAGTGCTGTCAAAGGCTATTCAAGGATATCCACATCTCTGGGTTGGCCAGACTACTGTATTTATTTAATATTCATCCTACACCCAACAAATAGTTTTGTTTCAATACTGTAGAATATTGTCAGGAAACTATCAGATTTTTTCACATACTCACGGTATATTTTCCCTACCTAAAACTTTTGCAAATTTGTCGATTCATCACAGGCCTTGATATGAAATCTTAGTGAGCTGCTCTTGAAATGTCACTGAGAGATCTAACAGACAAATGTCATTGGGACATATAAAAAGTCTCTGTATTACAGACCCTGATGATCCTTCCAGGAAAACATTTAAACAGACATCTAAAGTCCAATTACAAATAGGTTTATTCACAGACTTGGGATTAAGATAGGGCTAAAAACTTCTGCAGGATCAGGTTTGGGGGGCCTTTTTTTCCCAAAGAGTTCCAAGCGGTAATCTTCTCGCAGCATGTCAGATTGTTTTCTTAGCAGATATGTGAAAATACTTGGTTTTACACCTGTAATTGTGTACAAATCTGATGCAAACTGGACTCAGGCAACTTGATACATTTTATTCCAGAAATTCTAAATGCTGATGTAATGTAGACGTACAGTGGCCTATATATATCCAGAGGGCAACTGGGCACACATGCAGGAGTTCAGAGGCTCTGATGCGGTCCATGCCACACTACTGTGGTCAGTTGGCTGTGGAAACTGAATAAACTTAAGCACGCGGTTCTAAGGGACCATCAAGTCAAGGCAGACTAACTTTTCCTTAATTCTAAAAGTAGAGACCAGCTCCAGTTCAGTTACTGGGGAACGTAGTAACTGGCATGATAACATTTTCAAGAGAATATTTGCTGTAAACATTTAAGCATGTTTTCATTCTCAGAATGTGCAAATTGTTTTGTTCTAAAATCCTCTAAAATATTACAGAAACTCTGACTTCATAAAATACCAATACTGAAAGCTGCAATTTGTACTATGTAGGTACAAGGCAGACTTTTCTCAATTCCAGTCAAATGCTTCGGCTTTTAAGCAGTGAGTGGGAACATTTCTATCTATATTCACCTCTGACCATTGAAATGCTTTCCTTCCTTGGTCATACACAGCATCACCTTCCAAACAATCCAGAAGCCAGATTTACAAACACATCCACCAAGTCTGCACCTGAAAAAACAAGTGTTCTTTACTGAGCTCTAAGGCAAGCCAGTATTTACCAGTCTGGAATGAGAAAGACCATTCTGATTAGATACTCTGTTACAGATTTTATTCTGAAGCCAAGAAGCTTTTGTATTTGACACCTTTTAGAGTTTATGCAGTACGTGCTGTACAAACAAGTACTGAGTTCACTAGAGGGGAAGATAATAATGGTAACAGACTTCTGGAAATGTTTTTGTTGAATGTTGTATAAATTAATGGGTTTATTCTTAGGCCAAAAAAAGATACAAGTGGGAGATGGTTCACAGTGAACAGGCACAAGTCAGAGGTGAATGAGAGAACGAATTTATTGTTTATACAACTAGAAGTGACAACAGAACAGATCTGCTAAGGTAAACCACAATAAAAAACTAAAGCTTGACCAAGCATGTCTAGAAACAGCATGATAAATTAAGTAAATTCATTTGCCATATTTGAATAGAGGAACTGAGAAGAAATCTCTCACAGTAGAAACAACAAAAGTTAGTATTTGTCTGTCTTACGTTCACACACATCTTTCTACTTGGAGGTACAACAGATGCTCCATTTCTACCTCAGACTCTTTGAATCATTAAAACTGGAAAGAACCACTAACATCATCCAGTCCTAATGTCAGGCCATCATCATCACCATTCCCATCACGTCCCTAAGTTTCATATCTATCTTTTTCTTGAAAGCTTCCAGAGACACTGATTCCACTACTTTCCTGGGCAGCTTGTTCCAGTGCACTATCACCATTTCATATTTAAATACTATCTATTAGAAATATTTTTTTTGTTTTTACATTATGGCACACCCAAAAATTTCAAATATTACTGCTTTTTTTTTTTTTTTTTTTCTGTTTATTTTATGCAACTGCACTGCTTACATATTTAAGTCCTTCAATATTAGATTGGTGTAACTATGCTAGCAACCGAGAGAGATAGAGAGTGATCAGGCTACAGTCTGACCATTTATAAACTTGCAGTAAATCTTTAACTGAATTGAATTTGACAAGAGATATGAAAAATAACAAGAAGGGATTCCACAAGCACCTTGATCAGGAAAAAAAAAAAAAAAATTGGCTGTTGGGTGAATTCTCTGGTGACTGGAAAAAGTGAAACAACACTCTCATTTTTAAGAAAGGTAGAAAGGAAGATCCAGGAAAATACAGGCTGGTGAGGATCACATCTGTGGCTGGGAGGATCATGGAACAGATCCTCCTGGAAATGTGCTAAGGCTTCCATGCCTGATCAAAATGGTGGCCTTCTAAGGTAGATTGATTTTATCAGGATTGTATCCGTATACAAAGGAATAGCAACCGATGTCATCTGCCTGGACTTCTGCAAGGCCTTTGGTGGTCCCACATTACATTCTGTTTTCTAAATTAGGAAGATATGGATTGGAAAAATGGCCTATTCAGTGGATAAGAAATTGTCTGAATGATTGCAGTCAGAGAGTTTTGGCCAGCACCTCAAACTCCAGGTGGAAGCCAGTAGCAGGAGGTGTTCCCCAAGAGTTTGCTTTGGGACAAACTCTTTAATATCTTTATCAATCACCTGCATAATGGGATTGAGTGCACCTTCAACAAGATTGCTGATTACCAATCTGGGCGGTTCAGTTGATATGATAAAAGGAATGGATGTCACTCAGAGACACCTGTATAGGCTTGAAAATCAGACCCAGGAGAACACAAGACAGTTCAATAAGGCCCAGTGTAAGGTGTTGAACTTGTTCTGGGGTAATTCCAGATTCGTGTATAGACTTCAACATGTACATCTCTCAATGAGAATTCCTTGAGAACAGCCCTACAGAGAAGGACTTGGAGATTCTGGGGGGTGAAAAACAGGGTATGAGCCAGCAGTATGCACTTGCAGACCAGGATGTCAGCAGTATCTTCAGTTGCACCAAAAGAGGGGTAACCAGTGGGGCAAAGGAGGTGGTTTTCACCCTTTGCACTGCATTTGTGAGGCCCCACCTGCAGTACTGTGTGCAGGTCTGGGGTCCCCAACAAAAGAAAGATGTGGAGTTGTTAGTGTGGCTCCAAAGGAAGGCCACAGAGATAATCAGAGGATTGGAGCAGCTCTCTTCTGAAGAAAGGCTGAGAGAGCCAGGGTTGTTCAGCCTGGAGAAGTCTCCAGGGAGACCTACATGTGCTTTTCCAACACTTAAAGAGATCTTAAAAGCAGGACAGAGATCGACTTTTTACACAGTTTGATAGTGATAGGACAAGGGGGAATGGTTTTAAAATAAGAAATGAGATTTAGGTTAGATGTTTGGAAATTTTCTCCTCAGAGGGTGGTAAGGCACAAAAACAGGTTGCCCAGAGAAGCTGTGGATGCTCCACCCCTGGAGGCATTCAAGGCCAGGTTGGACAAGGCCCTGGGCAGCTTGATCTGATGAGTGGCACTGTTGGAACTGAGTGATCTTTAATGTTTCTTCCAAACTAATCTATTCTGTGATTTTGATTTAACCAACCTGCAGTTCTTCTGTGCTTGAATATCAATAATAATATATAGATCACAGAATCACAGAATCACAGAATGGCCAGGGTTGGAAGGGACCTCAAGGATCATGAATTTCCAACCCCCGCCACATGCAGGGCCACCAACCTCCACGTTTAATGCTAAACCAGGCTGCCCAGGGCCCCATCCAACCTGGCCTTGAACACCTCCAAGGACGGGGCATCCACAACCTCTCTGGGCAGCCTGTTCCAGCACCTCACCACTCTCTGGGTAAAGAATTTCCCCCTGATGTCCAACCTAAATCTCCCCTCCCTCAACTTAAAACCATTTCCCCTCGTCCTACACATACCAACCCTTTCAAAGAGTTGATTCCCCTCCCCTCTGTAGGCTCCTTTTAGGTACTGAAAGGCTGCAATGAGGTCACCCCACAGCCTTCTTTTCTCCAGGCTGAACGAGCCCAGCTCCCTCAGCCTGTCTCTGCAGGGGAGGTGCTCCAGTCCCCTGATCATCTTCATGGCCCTCCTCTGGACCCTCTCCAACAGCTCCCTGTCTTTTTTGTACTGCAGCCTCCACACTTGGACGCAGCATTCCAGATGGGGCCTCACAAGAGCAGAGTAGAGGGGGACAATCACCTCCCTGTCCCTGCTGACCACGCCCCTTTTGATGGAGCCCAGGATACCATTTGCCCTCCGAGCTGCAAGAGCACACTGTTGGCTCATATTAAGTTTTTCATCTATCAGGACCCCCAGGTCCTTCTCCACAGGGCTGCTTTCAAGGACTGCTCTTTCCAGACTGTACAGATGCCTGGGATTCCTCTGGCCCAAGTGCAAAACTTTGCACTTTGCCATGTTGAACCTCATCAACTTCACCCGGGCCCACCTTTCCAGCCTCTCAAGGTCCCTCTGAATGGCGTCCCTTCCTTTCACTGTGTCGACCGCACCACTCAGCTTGGTGTCATCAGCAAACTTGATGAGGGTGCACTCAATTCCATCATTGATGTCATTGATAAAGATGTTAAAAAGCACCGGTCCCAAGACAGACCCCTGGGGGATGCCGCTCATTACCAGCCTCCACCTGGACATAGAGCCATTGATGACCACCCTCTGTCTGCGGCCTTTCAACCAGTTTCTTATCCATCCAGTTGTCCACCCATCAAATCCATATCCCTCCAATTTGGAGATGAGGATGTGGTGGGGGACCATGTCAAAGGCCTTGCTCAGGTCCAGGTAAATGACATCGATCGCCTTTCCCTTACCCACCGATGACATCACTCCATCATAGAAGGCCACCAGATGGGTCAAGCATGACCTTCCTCTGATGAAGCCATGCTGACTGTCATGGATGACACGCCCATCACTCACGTGGTCAAGCATGTCATCCAGGAGGATCTGTTCCATTATCTTCCCAGGCACAGAGATGAGACTCACCAGCCTGTAGTTCCTGCGGTCCTCCTTACTCCCTTTCTTGTAGATGGGAGTAACGTGACCCTTCCTCCAGTCATCCAGGACCTCACCTGACAGCCACAACTTTTCAAATATGATGGAGAGCAGCTCGGCAACCACCTCAGCCAGCTCCTTCAGGACCCTGGGATGCACGCCATCTGACCCCATAGTCTTGTACACATTCAGTCTCATGAGGCAGACAATGAAAATCAGCCTGTTCCCAAATAAGACTTAAAAAAAAAAAAAATTAATAAAAAGCTCAGTTATAATAGTGACATATTACAGAGAAACGCATTTTTGCCTTCTATCCTAAAGAAGTCAATAGGATCACATACCTCTTAGGATACTGTAGGCTGAAAGTAATAGTTAGTACCTTAATATTTTAGATTGCTGAGTTAGTAGTGTATACCACTATATTATGAGCTAGATGTGCCTTTTTGCTTTGTAAAATCTTCAGTATTCATAGAGGACACCTCTGTAGTCACACAGGTAATTTCAAAAGAAAATAGTTTCCTTCTAAGATAGGTATCTGATACTGACTATAGAGGGAGCCTAACTACTACCTAAGCCTGGATGTCTCACTTCTGTGTAGCCACGTTAGAGTAGTTGAAACCCACTCACAGTCCATAAGGATAGTTAAATGCACAACTTTGGTTGGAGGAGTTAAACATAGAGGAGTGATCATAGAGAGAGAGGCCCTGATGATTTTCAGCAGAATAGGATACAGATTAAGGGGAATGCAAGAATTCGCAGGCAATGCTATTTTAGTTGAGATTAGGTCCAAGAAATCTGCCATACAGCTGTTGTGAACAGTCTCGAATCCAGTAATATCTCAAAGTGAACTGAAAACTGTAGTTCAAGACACACCTTAGTATTCAGCCAGAGAAAGGCTGAGATCCTCACAGCATAGTGAGATCCTTCTTTTCAACAGGATGACTGGCAGCGTGTTCATGGCAGATGATAAAAATCAATGGGAGACAGTTGTTTAAGTACTTCTGAACACAGGAACTTGAGTGACTTAAAGGATCCATTTTGCTAGAATCCAGAGACACTCCATCTACACAGACTGTCTAAACTCTGTAGTGACTGATAATTTCTGATTTATGATCATACTAGCAATTGTTAGGATTAAGCATTCATACTTAGCATTCATACTTAGCATATATAGCATTCATACAGGTCATGCTACAGGTACAGGTCCTGGGTGATAACCTGGCAAAATAGTTTGTGGTCTGGGTGATGCCTTCATCATCCATAACAGAGATCAAATAAAATTTTCACTTGCATCATAGCAACTAACAGCAAAATGCTTGCTGTCTTAGGATTCCCCAGGCAGTAAAGCCAATTCAGGTAAATCAAACTAGAAGGAGAAATAAGGAAGATAGAACATTTCTAGGAGACAGACATTTTGTGTGAAATAGCTGCATCCCAGTCATTGCACACTTGCTCATCATGAGCAGGCTATTCCTGTTTCCAACTGTAGAGCCATCAGGTTACATTCCTGAGGCTCTCAGCCCCTCACATGATGCCTGCATCTGGCTGGCAACTACCTCAGCTGAGAATAATTTGTGGTGCAACACAGTTTTGGTGTGTCTCTTAAAAACAGAAGGAAAGTGGCTTATTTCTCAGTAATGGCCAAGAGTGTTAAGATAAAACAGACTTAGTTCCCTAGTCTTTTGGAATTAACAACTTCAGTGCTCCCCAAAGATAACCTACAAAATTTGACTACCTTTCTGCACTGAATGTGTTCATGACTACACAGGGCTACCCCATGTTTGTTCAGTGCAGCCTGCAAACTCTATGTTTGCAGCAAGGATTATTTGCTAAAGCAAATAAAACAATATTCTAGGATTCCCTCCAGGGTCATTAAGCTTTCCTCTGCTAAGTTAGTTTTGGCTTTCAATGATTACAATAAAAATAAATCTTAACTATGCTTCTTCCACTTTCTTAAGCATTTGGGAATTTTGAAGAACACTAAGGCAAAAGGGAGAAAAACTATTTAAAAATTTTTCATGTATGTATGTATATGCATATATGATATTAAGAATTACTACTTCTACATTTCATACTGCATATTGCTCTATTTGTGTATCTGTAGATAAGTAAAATTCAGAGACATCCAATGACTCAGTCGCTTCAGAGCTTCCTCACTGTTATGCTCCAGGTATTCTCTGCCCTCTGCACACTTGTTTTAGGTCTGAGACTACAGCTCCACCAGAACTTCTTCTGATGTGGACTACATAAATGTGGAGTTTAATGTGCCGGTCTCTAATCTAAGGCCAGCTGTCATGAAATTATATGAGTCTATACCATCAAATCCACATGATACTGAACTGCTCATTGTGAGTGAGCATGCTCTTGTACTAACTCCCAAACCACGCAGCATATGAAAGGGCTAACCTAGGCAAAATTCAAATTTGGTATCATTTTTGTAATTTAACAGCACAGGACCCGGTGCTCAGCACTGTTTAATCTACTTCACAGATATATCTAGAAGATCTCCCAGGAAAGTCAGTTCTATGTCACAATCATTAAGTAACTGAATTACTATAGCTATTCATTGACATTACTCTGTCTGGATAGACACAGGAAGACAAAACAGTGAAATTCTTTACCCCTCACTCTGCTCCAGTACCCAGCCTGAGGTCTCTTGTGCAATCCCCCTGACCCAGATCTGTGATGTCATCAGTATCTCAGTACCTATGTAAAGTGAGGGCCCAAAGTAAAGTAGCACTAATGGATGCTGACCCAATTTACAAACACAAGGATTGTAATCTCTGTAATGGAGATTACTTTTGCCTAGACCAATTCAGAATCCACCACCAATGCCCAGCAGTCAAAGTGTGTACATCCAAATGCGTATCTTGCATAGATCCTTTTCTTTTGTGGCATTCACATGCAGTGAGTCTCTGACTACAGTTTTATAGTTACAACACTGACGAACTCCAGCTGAAGCAGGAAAGCCTAGTGTGATGAACTTTGAATAAGAAGCAGTCCAGGTCCCATAAAAGTTGGCAGACACGGGCCTTGCTTCTGTCTCACAAGAAGAGAGGCCAGAAGTTCTATTCTTCGAAGCCCTTCAGTACAACAAATTAGAGCTTCTATGAAAGCAGAATAAATTCCTAGAGGGTTGCAGGCATCCAAGGCTGAGAGTCTTTTACTGGCTGGCCTTTATTTGGAGCGGTAGAAAACTGAAAAGTGGGATCTGAACAGTATCTGAGCTCACACAGTCAGGCTTCCAATCTTGGCCTGCACATGTAGCCATGTAACTGACGCCCTGATGCAGCTACCTAAATGTGCACACACGATGTACAGCCTGGATCAACAATGGGAGGGCTGAAAATGAGCTCTTTGTCTATCAGAGTTGATAGCACTACACTGCGATCTGAACTCATCCAGTTGGATGGGGAAGCCACGACTGTGAGAAACTCTGTAACTCATGCAAGGAGGTGCGGGTCTGATTGTGTTTCCCACTCATACTGTGCAATGTAGTAAGCTGCTCATGAACCCAGCAGCAGACGTCAGTCCAGAAAAGGGCACAAAGGTGATCAGAGATCTGGAGCACCTCTCCTATTAAAATAGGCTGAGAGAGCTGTGCTTGTTCAGCCTGGAGAAGAGAAAGTCCCAGAGAAACTTCCTTGTGGCATTCCAGTGCTTAAAGGGAGCTCATAAACTGGAGACCTTTTACATGGTCAGCGATAGGGGAATGGTTTTTAAAACTTAAGAAGAGGAGATTTAGGTTAGATTTTAGATAGAGAGTTTTTATTTTGAGGGCAGTGAGGCACTGGCACAGGCTGCTGGGAGAATTGTGGATGACCCATCCCTGGAGAAATTCAAAACTAGGTTGGATGGGAACTTGGGAAGCCCAGTCTCATGGGTGATATCGAGCCCACAGCTGGGGGTTGGAATTGAATGGTCTATAAAGTCCCTTCCTACCCAAGACATTCTGTGATTTCATGATTCTGTGATCCTCATTCAGAAAAGACTTCAAGGATCTGTAGTAACAGACACCAGGCACTGAACTGTGAGCACTACGACGTAAAACAGTATTGTCTGTTAACAGTGACCAGTGAATATATATAAATTTGTTTTCACAAGAAAACTGGGAAACAATCAGCTTCAGGATCTGGAGGATTAGAAATAAGCAAAAGCTTATCCATGAATTAAAAAAAAAAAGCCTAGAAATTAGGAGCAATTGATTCAGTACAGAGAAATGTGTCCCAGAAACATTAACTACCTGAGAAAATTAAATACTGTGTTGTTTTTTTTTACACATATGAGAAAGCTAAACATGTTTTCTTAACTGCAAATAGCTATTAAACAGAGTAGATTGTACAAATAGATAAAAAGCAACATTTCATAACAGGGTATATCTTTGCTCTCAGAAATGTTCCAGTGAAATTAAAGATACTTCCTTGCCGGTGCAACAGGGTTTTTAGGGACCTACAATATACTTAACTACTTCAGCAGCCTGACATGCTGTGCTGTGGGAAAAGCACCATTCTGTGTTTAATTTATAGCTGCACAATGTTGAACTGAGTGGTTTCAGAGGAGTATTGTGCAAATGCAACACTGACAATGTTTAACTTCCGATAAATATCCTCCTGAAATCAGAATCAAGTCCGTCAACATTAGCAGGAAGTATAATGTAGCTAGAGCCATTTACTTTTATTTGAAAGAGAACTAATTATAGAAATATGAAATACAAGGATCTGACCTTATATTTACTGCTGACATGTTTCATCCAAAAAGGGTCTCAACCTCAATGGGAAGAATTCCAGAGATACTATGTCAAGCCATCATCCAGCTCCAGACCTCACAAGAGTGTCTTTGATCTTCAGTCAGTAATTAAGACCTTCTTCAGGAATTAATGCTTCCTTATGTTGTAATCACTTGCACTGCAACCAGGGACTTGGATGAACTTGAGAAGCAGGCCCATGTGAACCTAATGATGTTCCAGAAGGCCAAGTGCAGGGTGTTGCACTTGAATTGGGGCAACCCTAGATATGGCTATAGACTGGAAGAACTCCTTGACAGCAGCCCCACAGAGAAGGACTTCGGGGTTCCAATGAATGAAAAGCTGGGCATGAGCCAGTGCTTGCAGCAGAGAAGGCCAGCAGCATTTGGGCTATATCAAAAGACAGGTGGCCAACAGACTGAGGGAAGGGATTGTCCCCATCTGTTCTGCCCTTGTGAAGCCCCACCGGCAGTATCGCATCCCAAGCTCCACCATGAGAAAAACCTGGAGCTATTGGAGTGAGTCCAGAGGAGGGACACAAAAATGCTCAGAGGTTTGGAGCACTTCTTCTGCAAAGAAAGACTGAGGAAGCCAGGCTTATTGAGCCCGGAGAAGAGAAAGCTGTGGAAGACTTCACTGACGCCCTAAAGGGAGCTTATAAACAGGGAGGATACTAACTTTTTCCATGGTCTGATCGTTACAGTACAAGGAAAAAGTGTTAAACTAAAAGAGGGGAAATTTAGATTTAAATTTAGAGGAAAAAGTATTTAAGACAGAAGGTGATTCATGGGGATGAATCCTGAGCTGATGTATATTCACATATAATAATGCTATTGACTAAAACATGTATCATCTCATAAGTTGTCTTTTTCTTTAAAAAAAAAAATAAAAGTAAGAGTACAGTTGACAGCAGATTTTTCCATTTTGTTGGGGTTTTTTTTGTTTGTTTTTCTCTGAAGAGCCAGAAAAGATGGTGATCTGAACGGAAGGATCCCTTTCTCTTCCCTGAGAGTGATTTCAGCACACTACTGATACATTACTGAGGATATGGACAAATGCAAGATGCGAGTTGTAATTTCTGAGTATTTCTTTTTTTAAAAGCCATTCTTAACATGCGATTTTGATTGCATACACTAAGCCCATTGTATTCTTTGGCCCTGCTTGAGAAAGAAAACTAAAAAATTTGTAAAAATGTAAAATATATCATGAATCAGTGGAAAAGACAATACTCCTTCAGTTTTTAGTGCTTCAGTTTTGTCATTTTACCAGTTTAAATAATTTTATGGCTCTCTTCCATTCTAATATTTGTAAGTTCATTGTATTTCTAACTTCACTTTCAAATACAGCTATCTAATGTATGAATGTTCAACTGTCTCTTCTAGGAAGTACCCCTCTCTCTTTATCCAACATGGACACAGAGGCATGTGTCCAACATGGCAAGAGGTATGAAACAAGAGTTCTACTATGCTACTATGTGACTGTGTGATGTCTTTTGTGATGAGGTCAACGAAGATGCACTTAGAGTATTAAATGTGGATGCTCACATTTCAAAGTGTAAATAAATGAAAACAGAGAGAATGTGTCTTGGTTTAGGAAATGGGACTGCGGGAAAAAGAAATTATCTGAGACTTCCTTGAGTCTCCAGATATCATGTTGCATTGGGCAAGCTGATGAATAATGTTAATGCACTAGAAGGCACTAAGGAACCTTGTGAACAGAAAGCTACATTCAGTTCGTTGCTATCAGGCAACAGAAGTGAACAATGAAAAAAGACAACAAGAAAGGGTAAGGTGTATTTGGGCCTTTAAAACACCTCCATTTTAGTAATAGATAATTTTAGAGCATCGTATTTTAAAACAGTATTTAAAAGCAAGTAATCTTTTCAAATTGAGATTCTCAATGTTATGAACAGTGCCTAACATTTGCTGACCAGATTTTTAAGTTATAGAAACAAAAATCCACCCAGAATTATGTACTAAAAAATCATGTCATTAGGATAAAGATTATATCACTGCTTTGCTATTCTGCTCTTTCACTGCTTCCTATTCCAGTATCTGATTTTTAGACAGTAAGCTGTGATTGCCTACTGCTCTGCCTTCTCAGTGCACAGCATAACCTGACCTAACAATAAATAATGGAGTTTGCATCCCAAAATCTCAGATTTTATTTGACCTACTTTTCAGCCAGGTGTGTTCCCATCAAAAAACACCTGGTGAAAATGGACGCAATACCAAGTTAAGTCATATTGAATGTTAGTAGAAAATTATGCAGGTAGAGAGGGGTAATTATACTTCTCTTTACATACCAATGAATGGTGGAAATCTAAACCCGAATGCAGTTTATATTTGAAGTTCTTTGCACTTGATCCTGTCTGCAAATTAAAATTAATTGGAATATACAGAATCATGCTTTGGGCTTCTCTTAATTTATGTTCTGCTTAAACGGGGAAGAGAGAGTAAATGGTAATAAGGTCAGTTACTTTTATAGTCATGCTTCACTTGCAACCATTTCAAAAAATGTCTGCATATTCTGGCTGTCTTCAGTGCCTTCCAAATTCCTGTTGCTTTTTATTTCTGCCTAATTACCAAGACTAGAGCTGCAGTCGCTGAGATGGAAGAAAAACAATACAATCATATTTTAAGGCCAGGGTCAGAAATCAAAGTGATGTAAAGCTAATTGAGCCTTGACCTGTTCAGCACAAAATTATAACCATTCCATTGTCAGATTTGGAACTCTAAAATTTGAACTTTCTCCTTCAAAAATGAAGTGTGCTTTACACATAAACCACTAAATTACATGACAGTAATCCAAGATAATAATGTTAATAATGGAGATTATTTTTCAAAAGCATTTACCAGTAGGATTGAAGATTTTAAAAATGTTAGTTAGTCAACACAGCTAATAGAAATAATCATATCAATGGTGTACTGTGTGTTGGTGTTGACATGGCAGATGGAAATGGAATAATTGGACAGTTTCAGTGACAAAATAAAGTGATCAGTCTGTTTTTAATTTAAGAAAAAATTGCTCAAACTTTGTCTGGTCTGATTCATAACAGCAACAAAATATGTTGGATTTGCTTTCATTTCCATCAAAAAACAGAACATATCACTGATGAATTTCTGTGGTTGAATACTTAGGAAGAATCTTGTTCTTAAATGCCCAGATATTAGCTGTTTGTCATACAGAGCACATAGACTCAAACTACCGCAGCATTATAGATGGGGGTGGAAAAATGCATGCTCCTGGGAAGAGAAACAATGAAAGCAACACTGAATGAGAAAGCAAGTGTTTAATCTCAGCAGATTCAGCCATGGAAGAGCATCCTCTGCTCATAAATCTGAGAAGCAAAGAACCCTTTCTGCTTCAAAGCCTTGAAGGGAGATAGTAACAATGCCCACTTACTTTGTCCTGCAACCCTCTTAATCCTCATAGTTAAGATTCCTGAGAGGGCTTTGCAAGGTCTTACTCCTAAAAGTTAACTGGGGTTGACTTTGACTATGGTTCCTAATTCTACAATTGCAACCCTGAAGAGAACTGCAAAGTTAGGTATACAGAGCTGCCACTAAGGCTGGAATTCTGGTATAGCAAATGGTTATTTCTGAAATACATGTAATATCCATGCTAACCAAGATGATACAAGAAATGTTAACACTCATAATATTAGAGGTAATTTCAGTGTTTTTAAAGTTCAAAGCACTGTATGAAAAAACTGGGATCACTCCCTAATTCCAATTGGTCCTGCTGTGTTTGTGCAGATTCTTTCAAAAGAGGAAGAAAATTTTGTGATTCAAATGACTCAAGATACAGGCTTTGTGGAAACCTGAATGCAGAACAATGAAAAAAATTCTCCATTGAATCTATATCATAGGGTATGCATGTTTTCAAGCTGCATACCCTACCCTACAGTATAGATATAAAAGGAAAAAAAAATAATAGAAAAACAAGGAGAAAGGAAGAAAGGATGGGAGAGAAAAAGAAGGAAAAAGAAAAGAAAAAAACCCTACAACCTCTGTTGATGTCAGATTCCATGCTGTAATTTGGCTGCCTCTTCTGGCTGAGGAGAAGGCTTTAAGTGGGATCCTTGCACTGTGGCAGTGAGGCCACAATCTGCCTTCACTTTTGACAGGGTGAGGATGTCAGCCCTGCCCTATAACAATCTCCAAGACAAACAAACCATCAAAACACAAACAAATAAACAAACAAACAAACTGTATACAGACTGTGCACACATGGAATTCATATCCATGGGAGTATTTTAAAATCTAATCAGTGGAATGCTAGCAAAGTCACTGAAATTATTGTGAAAACAAGTGCTGGTGACAGCAGCTGGACCAGTGCAGACTGACTACAGTTTTCTGCTCTGAGTATGACACTGCAGGGATTTCTTTCCAGCTTATGGTATTGGTGCTGACAATAAAGAGCAAGATTTGTTTCCAAAGAGAGAACATCTTCACAGGTTCATAATGCAATTATAAACTGAGACAACAGCTATAATATGGGAGAAAATCCCTTCTCTCCCCTAATGTCGTGCTCAGGGCCATTTTTCTTCACTGACCCATGGGACCTACAGGACTAAAAGGAGACCAGCACCACACTAAAAGGCCAGTGTGCATACTTGAGAACCACACTGAATGTGTTACAGACTCCATTGCATGTAGAAATGGACGATGCCAAGTTTGGGGTCTGTGGGCTGCTTTATACCACCTCCTTTCCCTGAAAGCTCCTGCCGTTCTCATGTTTTAAACCATCTTCCTACTCAATTCCATCATTGCAATGCCTTCTCTATAAAAAGCCCAGGACTGCAGCTGACCTAGAAACAGGCTTCCGGACAGTGCTTGGATTTCTATTTTCCGGCTCTGTCCCGCTTCCTCTTTCACCTTGTAACGTACAGAATTACTCAAAGAAAAATCCCTGTCTACATTCAGAGCAACTCTCTGTCAGGGAGCAGGAACTTCTGCTCTCACTGCTGATGCAGAGATATCCCAGAAAGGCTCAACCAGGACATAAGACTGCACTTGGAAAGCAAAGACAAGCCCTACCCCAAGACAGTAACTGTACTGCACTTTACAGTCATTTTCAGCACAGGTCAGGGCTTTGCTATTTATTCTGTAGTTATCTGTTATCTTGTGCAAACACAAACGCGGCCTCAGGATTTTATTTTCAGATAGTAACAGTACCCTTTGTTTCTTCCTGCTTTTTCATCCTACACTGTAAATCTGCAGTTTCAATTAGCTCCTCCATTACTCCTGTGCATTTTCTGTGACTTCTGTGGGTTCAAGACTGTTATTTTAGGAAATAGGAAGATTCATATGCCACCTCTGCATTATACTGTACATCATATGTTATTAACTATTGCCCACATTTTACCTACACAGACCAAAGTAACAGATAAGGAATCCTTCAAAAATTTATGTCAGAAAATATTTAATTTGAAGCACATAAGTAGCAGTGCTGTGCAACTACTCATATATAGTCTTGCTGAACAAATTTTATCTTGCGCATGTCTTTGCACATGTCTTTGTTAAACCTTATGAGGTTCACCTGGGTCCACTGTTCAAGCCTGTCCAAGTCACGCTGGATGGCATTTTATCCCTTGGGCATGTCAGCTGCACCCACAGCTTGGTGTCATCCACAAACTTGCTGACTGTGCACTCGATCCCATGGTCAATGTCTTTGATGAAGATGTTAAAGAGCACTGACTCTTAAGGGACATCACTTGCCACTAATCTCCATCCAGTCATTGAGCCATTGGCCATCACTGGTACAATCCTGCAATCGGTTCCTTGTCCATCAAACAATCTACCATCAAATCTGCGTCTTACCAAGCTGAAGAGAAGGAGTAACAAGGTGCTGTGTCAAAGGCCATACTGAATGAAATCTTACATAGACAACATTAGTGGCTCTTTTCTTGTCCACTGACACAGTTACAACATCATAAAAAATAACAAGGTTGGTCAAGATAGGACCTAGCATTGGTGAAGCTGTGCTGGTTATGCCATATCACCTCTTTCTCTTTCAAGTGCCTTAGCATGGCTTCCAGGACAATCTGCTCCAGGATATTCCCTGGTTCTAAACGAGGCTAAATAGGCCAGTAGTTTCCATCATCATCCTTTCTATTCTTAAAAATGGGTGCCATATTGCTTTTTCCAGTCAACAGGGATTTCACCTGCTGACCATGACTTTTCAAATATCAAGAGTGGTTTGATGACTACATCAGCCAATTCCCTCAGGACGCTGGGATGTATCTCATCAGGACCCATAGGCTTGTGGATAATCAGACTCCTTAGGTGGTCATGAACCTGATCACTTACAGCCGGAGGGGCAATGTTTTCCCAGTTCCCGCATTCTAAAGCATTCTCTTGAAGCCTGTGTGTAGAGCAATTGCTAATGAAAACCAAGGCAAAAAATGTTGAGTACCTCAGCCTTCCCCTTGTTCGTCGTTCCTAGCTTGCTGGTATTGCTCACTGAGGCAATAGGTCTCCTGGCCATTCCTTTTTCAGTTGATGCACTTATAAAAGACATTCTTTTCTATCTTTGCATCCATTGTCAAGTCCAGTTCCAGCAGGACCTTGGCATTCCTGGCCCCATCCCTATACAGCCTAGCAGCATGCTTACATTCCTTCCAGGTTACCTGTCCCCGCTTCTACTGCCTGTGCATTTTCTTGCTCCACAGATCAGTTACCTTCATATTAACAGCTGGCATTTCAATGCAGTTTTATTTAACTAAATCAATATGCCTATCTAAATAATTATGCCATTATAAATATACTCATGCTATATTAAGCAATCAGGCACATCAAGCATAAATGTATCCACGAGTGTGGACTGACTTTCAGAAAAGCAGTCAGCTCTTTGAACTCTTAATGATTTTCCTTTGCCTTCCAAGCAATGACCCCAGCCCAGTATAATCACTCTAAGCAATGGCAGGCATTTATAATGGTAAAACTAAATAATTAATGCTCTATTTGTGACAAGGTAAGTGGTATGTATACATATCCATTTATGTATTGGTAATGTGTGCTGTCAAGCAATAGCAGACTTAGCAGGCTAACAAGCTGATGTGGCAGCTGCATCTTGTACAGACCATTACTACATACATTTTCAGAGTCTGCTTAGGCATAAAGGTATATTACTGTGCTGTTTTGTGCTGGAGTATAGTAAGTTTTCTTCCTAGTAGATGATACGGTGGTGAATTTTGAACTCAGAGTGAGAATACATTTGATCACACCCTGATGTTGGTGAGCAGTGATTACACAGAGTCAAGGATTTTTCAGCTTCTCACACTCCTCTGCCAGCAAGGGCCTGGGAGTGCACAAGGACTGGGAGGATCAGAACCAGGATAGCTGACCTGAACTGGTCCAAGAAATCACAGCATAAAGAAGAAGGAAGGTCAGGTACTGGAGTGATGGTGTTTGTCTTCCTGACACATCACTACATGTGCTGAGCCCTGCTGTCCTGGCAGTGGCTAAACACCTGATTGCTGATGGGAAACAGCCAGTGAATTCCTCACTGTGCTTTGCTTGTTGTCAGGGTTTCTGCTTTACCTGGAGAACTGTCTTTATCTCAGCCCAGGGGTTCTCCTACTTTTACCGTTCTGATTCTGTCCTACATCCTATCTGGAGACAGTGAGCGAATGACTGTGTTGTGCTGAGCTGCCTGCTAGGTTAAATAGCCCAGAATTTTACACAAAATGCAGTGACTTGCCCAGTCTCGAGAGCTTTTTTGAGTGCAATTAATTTACAATGCTTCATTTTTATTCAGGTGACATGGAAGAAACTCACAGATAGAATAGCAGCTCTTTGGCCTTCTGGGAGAGCAGCCAACAAAGCAAACAGATAACTAATATTTGTTACTCTTGCTTTCTTTTGGATAACTTTTAACCCTTATTTTTCTTATGCAATAATGCCTGAAAATTGTCTTCACATGCATAACTGGATCCTGTCTACATTCCTAGGAAGAGTCCCTCAAATTTCAGTCTGTTCCATAGCCAGCTGCAGTCCAGATGCCATGTTGTCTGCATCAGTATGGTGACAAGTTGGGGCTAATAAATACTGAATCTTCCAAAAGCAGACACGTCAACTGTCTTTACATGCACGACTGTCCTTGATGACTCAGAACACTGAGTAAGCCAAGGACACTGGGAGATCCAGTGTGTTAGCATAAACAGACTTGCCACCACAGACAGGGTTAACATCTTCAAGAAATGCAGCAGTGCCCCTTCAGTTGACAGCATCCCTGAGACACAGTGGCCTGTGAGTGCATGGCCCAAACTTGCTGCTATCTCCTGTACACACAAGATGAGATGCAATGTGTACACACTGTGAGGTGACAGAGGAAAGATCGCCACTATGCTAAACACATCTGAGATTTATTTGAGCACGGGGCCTAGCACATCAGCCTCCTGCTTACTCTAGATCTCCTTGTATACCATGGGTGAGTCCTGTCTGGCCTCAGAATTTCTTAGTATTCTTTGTGTCCTTTATAACCAAATAAGTTTATCTAAGTTACAAAGCTCAACCCTTCTATAATCATCCTTATGAGTGCCACTTTTGTATACATTAAGTCCAAGAATATTGATGGCATCATGGGCTGAGACTGAGTTTTTGAACACATGGTTAGTAGAACACTTGGCCTCTCTCTGCTCTGGACCTCTTCCACAGGACTCACCACAGCTACATCTCCATGCAGGTCATTCCATAATGGCTTGTCCTCCAATTCCACAAGATTAACTTTGTTAGGCTCATTTCTTCATGCTGAGTGATTAGAGAGAGAACTGGTCTCACTGACTCTGCTTTCCTTTGGTCCATATTTGGTACATATCTCATACCCCATCCTTTTTCACCAGCATGTTAGCTTTATTCCAGAAAATCCAGAACATTTCCCAACATCGACAAGGCTGTAATGTTAATAATCTATGTGATCTACTAGAAAAGCATTGCATCAATTAAACAGTTAAACAATCTCAATTATCTTATCAGAATAATGTAAAGTGTTATTAGCCCAGCTAATCTAAGACTTCATACTACTGCTGTGTAATGTTATATTTAATAAACATATAGTGAACTCACACTGGAGCCCACAGTGACGTAGTTTTTGAGAACTATTTTAGAATGACAACAGTGAGCTTAGAAAGATGTTTTAAACTATTCCCCAAATGGGCTTGACCTGCCAAGATCAAATAAAATTTGTCAAAATATAGGCACAATTGATTAAGCATGTTTTTTAATTTTAAATCTTTTTTCCATCAGTGACATTGCCATCTGTAGGCCAGAAAGCTACATGAAGACCGTACACTGAAATATTCCCAATAGGAAACCAAAGCAAAATATGCAAGAACTGACTGAAGCCTATTGCAATCTCACGGTCCTGAAATGAGTATTTCCCTCAGAAGTCAAACCAGTAAGTAAGGGTAGTATGGTAATTCTGCTTTTTAGTTACAGCTGTGCTTCATTGCCTGTATAATTGTACAACATAAAAAAGGAAGGAAGCAGGGGAGGCATTAAAATCTCTGAATGTTTTTGATGGTGTCTCTTTCTAGCCCAAGCGTGGGAGGTGAGAAAACATCAGAACTTTGGATACAGAAAGGGCAGCTAATGACATTCAACTGGATGTGAAATGTCTTTTGCATGGAGGATGGAAATATAGCCATGGCAAACTGTTTTATGGACAGATGGGCAAACATTTCTTGGAAAAAAAAAACACATGGCAGCAAAATAAAATTTTAAAAATAGTGTTTGTGAGGTCTAGTTATCATTTTAGTTTTACCTCCTTCTTCATTCAGAAATTCTACTGCAGCAAAATCATGGGGAATACTGGCACAAGTGCACAGAAAGGCAGGACCTTTTCGAAGCTTGATGAGGTAACTGAGATTTGTCTCCTTGACTCCTGAATCTTCTGTGAATCCCAGGTGAAAAAAAGCTCCTTTTACTAAGAAAAACATTATATTTCTTCTATATTACAGACATCAAAACTGACCTGTTGGACAGCAAATAAATACCTGTTTCCCTGTCAGCAGCATTACAAAGATCTTCAAAGTTTCTCGAAGAGATTCCTTTCTCCTATCTGTGTGTGAAGGACACTGAATTATGTTGCAAGGGTGTTTTTACTTCTGGCCATTTGTATTTTGCATATCCTTATTATTGATTCAAGGAGTTTATAATATTAACCAAGTAGGTGACTGAACAAAGTAGCTCACAAAATGGTACATTATTTTTCACCTAGGAAAATGATGCTTGCATAATTGTGATGCGTATCTGAGCTTGTCCCTGTATGTCTCTCAGGTCTCCTCTAACACTCCTCAAACTAATTTACAATTTCCAACCAAATTTAGAGGAAAGAATAGCACCCACCATTGACGGAGAGAGAAAGATGAAAAGGAGAGGGAAAGATGAAAGTGAGAACGTATACAGAGGTCACTGCTCTGCAGTGGAGGAGCTGAGAGATTACAGTGCCCATAGGAGGGAGGGGGTAGACCTGAGGGTCTCCTTGTAAGCAGGGAGAGAAGAAGGGAACTAGGTAAACCTGAGGCTACACCAGCAATATTGTTAAAAAGCAGACAAGGACAAAGACAGAGAGAGAAACTGTAGAGGGGCAAGGGCAAGAAGCCAGGGGTCTTGCAGGAGGGTTTGTATTCTATGGGCAACAAATCACAAAATCAGAGGGATCCCCAGTTCCTCTGTTCAGGGAACAACTTGTTAGGAACACTCCTGCTAGGATATTTGGTGTAAAATAGCTTACATTGGCACCATACCAGTACTGTGGTTTTGCTGGTATTCTCTGAATCCAAGGGTAGGCTGACCTTCTGTTTCCCATCTCCTTCTTTGTACGTATTCACATGTACTAACATCTTGGTTTATGGGAAAAAATTGTTCTTTTCAGTAAAACCCGAAATTCTAGCATAAAGAAATGGCTTTAAAAATAAATAAATAAATAAATAAATAAATAAAATTAAAAAAAAAATCTTATTCCTAATGCTTTCTGAAAAATGTTATCAACTGATGTTACTCATTCTCCATTTTTCTGGGCATTTTAAATTGTTAAACAAACATTGAGGTTTTTATCTCAGGGAAGGAGTTGGATAGGAAAGCTCCTGTTCTCAGCTTTGCCAATGGTTTCTCGTGGGACATAGCCATTGAAATTTCATGCTTTCTCAGTTTAACCCATCTGTAAAATGAATGCAGTAGGCAACCACACAATGTTTGTTGGGAGATCTCTTGAAATGTCAGATGAATATATTGATATTAATCCATAGTTCCTTGAACGTACACAGTAAGTTCTTTTTAATTCTTATTTTCCTTTCTCAGATAAACCTCGTTTTTTTTCTGTCTTACTCTTTGCTGCAACCTTGCCAGAAAATGCTCAGAATTTATGTAGAATCTGTTGAATATGTGCATAATCAGGGACCAGAAATGGGCTTGTCTTTTAAAACATGGATATCAGATTGTGCATTTTCCAAGGAAGCATCTCCTTCTCAACTATCTTTTTCTGGCATCTTACCAGATATTAGCACTGTAAAATTTAAAGAATCTGGAATCTACATTGTACATGTGTACAAGGTTCATTTAATTAAATGGAAAATACGCTTCATGCACTCTTAAAAACTACATTAAAACCCATCTTACAGTAGATTGAAAACAGGTTTTTGTTCCATACAGAATATTTCAGAGATTATATCCTCAAACCCTTTCCTGTGCAACTTCAACATTCTATCATCTACTGCAATTGACCCATCTTTATTCAAATGGATTTGAAATAAAGACCAAATCCTACAGCCCAAGTTAGCTGAGCAAACTGTAATTCCTCATCTTGATACCAAGCGTAAAACTAATTTTCTTGACATATTCAACACAAAAGCTATCCTTGGCTTATGCTAAGTCTGTGACAAACAGAGAAATCCAATAAAATATGAAATTAATGCCGACATTTTCTCCTTGATACTTCTCAATACATCATGCTCCTAGGGAATCATCATCTAATTTCAATGAAAAGCATATTTCCAGGTGTCAGGATGAACTGAGACCTAAAACAGGCAATGAGAACAACTTATTATTTCTTTCTATGCAAGTTAGATTACAGTTTGCAGACGTGAGTTTTATCAAAAGGATACAGGCTTTGTCTGCTTAGAGTACAGCCGATATGGATTAAATTAGAGGACTGTGATTTAAGGTATTAATAAACTTGTGGGAAAGACTGGCCCTTTCCTCCAGATCTGGGAACTCTAATCCCTTTGGAAGCAAGGAGTACAATATACTCCACATGACGGTATTTCTTACTAGCTCTTTCAACAATATGCTGCCTTTAATCTATCTTGAGCCTCAAAAGCCAAGTACAAAGGTAACAACTTAAAATACATATACTAATCACCTTAGATAAGATGCTATACAACTGCTTCCAATTTTAATTGTTCTGCTGTGTGTTCTGCATGGTTGAATATTGAGAGAACAACAGATTCCAAGAATGAAAATGCTCTGTGAAATCCTTCAGGTGTCATCTCCCTCAGTAGGAATGCCAACATCTAATTCCAGCTGCACAGATTATAAACCAGTACAATTTCCTTCTTAACATTCATAAATCTCCCACTTTCCCCACTAATACTTTCCCTACTTCTCACACTCCTTTCAAGTACCAACCAAATTTTATTTTTGCTGTTTAAGATCCTTGCTTACTATAAATTTTCTACCAGAACTTTGGAAACAGTAGGAGAACTAGTGCTCTACAACCGTGATGTTATATAATATTTTGCTTTGATTATGAACCGTTATCTATCTCTTTGAAATCAACAAACAACAAACCCTATTCTCATATCTTATTAGAATTTTCTCATAAGCTTTAAGACACACTGCAAGATCACACATTCACCTGAAAGACTTGAGAGATGGGCAGATAAATGCAAAATTTAGGTTGTTTATTTTTGCTGTCGCTGCTCTGTGCCATGGTACAAACCATACCAAGTATCACATAAGAGTGTAGAACAAATGCATGGCTGCTCTAGTCTGTCTATGTTTAATTCTACATTTTCCACCAAAACAACTCTCAAATCCTGTAAGAGTTGAATCCATTTTTGCTTTTGCAATGCATGTAGCTGCATAGACAGTGACTTTACTGTACAGCTCATTTCCTGCCTCAGATTTAAACTACTCTTAAGGATTTCACACAAGCTGGTCTTTGCAAATGAAAGAACATTTTCTGTAAGCACTCTTCACCACTTATAATATGGCAGATTATGGCTGAACCATCTTCTTATTTTTTAGAATCCTAAAGATGCCAGTTAAAGTACTATGGCATATAAATGAATGAAATGTAAGGCCATGTGACATACAAATTTGAGCAGAGGCTTGAATACAGTTTCCAGAAAAATAATCTAACTACTATGCTCTTGAGCATTAGAAAGAACACTCTCTTCTCTGTTGAAGCTGTTGTAACAATGCAG
The DNA here is from genome assembly GCF_019232065.1 of Centrocercus urophasianus. Classification (NCBI taxonomy): domain Eukaryota; kingdom Metazoa; phylum Chordata; class Aves; order Galliformes; family Phasianidae; genus Centrocercus; species Centrocercus urophasianus. The sequence continues at coordinate 15,175,619 of NW_024884811.1, forward strand.
TGAGTGAGAGCTGTGCGAATAACTGATTTGTGATGGTTTGCTGAACAGAAAGACTACCAGATTAAATCTAGCTAATTACTAATTTTTGCATAGATAATTAAATATTCACTGAAGAAAAAGCTTGACTATTACTCTATTTCAGAGTTCTGCTGACTGAGCTGTTTGCCGGAAGCTCGAAGCACCACAAACTCCTTCCCCTCCTCCTGCTTCAGATGTAAGTTATGTGAGAAAGGCCTGGCCATCCACCTTCTTACAGGAAAGGTTTCATGCTTGTGAATGCCAAGAAAAAAGAGAGGCACCTTTCTTCAGAATTAGCTGCCTAAGCCTGATTGAGAGAGAGAATAGGATGAAATGCTTCATACATCCTCAGCTTCTCTACTCACTCCTTTCTTAGTGTCCTAGGTTAACATTCCTGTCCCCTCAATGCATTCTGGGCAGACAACTGTAGATGTCTATATTAAAATGGACAGCACAACACCAACCCAAGAAGCCTGATGTTAACCTCAGAAGTTTTCCAGCTGTGCAAATTTCTGAAATGCTTTTGCTTTGATTATAAGAATTGAGAAAACTTTGACATCTTCAAGTCATGACAGATAAATATGTAAGGTTGAATAAGAGTAACATGTGTCTCTAGTGGTCCATGTGATCCATTTAGCCTTAACATGTTTAAATAATAATACTTTATTTACCAAAAGGACACTGAGATTAAAGCCATTCATATCATTTATTTGCAACATTTGCACTAAACCACCACAGAATAATTAATTCTTATTAGTAAACAAGCAAACCAAGAGCTAACAAAATTGAAACAAGCTTTGCACAGAATCACAGAATCACAGCACCACCAAGGTTGCAAAAGACTACAAGATCACCCAGTCCAACCATCACCAACAGTTCTCACTAAACCGTGTCCCTCAACACAACATCCAAACATTCCTTGAACACCTCCATGGTCGGTGACTGCACCACCTCCCCGGGCAGCCCATTCCACTGCCTGACCACTCTTTCAGACAAGTAGTATTTCCTAACGTCCAGCCTGAATCTTCCCTGGAGCAACTTGAAGCCATTCCCTCCAGTCCTATCACCAGTTGCATGAGAGAAGAGGCTGACCCCCAGGTCACTACAGCCTCCTTCAGGTAGTTATGGAGAGCAGTAAGGTCTCTCCTGAGCCTCCTCTTCTCCAGACTGCACGTTCCCAGCTCCTTCAGCTGCTCCTCATAAGCCCTGTGCTCCAGACCCCTCACAGCTGTGTTGCCCGTCTTTGAACCCACTCCAGGACCTCTTCCAGTGAGGAGCCACAGCACTCGAGGTGCAGTCTCACCGGAGCTGAGTACAGGGGGACAATCACTGCCCTGTCTCTGCTGGCAACACTGTTTCTGATGCAAGCCAGATGCCATTGGCCTTGTTGGCCACCTGGGCACGCTGCTGGCTCCTGTTCAGCCGAGCATAAATCAATATCCCCAGGTCCATTTCCTCTACACAGCCTTCCTCTATACAGCTCTGCTCCAAGCCTGCAGTGTTACCTGGAGTTGTTGTGGCCAAAGTGCAGGACCTGGCATTTGGCCTTGCTGAACCTCATCCCATTGGCTTCAGCCCAGCTATCCAGCCTGTCCAGATCCCTCTGTAGGGCTTCGCTACCCCCAGGCAGATCAACACTTTCAGTCAACTTGGTATCATCTGCAAACTTACTGAAGGTGCAGTCAGTGCTCTCATCCAGGTCATTGATAAAGATGTTGAAGATATTTTCTTAATCAGTCGTCTTCTTCCAATGACAACCAAATTCTCTGTTCTGGAGTAGTTCATAAACCCTTAATCCAAACCAGAAGGATTTGCGTGATACATAAAATGAAAATCAGGCTGACAATCCCATGTTTCTTCTGTTACGATTTTTTAAACATTGTTAATTGTCCAGAATAAATTGTAACAGGTGTCTCAAGAACAAAATCATCATAGAATCATTATAAAAAGGCCTGGGTTGAAAGAAGTTTAATGATCATTTAGTTCCATACCCCTGCCACGAGCAGAGCTGCTACCCACTAGATCAGGCTATTCAGAGCCTCGTACAACCCAGCCTTGAATACACTGAAGGCATTCACACTTCTCTGGGCAACATGTTTCAGTGCCTCACCACCCTCTGAAGAGAAAATTTCCAAACACCTAACCTAAATCTCCTCTCTTTTATTTTAAAAACATTTCCTCTTGTCCTATCTCTATCAGACCATGAAAAATCTAAGTCTCTGTCCTGCTCTTAACTCCCTTTAGGTATTGGAATGCCACAAGGAGGACTTCATAGAATCTTCTCCAGGATGAACAAGCCCAGCTCCTTCAGCCTTTCTTCAGAGGAGAGATGCCCTCTCATCAACTTGATGGCCTTCCTCTGGAGAGGAAGACTCCAAGAGCTCCACATCTTGTGTTGGGGACCCCAGGCCTGGAAGAAGTACTGCAGACAGGGCCTCACGAGGGCAGAGCAGAGGACAGTCCCATCTCTCATCCTGCCACACACTCCTTTTTTGATGTAGCCCAGAATGCTTTTGGCTTTCTGGGCTGCTAGCACACATTGCTGATTTGCATCAAGCTTTTCAGGCATGAGTTCTCCTGTGAAGGGCTGCTCCCAAGGAGTTCTTCTCCCAGTCTGTACTCCTATCTGAAATTGATACTGCCCCTTACCAATGGGAGCACCCTGCACTTGGCCTTGTGGAACATCATTAGGTTACCAACACCAACTTTTCTAGCCTGACCAGGTCTCTCTGGTTGGTATCCCTTCCTTCTACTACATCAACTGAACCACTCAGCCTGGTATCATAAGCAAAATAGCTGATTGCATGTTCAACCCACTATTCAGATGTTGAAGAGCACTGGTCCCAAAGTAGACTGCTGTGGGACACATCCATGACTGGCTTCCACCATAGAGATAATGCCACTGACCACAACACTCTGATTGTGACTTTCCAGCCAATTCTTATCCACTGAATAGTCCACCACTCTAATCCGTACCTTCCTGATTTAGTGATGTTGGTCTATGCTAAAGGCCTTGCAGAAGTCCCCGGAGATGACATTGGTTGCTTTTTGTATACTGATGCCATCAATCCAACCTAGATGGCTACCAGAATAGTCAGGCATGATCTGCCCTTGATGAAGCTGTGCTGATTGTCTCAGATCACCTCCTCATCTTGTCTGTGCCTTAGCACAACTTCCAGGAAGATGTAATCCATGATATTCCCAGGTAGAGATGTGAGGCTCACCAGTCTGTATTTCCCCAGATCTTCTTTTCAACCTTTCTTAAAAATGTTAAGTTTTGTTCCATTTTTTACAGTTACCAGAGACATCACCCAACAGCCAAGACTTTTCAAATATGATGGAGGGATGTTTTGCAGCCACATCATCCAGTTCCTTCAAGATCTTGTGATCCATGTCATTGAGCTTCCATAGATTGTACACATTCAGTTTTATGAGGCAGTCTCTGATTTATCCAGTCTTACAGTTGGATGAATTTTGCTCCCTCAGCTACTTCTAAGAAGTTCAGGGATGTAAGATTCAGGGACATGAGGGGCATGGGAATCCTGACTGCCAGTGAAGACTGAGGCAAAGAATTTACTGAGTACTTCATCCTTATTCTTTTCTATTGTTTCCAGACAAATGTTTACTAATGCTAAAACATTTTTGCTATTAGCCGTAAAAAATACATATTTAAAATACAATATTACACTTGCTATCCATCATTTTTATTGCACACTGTTTCATACACATTCAGTAGATCAAGTACTGCACATTCCACAATTGCTGCCTCTATACCCACTTTAAAGATCAGTTTGACTGCAGAAGGTTACAGCAGAGTCTCTGAGCTGCTCTTTCCATCCACACATAGAACTACCACCAGCCTAGAAAATACCTGTGAACTGCCTGTCTGAGCGTACACAGCACACAGCTTGAAAATCAGATCTTGCATGTTCTAGAGGACATTGTCAGTTACACATCTGTCGTATCTATAGATATCCTGCAGAATCTGATCTTAAAAAAACAAAAAAACAAACAAAAAAAGCCTTAGAAAAAGACAAACTCAGCTTTGAAAACATGACGGTGTGATGACTAGTTCCACAAGAACAAAAGGCACACAGACATGGGTGAATAACATATTTAGAACACCTGAGTAAAGAAGAAAAAAAAACTACACCACAACTCCAAGAAAAAACCTTTTACTTTTATCCAACAAAACAAACAAAAATGTATTTCAGGTTATGCAGAGCTTTTCGCTGCCAAGAAGAGGGAAAGCTAACCTTTGGGGGTGTTTTTGGTAGCAGTAAATCTCTGCATTCTTGAGCAGAATGCATCTGACAGCTGCAATTTTACTTCTCAAAGATACCATGCTGCTGACTTTCAATACTTACCTAAAATATTGATATTTCTATGTGAAACGGATTGATGAATTATAGATAAATTTCTAAATAATATTCAGGGAACTGAAATCTGTGAATTTGACAAAGAAATATGAGTGATGGTTGACCTCTAACAACGCACCAAACCAGAGGATCCTAGAGGCATTAAGAACCTTCCAAAAAGCATTCAGTTCTGCATAGATTTTAGTAGCAGGCTGAGCCTTACCTCATAGAGGATGAACTATCTTCCACATTAACCAGAGATATCAGAGACAAGAAGATCCAGTTCCCTTTCTAGTACATGTGGCAAATATCCATGTGGCACACTGGACGATAGGACAAAGGCATGCTTGAGCAGAGAGAATTATGCCCTTCCTAAGTTATTCTAAGTTCTACCAATATTTTTGTACTGCTATTACTTTTTGCTAGGATTATATGATCATGTTACTGTCCTGACTAATGTTCTTATTTTCCTAAAGAGTACAAAACTCTAATTTTCTAGAAAAATACTGCTTTCAAATGAGAAGAGATATAAAATGAGTCCTTACCGCTTATTCATGAGAGACAGATGTTATTTTTGGCTGCACTATTTAATGAATACCAGATTATGCTCTTTTTAACCTTACACCAGAAATAACATACTTTTAGCATTCATGAACTTCAAGCCATTATCAGCAAAAGTTTCTATTAACATCCAAACCTTTTCTCAGTTCTCACTGCAAAATCTTCAAGCTGTCAGCTACAGTTCCTATTATATGAGGATTTTTTTACTTATCAAAAATTTTTCATGCAAAAGATATAATCCCTGGCAGTCAGCTAGCTGAGGTTGAAAACAGTCCACAGTATTTTACATTGTCTTCTTTCTGATATTGGATTTACATATTTGATGCCTTGTATTTTTAACGTGTAGGTGTGCGTTTTTTTCCAGCCATCTGAAAAAACGAAAACACTGCATCCTTTTATAAATACTATTTTGTTTCTGCTTATTTTCGCAGATTTGGAGAAAAGTCTGCCAGTAAGTATCAGCTGAAACTAATTATCATCAGTACAAAATCTCTGAGCTGATTTGGGATGCTGACAAAAATGCAACACGAAAATGAATAAAATGTTGCTTGAGAACCAGAAATCAGCTTTGCCAGCCAGTGACTACAACAAGAACTAAACGCCTGCATATAGTTATTATTAGCATTTCATTTCTGTATGGATAGCATCCTTTACAGAGTAAAGGCTGTGGCTGATTCAAACTGCTTCGTTTAAGCCCAGTACAAAAGATTGTGTGATGCCTGCATGGTAACTTTGTCAGTGTGTGCAATAGGATTTTTTTCCTCTGAATCTAATATGATGGATTGAAACAAATGAGGTTGTTATAAGAAAGGCCCTTAAAATCTGAAGCCTCCCTTTCCTACATGTGGGTTATCTTGAGGTGATGATTCCATCCAAGCCAGAGCATGAAGTACAAATGAACAAATTTCATGAGTTGGGCCATGTAGACAATGAAGAGGATATCTTTATGGCCTAACTCAAGCCATATGAACAGCTTATCTTCTAAGTTTGGAATAAAAGTGTCTGAGTTACTACCTGTGTCCTCATGGCCATAAAGAGCCTTCTAGCAATCACAGATCTCAAGCACATCTTCCTTTCAGCTACATCAACCTGCTGTTGTGTGATTTATTTAGGAACACACCGACCAGAGTGTTGAACCCAGAAGGTGAACCAGCAGCTTTATTAAATAAAATTCAAGTTGATGAGAGACAACCAAGAAACAAGAATGATACCAGATAAAACCAAAACAAGAAGCTTAGGAGCAAACCCTGTTTCACACTGCTCACTTGGATGGAGGGAAAACAGAGCAACACTTCAGTGGCAGTGGAGAAGAAGAGAAATTTCTGGCACTTCTGCTCACCTCATGATTAGTCTGGCTGCAGCAGCACTCAGAAGCTCACAAAGCAGAATGATGAGATCAGAGCAGATCACATATCAGTACAACTCCCACGGAAGCCGATGTACTCTTTGATGAAGTAACAGAAAAGTGCCCAACAAACACACTTCCTCCCAAGGCAAGTGGAGCCTTCGGAGCACACCCAGAAGCAGGAGCCATAGCAGGCCACACATGATAAATTCTGCAAACTGTATAGAAACAATCGGTTTACACAGGTAGCACATGTGCAGGATGTGTCACATCTTGCTGCGCTATTCGTGCTGGGCATCTCAGTGCTCTTTAATTTTTTTCTTGACTAAATAATCATTGTAACAAGCCAAAAGCACTTCCACCTCAGAATCTTTACTCTGACAGTAGCCTGACAGCAAAATAAATGATAGCAGTAATAGCTGTCATTATTTGTACCTGCCATGTTGTCAGTATGAAAAGGTGGTTAAACATGAAGTCTTATTTACCTGAGTCCACACACTTAGCATAACTGACTGAAGAACATACACCTCTGAATGCATAAATGGACACCAGCATGAGAAAGTAAAGTATTACTGGCAGTAACAATTCAAGCTCACTGGTCAAAGCTGTAGTAAAGTGATTTTAATGCAGCTGAAAAGAAGATAATTTATGGTGTTTAGACTACACCAGAGCTGGCATTGCCAAAAGCTCTGAGGAGGCCAAAAATACACTCAGACATTTTGGGTAAATTTAAATATGCCTGCATACGCATATGAGTGACTCAATGTTTTATTATAATTCCTTCCTTTCCTTTTTTTTTAATTTAAATATTTCATACACAGGATAACTGACTACTGACCTGGAAATTTAAACAATAAAATGCCTTCAACTGCTTTGAAGATATAGATGTCGATGAAAAGTGCTCATAAAATGCCTCTGACTTTTTATTATTGTTTGTACTCTCTTATCTCAAAAATAATCAAATTGCCTTTTTCCTATGTCTTCAGACTTCCTTGTGTTTCCTGCACTCAGCTGCTGTTGGCCAAGTTTCATCTGAAAAAAACCTTTTATTGTTCCATTAAAATTAAAAAAAAAAAAAAAGGTCAGAAATATAGGGTTAGGGTATGCTGATACAGAGAGGTTTTAATCTTGTAAAAGTGAAAAATAGCACATTTCTGTGGGATAATGCTGCCAAGACAGAGTAAGATACTGAACAGAGAACAGCAGTGTTCTTCCTTCACAGTGCTGATTTGCATCAGATGAGAATTTTTTCCCCATTTTTTTTCCCTATTAAATATTTTCCTTTTATCCGAGTATTCAGAAAGAGGGAAAAATGTGAGGTGTGGAAGCCAAAACACTGTCTGGAGAACTAACAGTTCCTTAAACTGTTTCATTATGCTGTCTCCACTTGGGAGACTTGGATAAAATTCTTTCCTGATTGACTGAACTGATGCAAGGAATCATCTACTGTGGTTTAAGTATGTTCAAAAGGACAAGTTCCATACAGATTACCACCATGCAGAAATACAATTCCTAGGCCTGTTAATTTTATTTATTGGGTTGCATTATATAAATAGGCTAGTAAGGGGTCCTTTACAACCTTAGATGATTGCATATCAACTGTCTCTGCTGTGCAACATTCTACAGAGAAAGATCCGCGTGTTCTGGGGACAATGGGTTGGCCATGAGCCAGCAATGAGCCCTCGTGACCAAGAAGGCCAGTGGTATACTGCAATGCATAAAAAGAGTGTAGCCAGTAGGCCGAGGGAGGTGATCCTCCCCTTCTGCTCTTCCCAGGTGAAACCATGTCTGAAGTACTGTGCTCAGTCCTGGGTTCTTCAATTCAAGAAAAACAGGGAACTGCTGGAGAAAGTCGAGGAGAGGGCCACAAAGATGACTGGGGCCTGGATCATTTCCCACATGGGGAAAGGCTGAGAGATGTGGGGTTGTTGAGCCTGGAGAAGACTGAGAGATCTTGTCAGGGCTTATCTAAATATCTAAAAGGTGGGTGCAAAGTGGATGGAGCCAGAGTCTTCAGTGGTACCCAGTGGCAGGACAATGGGCAATATGCACAAATTGGAACACAGGAAGTTCCATCTGAACATGAGGAAAAACTTCTTTACTTTGAGGGTCACAGAGCACTGGAACAGGCTGCCCAGTGAGGTTGTGGAGTCTCCTTCTCTAGAGATACTCAAAACCTGCCTGGGCACTTTCCTCTGCAACCTACTGTAGGGAACCCACTTTAACAGAGAGTTGGACTAGATTGTCCCAGAGGTCCCCTCCAACTCCTGTTCTGTTATGGTGTGATTCTGTTATGGTAGTGCATTTCTGTATAGCACTGAGAGCCATATTTCATGGACACCGGCTAGTAATGGATGTGAGAATAGCCTCAGGACGGACAGATTCTGAATATTTTGCTCTGAAAGTGATGCCTCCCATTTTATTTTGTTGGCCCACAACATCAGAAGTGTATGGCAGTAGAAGTGGAACCTTCCCACCAATGTCCCATACATTTTGTTGCTGTGTGATAAATGGCAGCAGAGGAGCAGTCTGACCAAATGGCATCAGACATGGAAGTGCATATGAAGCAAAGGTGTGTAATTGAATTCTTCCATGTAGAAAAAATGACACCCACTGATATTCACTGATGTTTGTGGAATGTTTGTGTGAGCACAGAGAGGTGGTGAGTGGTGCATTTCAGTAGTGGTGACAGAGATGTGAATGTCTCTTGACAGCCATGCACAGCCATCACACCATGAAAAGAAGATCTCCACATAGTGGTGGTGACAGTGTTAAAAAATGGCGTTCTCTAGCTGAGAATTTGTTCTATAAAACAGTGTTAATTTGTTCTTTGTGTCTGTTTTGACTTCCATGGAAATAAATAGGAGGCATTATTTTCAGAGTGACTTGTGTAGTTAAGCATTTAATTCTGGTCAATTTCAAGAAAATGTGAGCTAAGTCTACACACAGTGAAGTAGAAATCTCCAAGCTACAGTAAAATTTGCCAGCATGTACCCACAGAATGGGACAAAGATATGGAGAAATGGTACCTTGGACACTGAAACCACACCATTTCCTCAGCATAGCATGGGTCTGGCTTTAATTTGACTGCCTCTGAAGTCACAAGACAGTGTGTCAAGGCAGTCATTTTGCTTCTGGCATCAAAGCTTCCTTAGTCACTGGGTACTTCCTCCACTTCCTTAGGAAACCAAACATTTCTGCAAGTGTTTCTTAAGCAGTTTAATGTACCCAGGTTTTAAACCAAAAGCTGTTCCAGGACCAATACCAATGCTACCCCTTAAACTTGAGTCACTCACATAGCCAAGTCTCACTGACAGAAAACAGCTAAGGCCATACAGATCTTCCTGTGCCAGATGTGGGGAGGAGAAGTAAAGATAGAAGATGCCAGATGAAAAGGGAAAAGCTAATTTCAAGTCATTTTTTTGATCTGGCAGGGATTGTGGACTGTGTAACTTAGCCACCTGCATCTTCAGATAAATATTTTTTAAGCCCAGAATCTGTCCTTGATGGATATACAGTTATTTTAGCTGGAAGTAATTCCCACAGCAAATTTCATACCCCCTTTGCAGATGCATTCCTTGTTCCTCTTTTCTAACATGCACACCTTACTAAATTTACATTTTCATTCCTTTTCTGTCCATAACTACTTCTGCCATCCCCCTGCGTTAACATTAATAATGGTGCTGTTCCAACTTGTAAGACTGTTTTGATAGGAGACAGTCAGGACCCATGTTCCCATCAGTCATTGCTGCATTTTATATTCACTCTTTTTTCCAAACATTCATTTCCAAAATATCCATCACATTAGCTGCTCTCCTCTGATCTCTCTCCAGCTCGTCTGGGTCTTTTGTAAAACACATTGCCCAGAACTGAGCACTGTACTACAAATCATATGTTGACAAAAGCAAACTAAGAACTCTTGCCTCATATATAATACTCTTGGTAGTAAAATGAAATACAGTAGCAGCTTTTTTTCTTTCTACTGCTGCATTGTTTACCAGCTCATATTCAAACCACCATCAATAATCATAATCCCCAGATACTTTCTCACAGCTTTTATATCTATGCCCTAAAAGATTTCCCACTATCTGTATTTATTCTTTCTTATGTGAACATGTTATGCTTGCATTTGAAACTTTCCTTGACTGACCTCAACTCTTTTCTATAGTTATCACCCATGCAGTGTTTTTAAGCCTTATTCTCCAAAACATCCTTGTCTCATCTCACACTACTTTTATAGAAAGTTAATAACAAAATTTCTGAGTAGCACTGAATTTCCCTTCAGTACAGGCTTCTCATACATCAGAATATCTTGATGATGAACAAATAACAATTACAGAGAATATGTTTAAACCAAGCTTATTTGGAGAAAGAGTCTTACCTCCATCACATTTCTGAGTTTTTCATAGCAAAACTTCATACAAGCAAAAATTAATATGGGCACCACATTTTTTCATTCATTAAGATAAATACTCAACATATAATTTAGTTTGTCATGAGTCATTTGTAGTAAGACCACATTACCTTCTTTTTGTTGTCTTATTTTCCTCTGCTAACATTTCCATCTGGTCTCTGTGACTCTGGTATATATAAGATATTAGGAGAGAAATAGCATTTCTGAACTTTTTTTCTTCCATCCAAGCAAAGATATTGGACAATTAACCCAGTGCAGTATTCCATTTGTTCATCTCCTTCAGCTCCTGAGATAGCATGTCAAAGCTACCTGTATATATCTACAGTGTACTCCAGTCTGGAACATATGCAGATAAACTCTTCTTATCGTTAAGTACAGACACAGAATACAGAATAAAGCAAATTTGTTGCAGTCAACTGCTGGGTAACACTGCATAACAGTAGAGGAAAAAAAACATCCTCCTTTACACACTAAATATGCTATGTGGGAAAAAAAAAAAATAAAGACCACAATTAAACACACCTCCAGCTCTTCTCTCCTCCCACTATGACCACCACCAAGATAAAAGTCTCCAGAAAATGAGAAACTTTTGGAAAGCATTTACAGCATTTCATTTTACATCTGCCAGCAGAGGGGTCTGGCAAAAGGCAAACTTCAGAGAGCTGCAGATTCTGAAGCATTTGTTGTGCTCAGTAATTTTTATTTACTCCTAACAGAGAAGGCTAACTTTGAAGCCATGAAACGAAAACAGTGCTGCATGCCATATAAAAATGAAACATATGAGAGAGGTCCTTTATAAAGAGAATGTGAAAAAAACACCAACCTATATAAGATCTGGAAGCTAATGTAACCCTGAAGAACAAATATCTGATATGGAATACGTGAAGAGGGAAAAGGTTGCAGCCTGTAACACAAACTATCACTAGGTTCGAATTCAAAAGCTATAAGAGAGAGATAACTGAAACCTTTGACATATAATCCTTTACAGAATAGTTAGGATTTGCTATTGGAAGGAAACCTTCCAGTCTGGATGGATGCAAACAAGATTTATAGAAGACGGACATGGTTCTTGTATAACCGATAGGGTGGAAGAAAATGCAGATGAACAGAATCAGCACAGCAAACCTGATGAGCATGGTTCATTTATCAATGACAACATCACTAACAGTGGCACAGCCATAAGTTAATGGTTTTCCAGATCAGACAGATACATGCTACTAAAGATCAGGCAATATGCTGCTTACATATTCAAAGAAAACGAGCACTCAGACTCTTGTTTTGCTCAGGATGCCAGGCAGGCAAAACAATGACACAGAGACAAGGGGTCTTTGGGATACAAAATGGCTCTAACAAACTCCTTATTTATGAATGTTAATAGCAGATATCAGCTATGCTAACACATGCTAACTTCAGTCAGATTTCCATAAAAACTCAATCTTGTTATAGAACTGTTTACAAAGACTACAAGAGTGAGAAAGACTGTCTTAATTCATTATAATCATCTGAAAACACCATCCAAGGGCTGTGAGAAAATGTTTGCTAAAACAAAGACAAAATGGAAGATGGAAAAGGGGAAAAATGAAAAATAGGAAAAAAAATGGAAAATGGAAAAAAAAGAGCAAGAGGAAGAGAAGGAGAAGAAAAATAGAAGGAAAGAAAAAAGCAAGAAGAAGAATAAGAAGGAGAAGGAGGAGAAGGAGAAGGGGAAGGGAAAGGGGAAGGGAAAGGGAAAGGGAAAGGGAAAGCAAAAGGGGAAGGGGA
>NW_024884811.1:15188175-15195675 GCF_019232065.1 Centrocercus urophasianus
GGAAAAGGAAAAGGAAAAGGAAAAGGAAAAGGAAAAGGAAAAGGGTGTGGAACTGGAAATCAGTAAACACAAATGAAAGAAACTAAAGTAACTCTCAGCTGATGTGTGAAATGATGGTGTATATTCAAGCCATCACACTTCAGAAATATTCTGAAAAAAGACGTTTGTTTGGGATCAAAGAGTAACTGGAACTATAGCAGAAGACATAACTCCCTGAAAGGTTCCTTGAACAGAAGGGAGAAGGACCTGTGGAATTATAGCTATCATAATCAGCCATATCAAATCACTGATGAGAAAATCCCAAGCACCAGCTCAGATGTAATTGCTTCTTTCCCGTTGCCACTCCTCCTACTACTTACTTTTCTTGATTACCTTCACATCTTTATTTCCTTTGCCATGTCTACTTTTTTAGCCACTGCCTCTGAAAATCTGGTTGAGATAGGCCGCGGCGTGTCTTACATAGCACTGGTATCATCCAGCATTTTCAGAGGCAGTGTTCAGTGAAAAGATTGATATAAGTTTGCCAAGTTTGTTGGCGACCATAGCTGTATTTCCTTGAGAGTCAGAAACTTGGGTCTGTGCTTGCTATCTGCATGACTCTTTTCTACATCTTTAGTCTGCTTATCTCACTTTGCTCTCACGGAAACAAATCAGATTTTAATAGAAGCAACATCAGGTCCAGCCTCATAATGTAGCTCTTTTATTTTAACCCAAAAAGAAAGGTATCTGTGGCATCTCATGCTCGTTGGTGATCTCAGAACTAACATAGCATAGAACACAATAAAATTGAACCAGTTACTAACAAGTTTTTATTGGTCCTAACTTTTTGCAAGAATTTTTTTCTCATGTCTTCCTTCAGTGTTATTAATTCCAGAATGGGAAGTATGGGCTGTACTTAGGAAGGCAAAATAATCTTGGTGCTAAAGTTTAAAACTAAAATTTTCAGATGACCCTGAGCCAAAAACATGCACTGTGTACTAAGGAACTCTAAGACTGGGTCAGAAAACTGAAATGCAAATGCATCTCAGAGTTCCCACTGCACTATGGCTGCATGCAGTATCAGAGTCACAGGCTGGCCACTTTGTTTAGGGATAATATCTTCAGGTCTAGATTTCATGGGCTTCGGGCATATCTCAGAGAGGCTGTGGACGCCCCCCTCCTGGAGGCATTCAAGTCCAGGCTGGATGAGGCTTTGAGCAGCCTCCACTAGAGGCAGGTGTGTCTCCCTGTGACAGGGGGATTGAAATTTAAGATGACATTAAAGATCCCTTCCAATCCCTGCCATTCAGTGATTCTATCTGAGCAATAAAATACAGAAATGATATTGACTCACATTTATATGCTCTGTAGTGGAGTGTAGAACCAACCATTTATACAAGCTTATTCATAGAAGGATTTGGGTTGAAAGAGATCTAAAATTTCATCTAGTGTAACCACCAAACTGCTATGGGCAGGAACATTTTTCACTAGTTAACTTTGCCCAAAGCCCCAACTAATATGGGTTTGAATAGTTTCAATGATGCGTCATCCACTACTTTTCTAGAGAACTTGTTTCATTGTTCCACTGTTCTTTTTCAGCTTAAAGACTTTGGCCCTTGTCTTGTCACAACTGGATAATAAGTCTTCCTCCATCTTTCTTATAAGCCCTCTTTATGTACTGAAAGGCCACTGTAAGTTCTCCCTCTAGTTCCCCAAGGATGCTACTGTTCCTGAATCAATCAGCACAGATTTTCAGCATAATCACACTTGAAATTGCTGTATCTCAGCAATTATGCTTTATCTGCTTCTGTCCTACAGTCAGTTTCTCTACACTGGCTGTAGATGGCTGCAGGATGTCATAGACGTGACACACTAAGATCTTACATATAGCCGTTATTATCCAGAGCAAACTGAAGCCATATTGAGAAAGTCTTGTATTTTGCAAACAGCAGATGAGAAAACACCCATGTTGACTGACATCTAGTCATCATGATTTCTACAAAATAATGTTAAGTTCTGCTGTCTTTTACTTGAATAAGTTGGAATTTTTATAATTAATTGGGGCTTATCTTGTTTTATGTTACCTTCTGTGCTTTTACCCCTTGTAACTAAGGGAACTGATTAGTGAGGTGAAGTGCAGAAAATTCTTCTCTCCTTTGTGTACAATATAAAAATTATATAAAAATATAAAAATATATTTCAAAATATCCATCAATTTCTGACCATTGTAATAACAGAAATTTTCAATTTTACTTCCTATTTCTTTTACCAGTATGATTACAAAAATAAAATCAGAAGAGTTTCTTTCCACATATTCCAAAACACGTGGAATTAGGCCTCAGAATTAGTAACTCAAAAATACATTTCAAAGTTCTGTTTTTCAGTGTTATGCAATACAAATGACTCTGCTGTCACGTATATTGGCTCCATCTTTAATACCACAGAGACCAAAATTAATATTTAAAAATGTCTTTTTAAATTGATGTGTGCTTTGCTTTACTACATGTCTTCTGTAGAAATGAAGTATTTATGTAACCGTAAGTTATCTCCTGAGTTTCCCATCAAAATATTTCATATACTGCCATGGATCGGTAGTCCAGAGGTTGTTATGAATGATTCTCTGTTCGTTTCTAGATCCTGGAAAGGATACAGTTCCTAATCAAAACCTCACTGAAGTTCGTGAAATTCTTTCCTTTAGTCACTGTTTCTGGAACGTCATTACCAGGGCTTTAATGTTAAGATTTTCTCTTTACACAATAGGTCAACATGAAATACGCCACAAATGAGTACAATTGTCATAACATTATGTTGCCAACGAAGATTTAAACTATTCCTTAAAATCAAACTAAGTAGTCAGTGTATGATAGTAGGGTGTTAGGAGACTTCTTTTCGGGTTAAGTTTCCACTTGTGAGATCTATGTTTTCCAGACCTACAGCTTATAATATATTTTTTTTAAAGTTTAAAAATAAAAAGAGAAATTATAGCAAAAGAAAAAAAAAAAAAACAGAAAAACAGTTTGTGTGACAGTTTCTATTATATACTTCAAGTTGCTGAAGCAAACTTTAGATAGTTTCCTCTGTGCAGCTTTAGGACATAAGTCTAAATGGCAACCCAATCGATTCACTGTATTCCAAACTGATATTCAGAACCATAACCTCTAAATCATCAAAGATTTTTGTTTTGGAAAGAAAGCTGATTTACGTGTGGATAAAGGAGAGTATGTCTAAACAAGATCTTTCCAGATCTTATACAAATAACTGGTCTAATATGAGAAATTGATGAGTGAGTAAAGATTAAGGTTGTGCATGGGACATGACAAATATCCATGTTGAGCAATCTGAAAAATATTTTCATGGCTAGTGATGGAATTTAAGCTTAAAAATGGGTAAAAGTTGAGGGAAATTCTGTAACATTCTCATAAAATTCTGAAATCAATCGTCCTTCTAGTCTGTGTTTTTCTAACAAAGTATAGAAAATATTAAGATGCATAAAACTAGCTGTGGAAAAAAAAACTGCAAACAATTCTAATGTTGTTACATGTTGGTATGACATGCTCCCACTTGGAGCACCATCTCACAGGCTCTCTTTGGCTCAAAATGACACCCAATCTTTTTATAGTCTTGTACTGGGGTAATGAGACTCAGGCAACTAGGCTGCCAAAATGAGTCAGACAGATCACTGTCTTCAAGTCTGGCATATGCTCACATACTTCTTCCTTGCCTGAGTTTGAAAGGTCTCAGACTGAAGTTCCTCAGTTATCCATAATATCACATCTTCAAATCTTAAAATCATTTCTATGAAGTGTTCATTTCAGTAGTTTCAAAACATTAATAAATATTGGACAACATTAAGCTGAATTTGCATCTCTCTAGTCATTTCCTATAATTGTGGCCTGAAAAATGCTGCAAATTGACATCATTTCTCATCTAAAAAGCAACAGTGACAATGACAGCATTTATATTTGACAAATCAATCTCTCAGTCAGGAATTCTCTGTATCCCTACTTGAAAAAGCAGTAATGATCCTATTTACAAAGTTGCCTTGGAAATTGCAAGTTCCCTCAGTCACCTCTGGACTTCCAAAAGAGAGTGCCAACAGAGCTACTTAGAATCATAGAATCATAGAATCACCAAGGTTGGAAAAGACCTAAAAGATCACCCAGTCCAACCATTCACCTATTCCCAATAGCTCCCACTAAACCATGTCCCTCAACACAACATCCAGCCTTTCCTTGAACACCCCCAGGGTCGGTGACTCCACCACCTCCCTGGGCAGTCCGTTCCAGTGCCTGACCACCCTTTCTGAAAAGTAATACTTCCTCATGTCCAGCCTGAATCTCCCCTGCCGTAGCTTGAAGCCATTCCCTCTGGTCCTATCACTGATGACACGAGAGAAGAGGCCGACCCCCAGCTCACTACAACCTCCCTTCAGGAAGTTATAGAGAGCAATGAGGTCTCCCCTGAGCCTCCTCTTCTCCAGGCTGAACATTCCCAGCTCCTTCAGCCTCTCCTCATATGGCCTGTGTTCCAGACCCCTCACCAGCTTTGTTGCCCTCCTTTGAACGCGTTCCAGGGCCTCAATATCTTTCTTGCAGTGAGGGGCCCAAAACTGGACACAGTACTCGAGGTGCGGCCTCACCAGTGCTGAATATAGGGGAACAATCACCTCTCTGCTCCTGCTTGCAACGCTGTTTCTGATGCAAGCCAGGATGCCATTGGCCTTCTTGGCCACCTGGGCACACTGTCGGCTCATATTCAGCCGAGCATCAATCAATACCCCCAGGTCCATTTCCTCTACGCAGTCCTCCAGCCACACCGCCCCAAGCCTGTAGCGTCGCCTGGGGTTGTTGTGGCCGAAGTGCAGGACCCGGCATTTGGCCTTGTTGAAACTCATCCCATTGGCTTCAGCCCAGCTCTCCAGCCTGTCCAGATCCCTCTGTAGGGCCTCGCTACCCCCAGGCAGATCCACACTTCCAGCCAATTTGGTGTCATCTGCAAACTTACTGAGGGTGCACTCGATGCCCTCGTCGAGGTCATCAATAAAGATATTGAAGAGGACAGGCCCCAGCACCGACCCCTGGGGAACACCACTCACAACCGGTCGCCAGCTGGATTTGACTCCATTCACCACCACTCTCTGTGCCCGGCCCTCCAGCCAGCTCCTCACCCAGCCAAGAGTGTATCCATCCAAGCCTCTGGCTGCCAGCTTCTGCAGGAGAATGCTGTGGGAGACAGTGTCAAAGGCTTTGCTGAAGTCTAGGTAGACCACATCAACAGCCTTTCCCTCATCCACCAGATGGGTCACTAGATCATAGAAGGAGATCAGGTTGGTCAAGCAGGACCTGCCCTTCATGAACCCATGCTGGCTAGGCCTGATCCCCCGGTCACCCTGCACATGCCGCATGATCTCCCTCAAGACGATCTGCTCCATAACCTTCCCTGGCACCGAGGTCAGGCTAACAGGCCTGTAGTTCCCCGGATCCTCCTTACGACCTTTCTTATAAATGGGAGTCACATTGGCAAGCCTCCAGTCATCTGGGACCTCACCAGTCAACAAGGAGCGTTGATAGATGATGGAAAGCGGCTCGGCTCTCACCTCCGCCAGTTCCCTCAGCACTCTTGGGTGGATCTCATCTGGCCCCATCGACTTGTGGCAGTCCAGTTGGAGCAGTAGGTCTCTGACTGTTTCCTCCAGAATCACAGGGGGGTTAGTGTGCTCCCCAGCCGAGATTACCAGGTCAGAGAGAGGAGTGTCCTGAGGATAACTGGTCTGACTTTTAAAGACAGACGTAAAGAAGGCATTCAGAACCTCTGCCTTTTCCTTATCCTCAGTAGTCACATTCCCAGCCTCATCCAGCAAAGAGTGGATATTCTCCTTTGTCCTCCTCTTACTGTTAATGTATTTATAAAAGAGTTTTTTATTCCTTTTCACGCCAGTGGCTAGGTTAAAATCAAGCTGGGCTTTTGCCTTTCTGATTTCACCTCTACACATCCTAACAACTTCCTTGTATTCATTTTGAGTGGTCTGTCCCTCTTTCCACAGGCGGTAGATTCTCTTTTTCTCCCGGAGCCTCAAGAATAGCTCCCTATTCATCCACGCCGGTCTTCCTCCCCGCCGGCTCATTTTGCAGCTCAGGGGGACTGCCTGCTCCTGCGCCCTTAAGACTTCCTTCTTGAAGAGCAATCAGCTCTCTTGGACCCCTTTACTCGCTAGGACTGAATGCCAGGGGACTCCCCCTATTAGTCCCTTGAACAATTCAAAGTCCGCCCTCCTGAAGTCCAAGGTAGCAGTTTTACTATTCCCCCTCCAGGCTCCAACCTGGACAGCAGACTCTGCTTGTCTCTATGTCAGCACCACAAGAGATACTTAAGGGAGTAAGGTATGAACTGGAAAAGGGACGAAGAGGTCTGCAACTGTCTCAAGTTGTACATACCTATGACAACCCAGTCCCAGACATTTTTGTAGAATCACAGAATGGCCTGAGTTGAAAAGGATCACAAAGACCATCGAGTTTCAACCCCCTGCTATGTTCAGGGTCACCAAGCACCAGACCAGGCTGCCCAGAGCCACATCCAGCCTGGCCTTGAATGCCTACAGGGATGGGGCATCCACAACCTCCTTGGGCAACCTGTTCCAACATGTCACCACCCTCTGTATGAAAAACTTCCTCCTAATATCTAAACTAAACCCCCCTGTCTCAGTTTTAAATCATTCACCCCTGTCCTATCACTATTAACCCTTGTAAACAGCTGTTCCTCCTCCTGTTTATACGCTCCCTTCAAGTACTAGAAAGCCACAATGAGGTCTCCCCAGAGCCTTCTCTTTTCCAAGCTAAACAAGCCCAGTTCTCTCAACCTTTTCACATAGGAGAGGTGCTCCAGCACTCTGATCATCTTAGTGGCCCTCCTCCAGACCCGTTCCAACAACTCTGTGTCTCTCTTGTGCTGGGGGCCCCACCCCAGGCCTGGACACAGTCCCCCAGACGGGGCCTCACAAAAGTTGAGTAGAGCAGGACAGTCACCTCCCTCTCCCTGCTGACCACTCCTCTGTTAATGCGGCCCAGAGCACAGTTGGCTTTCCAGGCTGCAAGCACACACTGCTGGCTCACGTCCATCTTCTCTTCTACTAGGACACCAAAGTCCTTCTCTGCAAGGCTGCTCTCAAGCGGTTGTTCCTCCAGTCTATATAAATACCTGGGATTACCCTGGCCCAAGTGCAGCACCTTGCACTTGGTTTTAATGAACCTCATTAGGTTCTCATGGGTCCACTTCTTCAGCCTATCCAGGTTCCTCTGGATGGCTTCCCTTCCTTCCAATGTATTGACTGCACTGCTCAGCTTGGTGTCATCTGCAAACTTGCTGAGTGTGCACTAAATTCCATCATCTGTATCATTGATAAAGATGTTGAAGAGTACTAGGGGGGCACTGCTTGTGACCGGCCTCTACCCTGACACGTAATAATTGATCACAATCCTCTGGTTGCGACCAGCCCATCAGTTCTTAACCCATCAAACAGTCCAT
>NW_024884811.1:15200675-15210037 GCF_019232065.1 Centrocercus urophasianus
ATCTATTCCCCTGGTTTTATATTAGACCATAAGCATACAAAGCTTAGAAACAAAGGTAGGAATCCATGCCAAATTTTTATGTATAAAACATATGAGTCCCAGAAGCTCTTAAACATAGGAGATAAGTCCAGCTGGCTGTGAACCTCAGTAAGAGATTTCTAGCCAAAAATTAACAGTATGTATTATTTAATAATCGATTGGGTGTTGGGATGGGAAAATGATTTTTTTAGGTTACATTATGATTAAATTCACGCAGAAATTGCAGGAGCTTCCATTCAAATGAAGGAGGTTTTTTTTTATATAGGGAAATGTATATAGAGCAAGAAATGAAATAACAATTTCTCTGTCTGAATAGGTCTTTAAAAATTGTAGCACCTAAACTGAAATATATTTTACATCATTGTAAGGTCTTCGTTTTCACAGGGCCTAGAATCATCAGGACCTAGCACAATGAAGATGCCTCCTCATGCAAATTATTATTTACTGTAAGTTGATGTAACTATTGCACTTGTAATAACTTTACCTAAAAAAAAGCAAAACACTGGTGGAAAGTGCAAATGAATTTTTAATGCACTTACTTATACTGTTTTATTTTCATCTACCATAGTACTTTCTGAGCAAAGTTCATTAGCATCCCTTTCATCTATTTGATATCTGGCTGTTGAAGATGCAGAAATAGATTCCTAGCTCACCAAGAAGACTCCCAATAACCTCCATTCTGGCACAGGGAAGCGAAGACCTCATGTGACTTTAGATTTTAAACACTTCCACCCCCATACATACAGCTGATTGAATTGGGTTTACAGTTCATGCAAGAGCCAGACTATATGTTTGAGAAATTCATCTTGTTTTCTACTCTTGCTGCAGCAGGCTACTGTTATTATTTTCTGATTAGCCCACAAGGTTAATGCCCTTGTGATAATCTAGAAATGTTGTCCTTTAAATTTACACTTCCCCAGCTTCTCCCATGCAAAACAATTATCAGATTCAAAGATTAAGCACTGAGCCTTTCTCACTCTCCCTCTGATTCAATTTATACACCATTTTTTTCTATTAACATTTTTCACAGGACAAATACTTCTCCACTGAATAAAGATTTATATTGCGGTTTCCTAGAATAATCTTCAAGAAGGAAAAGGTATTTCCTCCCTCACAAATCCCCTCACTCCATGCACACACAGCAGCATGCTCTGAATAGGACGAAGAAAAATTAGTGAGGATACGATTACTTTACTAGAGAAAGGCTGCCCTCCTCCCGCGCCAACAAGATATTATAGGTCAAGTCAAGTAAGGTCAAGTGAGTTCTTGTCATGTCCAAGATCCCTGATTTATTCTGTCAGCTGTTCACTGTCATGCAGTATGACGGGGTGAGTGTCAATACTGAGACAGTGCAAAGCGACCGAACATGCTGATTTTAACAAGGGTGGCTCATGTTCACTTGAGTCCTGCTGGGTGATTATGGGTGTCATGGGGAGTGTGGGATGAACAGTATATTAGCACAGATAATTTATGTACTGGGCTTTGTTTGACTTAAAGAATGCAGCCTCTGTGATGGGGAAGTCCCTTGGGATCCCATGGAGGTACTTATCCCTCAGCAGACAAGGAGTTACAAAGGAGGGCAGCGCAGAGAAGCTGGTGCCTTAAAACCCACAGCCTGTCCTCCTCACAAGCTTTCCGCTTTTGTCCCAGCTTTCCTGAACATTTCATTAATATGTATTTGTTTTAGTGGAATTGATTTCGTTTTACAACATACTTGCAAATACAATATTGAAAATGTTTTTCAACATAGTTTTATTGCTACAACATCTGTAGTTTTGATAGAGGGGCTTCTGGGAGAGGTAGCATTTTTCATGCATGCAACACAAAGTTCTCTCTTGTGAAAGAGAGACTATTTGTTAGTGCTATTTCCTGAGCACTAATTTAGAGTCTCCAGCAAAAAGCCTGCAGTTGCAGAGCTCTCAGCTGCAGCACGTGTTTCCCAGAGCTCTAGGAAGAAGAGGCTTAAAACCACTGTTCTAAGCTGAGGTGTTATTTTATTGGTTTATACTGCAAATAATAAACACGGTATTAATAATACTGTGTAGTGCTTGCCTCTCTGTATTAGTAACACATTGTTTATATATTGTAATTGCAAACAGAATGGAACAAATGCATCAAGAGTCAATTGAATTTCATATCAACAGGCTACGCCCAGTACCAAAACTGATCTGAGTGAACACGGTCAAACAGCACAGTATTGCATACTCCAGCACCCGTCAGTCTGAGCAGGTGCTTTAAGAAACTGCTACTTGGGCATCAAGAAATCAGTGCAGTGCTAGCCTCTGTGAAACTAGTATTTCATAGAATTGTAGAAGCATTTGAGTTGTGAGGTCCCCTTAAATATTACCTAGTCCAGCTTCCCTGCAATGAGAAGGGATATCTTCAGCTAGATCAGGGAGCTCAGAGCCTGATCCAGGCTGACCTTGAATGTCTCCAGGAATGGGAGATACTCTGGGCAACCTGTTCCAGTGCCTCATCACACTTACTGTAAAAAACTTCTTCCTTATATCCAATGTCAGTTTCCCCTCTTTTAGTTTGAAACAGTTTAATCTTGTCTTCTCACAACAGAAACTGCAAAAGAGCCTGTCCCCTTCTTTCTTATATTTACACGTTAGATACTGAAAAGCTGCCATCAGGTCTCTTCAGAGCTTTCTCTCCTGCAGGCTGCACAGCCCCATCTCTCTCAGCCTGTCCTCACAGGGAAGATGTTCCACCCTTGGATCAATTTTGTGGCCCACCCGTGGACACACTCCAAATCCAACACTCTGTTCTGGACTGAGGACTCCACAGTACTCCAGGTGAAAAGGGTCATAGATCAGACTTTCCATTCAAACTACAAGGTGTATGTGCAGATTTCTAGTGCTGTTTTTATGCAAACAAATAATGTCATCAACTGCAACTTTCTTTCTTCACTGCTATTAGTAGATTTTTTATTTTTGGCAGCCCATATATTAGGGATTAGGAGTATTTCTTTATGCTGATCATCTTCACTTCTATTTTACAAATGCACTTTTTCTGTTGGCAGAATGCAAAGTGGAACAGTTGCTAAAAGAGAACTGATGACTATCAGAACATCTTTTGCTTTCCTTGAAGCACTATTTTTTGACAATCTCAGGCATGGTTTTCTGCTGCCCAGTGGTCAAGGGCATCTCTTTGGCTGGTAACTGCAGCCATTCATCTGATATCGAGCAGGAGATTCCACATTGATATGCAATAACTGTATCAATGTTCAAAATTTCACTTTGCTATTGCAAACGTGTATGAAAACTATGTTTGTGTAAGTTATGTATGCATTCATGCATACATATGCACAACTAAGTAAATTATGTATGCATTCATTTTTATTCACTAGCCTATTTTAAAAAGGGCATTTACTACAGAGTTTGTTAAGAGTTCTGGTTATGCTGTGGTGTAAGGTATTTGGAAATGAGAATATCTAGAAGTCACATTACCAAGAAGCCTTGCATACTGTGGGTAAAATCGTGGCTTACAGGAATTCAGTGGCAAAGCTTCCACCAGCACCAGTTGGCATAATATTTCCAACTATGACTATGTTATCAAACTGAGTTTCAACGAGAAGTTATTGAAACAATCAACGTCTATCTGTGATATACTACATTTTTGTTTAAATGGCAGTGATCTGAGTATGTCAAAATCTTTGTTTCCATAGAGTTTAGTGGCTCTTGAACCAAGCCCTTCAGTGGCAAAGTCTGCATTTCTGCGCAGCCTTCCCTGTGAGCTCTGGTAGAGCACAAGTCTAAGCTGACACTGATAAATAGACTGAGCAAGCATCTACTCTGTGGAATAAAGGGAAGGAAGAAATCACCAAACTAATAGGAAATAATGCTAACTACTATATAACTATATAGCTATATAGCTATAGCTACTTTTCTTTAAATGCCACCATTCTTCCACCAGACTTCAATGCCACCAGAGCCAAAGGAGCTGAATATGATCAAGTAAAGCACATGGGGCTTCATTGCTGTTCTGCAGGCTTCTCTTCTTCACGAAACTCAACTCCATTTTGAATTTCAGGTTCGAGAAAGTATTTTTCAGCTTCCACTACTATTCAGCTCCTGAAATATCTTACAATTCACTTCTGGTGGATGTCAAAACCATTCAGTAACACTACTGCAGCTTGGAACTTTTCCCAAGGTGGATCAAAAGACTGAGTCTTTGTGCCTAGTAGCAATGTTAAATGGACGCAAAAGTTTGCTGCCATTCTCATTTTTAGTATTGGAAGAACAAATATTTGATGATCTATTTGTGGCCTTTCCTTGGAAATCTAGGTTTTCTGACCTGCTTTTATTGGTTAGCACTCCAAACAGCAAAACACTCTGGCATATGCATAACTTTAAGCAACTGAGTAATCCCAGCACTTTGGGCTGCACTGCTGAAGTGAGTGGGAGTCTTGCCATTGAATTTTATAGGAGCATTATCAGACTGTAAGTGCTTTGCTGGTTCAAGGCCAATATTTTCTCAAACTTCAGAGAAAGCCAGATTGGGTCTGATCTCTCCACAGCCTCTCCTAGAAAGACCAATATAAAAACAAATGATACTAAGCAACAGGAATGCACATAACATAGAGGAAAGTAGCACTGAACACGAGACAGTACAAGGAGGCATTACTCTTCAGAATACTGGAGTATGAGAGAATGGTAGCAGGTTGTTTTCTTCACAATGTCTTTCACGCAGTTTTACAGACAGCCAGTTTGTCCAGCTAGCAAAAGAATCAGCATCTGTCTGAGATCCAGACAAATACATTCCTCCAGCAGAAAGGGATTATGACTGTTGAAGAATGGGCCATAGCGTGACTAGCCAACCATTCCTCACACCTCTAGAGGCAGTGAGAAGAATCAGCCTCAGATGAAGGCAGAGCAGAGACCTATCAGGGGCAGCAGAATAACCATGGATCCGTATCACATGGCTGTTTAGCTTAATACACAATAACTGTTAAAACTGTGTTTGGTGGAATGGTGACTCCTTTAAGATTCAATTAAGAAATTCTTCCTACTTCAGGAATTATGAAAACATCTATTTTGTATAATCTGTGAATCACTTACATGTACTCAAAATGTATTCTGTGTATGACCCAGTGCATGTTTCCACATAGCAGCTGCCATGGGGAGACATAACCATGGCCCATGGTCAGCATAGCTCCTTTTAACAGGTTAAATCCTGCAAGAAGACAGCCTCTTATCTCTGATAGTGTTGACTGATACACCTGAATTTAAACTTAGGAATAATCCAACTTATTTTCATTTTTAGTCTAGTAGGTGTTATGTTTGCTTGTTCACTTCTTCTTGTGGCTTTTTTAGATAATATCTCTTGGTGAAAAAGAGCAGATATACACTTCAGGTCTGATTCTGCTACTCCTTTAAGAATAATCCTGTCATGCGTCTTGCTACTTCCATTGGAATCAGTATGGTTATTTTTCTGGTTAAGATTTCTCCCTGTAAAGCCACAAAACCCAGACCCTTAGCTTTCTGCTATATTTGCTTCAGTGGAATAACCCATGCTGGGAGAACATTCATTCCTGTCATTCTGCTCAACCACACAATTAGCCAACTCTTTCAGGCATATGTATATTTATGAAATGTAAAAACTACCAAATGTTCTGTTGTTTCAAGCCAATTAAAAGCAGTGCTTCTACAAAGCACATGAACAACCCAGCCCCATGACAGGCACATACCTTGAATTGCTAACCAGCTCTGGATAGATCAGAGAATGCACTGTAAATGACAATGTCACATGCAGATTGTGAGCGAGTAAGAAACTATGCCGCTGTGATGTTTCTGGAAATAAGCACTACAGTCCTCCCTAGACACTTCATGACCTTGTGTGTTGATCTCAGTCCATTTTCCAGGACTGTAAATAAGAGCACTTGGAAAAGCTTTTATGTTCACACATTTGTAGTTATGAGGGAGAAGTCCTGAATGGAAGCATGGCATCCATCAGGCAAGTACAGCAGGTGACGCAGGACAGACTGTATTAAGCAGATCCTACAACTGGGACTTCTGCAGCATTTTATTATGGCAACAACGGAATATATATTTATCAAACAGCATTAAATATAAAAAAGACATTCCCAGGCACAGTAGTAAACTGGCAACTATCCAGTCAGCAGCTTTACTGTGGGCAATGCAAAGAACTCCCTCGCAGGGGTCGCCAAATTGCTGAGAATCTGCAATGATTTAGTTATAGTTATCTGGAATCCCTTCACTGACCCATCAGAAGCTTTGTCTGGATACCTATATACTCCCAGGAGCACTCAGATTTTGTAGAAGTAAACAGGATAGTCAAGTTGCACTGTTCAGTACATTATAAAGGTGATTTCCCCTTTCATTTTCAGTTTCACTTGTGGTGATGTTTTCAGCTTTCTCTATTAATTTATATGAGTATTTAAGTTCAGGGCTATTCATGCTGAATGGTTAAGAATCAAGCCAGATTACAAAATAACATTTATCAGTTATCACTTACAGATTTTTTTTCATATTGTCCATGTTAGAGTGATAGAAAAAAGCCTGTTACAGTCTCGCTGATGATGATATGAACTGCAGTGGTACTACTGGAAGGAGAAAGGAAATGTCAAGAAATCATCGTTACCCTATCATTCTCACATGAGCAAACTGCAATATGGAAAATGACGTCGATGAGATAACATATGTGATAAACAAGCTGCCAAAACAAGAAAGCACTAATCCCTGTACCTATCAAAAATACTAATGAAACTATAGTGAATGCATTCTCGATTTTAAAGAAAAATCTCCATCATACCCATTATTTCCTAGTACTACATTTATTACTTTCAGACATACAGAAAAGAAGAAAAAATTGAGGCTAAATAAGTAAATGGGAGACAGCCACAATTGTTGGCAAATCTGCTGCTGCTTCCTTCCTGTAATCTTTATAGATTACATCACCTGCACATTGCTTTCTGTGTGAATACTGTCAACTTCATATCTACGCATCCAAGACCAGTCGCAGCCTACCCCCTTGCTCTGCAACTCCCACCCCATACTGAGAGATCAAATGCAACACAAATATTAGCCCTTTTTGCTGATCTCCTTCAGAGTGCCATAATCTGCTTCTAAGTTTTCAAGAAGGTACCTTCTCCACTCATTCCCTCTACTGGTCCACATGCTCAGGTGGAGCTTCCTGCAAGCACAGGAACCTCCACAATCACAAAGCTGCTTCACAGTCCCTCTTCAAACTTTTCCTTAAAATTTACTTCTTCACTTCTCTAAAATTTACTTCTGTCCACCTAGAGCTTAAAATGGGAAAGTGTTGCATCTGTGGCTTATCTCCCTCTCCCTGTCTAGCAGCTGCCTGATTTTCTCTCTCCTACTTCTATCCTAAACCTTTTAAAAGTTAAGGAGTCATCTTTGATGATGTGTTGGACTGAGAAATGACAAGAGCTCTTCCTTTCACCGTATCCATTCTGCTTAACATAGTATTGAAGTGTTTAATGAATACACAACATAACCTGTTAATGGCTTCTAGGAGGTTAGAACCCTCCCCAGTTAAAAGAGCCCTTTCAACTTCTATGTTAGGGAGGTAAATTTTTCATGTAGGGGTGAAGGGAATAAGACTGAAAATCCACGATTTTCATCCATGCTAAATAGGGTATAAGAAACGGACATAGTAGATCTCCCAGAACTTTATATTGCAAGAACGTCATTGAGTTTGATACCAAGAGTACTATTCCTGCTCACCAAAATACACGTTTTCTGCGGTTCACCAGAAATTGCCCACTTGTAAGAGCTGAAGAAGATGATCTTTGCCAGGAAGAAAAGGAGAAATTGGAAAGATAAGACAGAGAAAAGGCTAAAAATAATGCAAAAATATTTGTAAAGGGAGAGTTTGAAAGAATCCCTAGACTCTGCAAAACAGGAGATTTATTTTCTGCAAACATCTTTATCTTATTTTTATTAAACTCCTTACTGAATAACCTTATAGCACAGCATGGAAAGGTGGCAGAGAATAATAGAACAGAAAAACATCTCTGAAGAGTAACATGCAGAAGTTCAAGTAGTAGTCTAAAGAAAATTGGTTTTGCTCTGAATTTCCACTGATGGGTTTAAACTTCTAATGTCCTGTGGCATTTCTAACATTTCAGAAATGTGGCGATTTTGCCCATAGTCAGTGACAGGGCAGGAAAGAGATTACCAGCAGCAGCACTGAAAAAAAGCGTACATATTTTCCCAAATCATCCAGTGTTTGAAGCTCACATAGGACTCCCAGCCAAAGTCATTTGCAATTCTAAGACTTTGTCCATCAGTGCCACTGGTTCTCTCCCTTCTTATTTAGAAAGGGAGACTGATAGTCTTTTTAATCCCTACCAAAGACATGTTTTCCTATACAGTCTTTTGAGCATGCCAAACCATGAGCCAGACCTTTCTATAGCAACAAAGCACAGTAGGAGTCATCCCTTCTGGAAGCTTGGACAGGCAGGAAGAGAGATATGCCAGGGTATCTCTATTTATACCTATAAAACCTATGAGGAGATTGGTGGGGCACGAGGACTGTGGCCAGCTAGGAATTCCTTGCAGATCTAGTATTGCTAGCTACTCTGAACGTAGACTTGTGTGCCTAAACTACTACTCAGTGGAAATTGCAATTACAGCTCTTGTGTTTTGCCAGTATTTTGAGAAAAATGAAATAAGTGTTACTGGAAGTTACAGGATCCTGCATTTTATTAATCAGTACATAATTCACAGTTATTTTATTTTCTTTAATGATTTAGTTAAGCATACAAAATAATCCAGTAACTGTGATATTTCACAAAATTGAAATGTTCCACCCTGAAATTACAGGAAATCCATGGAAATGGCTACCAAGTCTGCCCATAGATATAGTCAGCTAGACGATTGCCAGCTGTGTGCAATAAAACTGTGTATTTTATATTAACAAAACTAAATTACTATACAGGGAAAAAATATTTATTGGATCAAGACCTGCATCACATCTGATAAGTGTTTCTTGGTACACCAAGTTTTTTCCAAATGAGTCAAACATTTGTATGCAATGTTAATAATGCACATAAATAAATTAAAAAAAAAAAAAAAAAAGATTTGTTTCTGAAAGCCAAGAAGAAAAGGATGAAAAAGTCCTTTCTAAAGAGTAACATGTTTAAAATGCAGATTAGCGTACAGTGAAATGAAAATAGATATAACGACCAAGTAAATCTGCTTGCAATTTATTGAGATAAACAGAATTTGCCTCTACAACTTCTGAAATAAGAATGTCTGTTAGGTAAATCACAACAAACACTGAGAAGTGTTTAAACTCTATTTTTAGAGCGCTTCTTAATTGTTCCCATG
>NW_024884811.1:15210137-15235141 GCF_019232065.1 Centrocercus urophasianus
AAAAAAAAAAAAAAAAAAAAAAAAAGACACAGATGCTGAGAAACTTTAAGCAGACTATTTCATTTTTGTTTCTCTTCAGAGCCAAACTGGTGTTCTTCTGTCTTCTGTTTTTCTGTTGTTGGATTGTTCTGTTGTTGTTTGTTTTGGTGTTTTTTTAGCTAGAAAGAATAACACCAGTATACATCAGGATTGAATTTGCTATGCTCAGTCTTTATCAGATAACATTTTATAACTTTTGCCCTAATTGATTGATTTCAGTGATTTAAACTATTATACAAACACAGAGAATTTTCCTCATTTTTGAGCTGCTTCATGTGACACTCCTAGCTTTGTATAGAATTGTCCAGTTTTTTCCTTACTCCATTGATTTTAGCCTCTCTCCATTTTTCAAGATCACACAAACATGTAGTTAGTTTGTGCTGGTGACTTAGCAATATTCTCCACAATTCAGCTCTTAAACGGTGCAAGATGATAAAGCAGATGAGAGTATTAAAATCTGATTTGCCCTGCTGCAGTTCTGGGAGTGGCATTCAAAGAGCTGCCCAAGAGTTTCGCAATACGTCAGAAGCACTGTGTATCCATGCCTTAGAACATCCGTACCCTCCTTCTAGTCTGACCTCTGCAAAGAAGGAGGGTAGTGAAAGGCCAAAGCTCCTTTTACATCTTTGAGACGTAAAAATACTGAGAAACTTCGGTAGACTTTTAATCAATCCCTCAACTGAAAAATAGTTCTGATTATTCATTACCAGATTACATTCTTCCTTCATGTACTCATTTTTCAGATATTCTCTGGCAAAGACTTGATATCTCTGATCTGTTGTTTCATAAAGTTCATTTTTGTCTTCCTATTTCAAAACCGGTTTGGAAAAAAAACAACACTCTTTTCCTAAAGAAAAGCTGCAAGAAGAGCTGCAAATGGATAACTGTTAGCCATTATCCTCATGAATAACAACATAGGAAGGAAACTGCTATTCAAGTTTTGGTCTTAATCATCCAACTGCTCCATGATCTGCTCGTGAAGGTGGCAGAACTAGCTGCTGCAAACTTGAGGGGAATAACGCAGCAGTAGACAGATGGAGGAGTGATCCGCTCCTTATGAGAGATCTCACTGTAATATATAATCATTACCACAAAGTAATGAAATGTTATTTATTACATGATGCTCCATTGCGTCAGCTTAAAACTTCCCCCTGCCTTTTCTTCTTATTTAGTACCTGGCCTTTACGGTCTGCCGAAAAGAGAGATGATAGCAAACACTAGATTATCTGCACCAGTATCTGATAGAGCTAACTGTTTCATGTCAGAATTGCCTAAAATGTTTTTCACTGAAGGAAATGATAAATCACAGTCCTCATTTTTCAGTACACATTCCAAGGCAATGGTTTCCAAACTGTTTTGGACCTTGCCCCACTGTCAACTCTTAGCATTACTTACACACCATCAATCACCATTACTGTCAAACATTTAGCCAAACTCCTAGGAAAGCGTGGTTGTGTGTGCCAGCTATATGCCATGCTCTCACAGGCCACCATTTGGGATTTTCTCCAACTAAGAAATAGGTTCAGATCCACAAGTCACAGTGCAGCAGAGCCAAGCCACTCACCACCACATATAAGGGAGATCTGGGATAAAGAAATTTCCTGTCTTTCTGTTCCCAGATGAAGAATGAGGGATACACGGCAGACCTGTGTTCAGAAGAGCTCAATGTCTCCAGTTTTATTTGCCTTCTGAAAGACTACTGAAAGACTACAGAATGCCTCTTCTCTGGGCAGAGCACAGTACAAAATATTGTGCCAGAAAGAGTATACCAGAGAGCACAAAGGGCACATGTTTATGCACTTCCCTCCCACCAACATACGTGCATTGCAGATGGGCTTATGCAACACGTATCTGTGCTCCTCATCTGGAAGCTCCTGCTGGTACTGGTGTCTCAAGTACACCCTGCCACCATGACAAAGCATTGTCCCCTTTACAGCACGGGCCTACCTAGTTCTCTGTGCCTGCATCCTACTCCCTCTCTTTTGTAGGACTGGCCTTCCCCCATGCCTGGCAGTGACAGCAGCTCTGTGGACCTGAAGAATTATTTCACTTGATTCAGTGACCCTGAGACGTTACCGGCTCCCAGTCCCACTTCAAATTTCAGTTCTTTGAAAGAAGCACCAAACCTGCCACCTGCTCAGGAGATTCAAGAGAGAAGTCATGTTGGTTGCTGCATTGCTGTAACCTCCAACACTGATGCCTCCAAGCTGTTCCCAACAAGACATTATTCAAACTTGAAAATTATGCAAGTGCTTGAAAAGAAGAGATGGAGTTTCTTTCCAGCTGACTGAGGATTTTAACTTTTTGGCTTCCAGTTAGCAGAATATCTATCAGTTCATGTGAAGCTGTAAGTGTGTCATCAGGATACCACATGCTTTGATAATTACTCTAGTGGGTATTAAAGTTAATCCTGTGCTGTATAGATCACTTACAAAACACAATAACTGGATCAGAAATCCTAATGTGAGACAGTCATAAAAAGAGCAGCTAAAAGTGCCAGCGCGTCTCTGACACGTCCGGCGTAAACTGGAACCCGAAATTCCTACTTAGAGTAGCCTGTCAGGAATCCAGCCATCCTCTGATTATGAAATCTGAGGCATTGCAAGGCAGCTTATGTCAGATCTACTACGTATCCATGAGTCTTAAACCAAGACTTGTGAATATAACCCATGCCCTTCCTGGCTTGTGAGAAGAGTCATGAGCAACTGGTGAAATCTCAGACCAAGATAGCCAGGGCATCATTCAAAAGACCCATTCTTCTTCCTTTAAAGACCATGCACCCATGCTGCCTACCTGTATTCCCAGCCTGAAATTGACCATTCTGGACAAAACTTAGAAAGAAAAGCAGCCATCTACATTGTAAGTTGCCTCAATCTTGGCTCAAGTCAGAACACAAAGTTCATGTAACTTTTACAGGTGTGATGAAGGCAGAAATACGTTAATCTCCCTTACTCTGCTGATTCTTCTTCATGACCTCACTGTAGCTGCTGATGTGGTACTGTGGTTTGATTTATACAAGTGGTGAATGTCCTGAGAAATATGCTGTTAGTTTTGGTCTTTCCTAATAGGAAAGATACAAATAATTCAATAAATAATAATGGAAAACAGTGTGTCCTCATGGCACTTCTCTTGGGTCAGTGTTTTCCCTGTTTTCTCCAAAGCTACTTGTATTATACAGCTTTGAATAATAAATTCAGTACATAGGCTGAACTCCAGCATTGGATGACAGTCAGCATACAGTGTCAGTACCAAATATTACCACCTGCAATCATCACAACTGTCTGGTTCATGGATCAAAATTAGCTTAAAAGAGAAGAATTGCTATAACGTTCTAGTTCTAGCCAAACCACCAAAGGGTTGCAGAAGGAAAATTCAGGACTGGGAGAATGAAGAACCACCGTTTGCAGGATTAGGTTTGAGAGCATCTAAAGAATCTTGAAAGTACACAAGTTCTTGGGACATTATGAGATACCACTGTGGGTCCTGAGAAAAATGGTGGATTAATTTGCAAAGTCGTTGTTCATTATAACTGGAAAACTGTGGCAGTCCAGTGAAATTCCAAGTGACTGGAGAAGGGGAAACATAACTCTCATTTTCCAAAAAGGGGATAAAAAGGAAGATTTGAAGAACCACAGGCAAGTTACTGTCACCTCTGTGTCTAGTATGATCATGGAGCATTTTCTCATAGAAAATGTTCTAAGGAAAAATGGAAAACAAAGGTACTGGTGACACATAACAGGACTTCAGTAAGTACCTGGGAAATTTCGTGTTAGTGGCCTTCTGTGACAGAGTTAAAATATTGGTGATAAGGTAAACATCGAATCATAGAAGAGCAAATGACATCTTCCTGGACTTGTGTAAAGCATTTAATACTGTCCGACATAACATCCTTATCTCTGAATTGGAAAGGGATGCATGTGACAGGTTGGACCACATAGTAGTAAGGATTTGACTGGATGGCTGCACAAGTATGGTCAATGGCTCTATGTCCAAGTGGAGACCAGCAATGAGTGGTTTTCCTCAGGAGTATGGATTGAGACCAGCACTATTTAACATCTTTGTTGGCAACACTGACAGTGGGATTGAGTGCACCCTCAGCAGGTTTGCTGATGACACCAAATTGAGAGGTCTGGTTGACACACTGGAGAGAAGGGCTGCCATGCAAAAGGACCTTGACAGGCTTAAGGGGTGGGCCAGTACAAACTTCATGAAGTTCAACAATGCCAGGTGCTGTGTCCTGCATATGGATCAGAGAGCAGTCCTGAGCACAAAAATAGGCAGAGATACAAGTGGATAGAGAGCAGCACTGAGGAGAAGGACTTGGAGGTGTTGATTGATAAGAAGTTCAACATGAGCTGGAAATGTGCACTTGCAGCACAGAAAGCCAAATTTATCCTCACCTGCATCGAAAGGAGTATTAATAGCAAGTCAAAGAAAGTGATGGTCCTGTTCAAATCTATTCTCATGCGACTCTATCTGGGTGATAATCAGAGTGGATAAAACGCCTTTCTTGTGAAAGCTAAGAGTGTTGAGATTGCTCAGACTGGAAAAGAGGATTTTCCAAGTAAACTTCCTAGTGTTCTTCTAGAACTCAAAGGAAAACTGGAAGAAAGATGGAGAGAGACTTTTTACAAGGATATATTGTGATAGATCATGGATTAGTGGCTTGAAACTAAAATAAGGAAGATTTACTTCAGATAAAATGACAAAAGTCTTTAATACGAGGACAGTGAAGCACTGGAATAGAAAGTGTTTGAGGGTAGTTTTATCTATCTTGAATCATTTGCAGACATAGAAGTATTGTCTTTGCCTGAAGATTTACTAATAGTTGACTACTCTATTTACTAATAGTTGACTACTCTGGGCTTCATTGGCTGTGTCCTCTGACAGTAGCAACCATGGCTCTATGCCTGGCTAGATATCAGAACTTTCCAATACTTTCAGATGGCATCTCCAACTCTTAAGAAGCACTGAGCAATCCAAACACTGAAGTAGCACAGGCTGTTAGAAGAATATCAAGCCCATGCTATAAACAGCTCAAGTCTAAGGTATTGATCAACACCTTCAAGATACATCTTCTGCATAAGTCCATGATATATAGCACCTATGTACTGAGGGGGAGGGGGAATATTATCTTAAAGACCAGGTTTGTAACCCTGGTTCTTTGTCTGGTTTTATCCTCTCCTAACAAACATTCAAAAATACCTAGTTCAAAAATAAACAAATGAATAAATTAAACCCTGATAAAATATGATATTTTATAGATCTTATTTCTCCTCAAATAAATAATTTGGAAAAAAAAAAATAAAGGAACCTATGAATTCAGACACATTTTGAAAGGTTTTGGGTACCATAACATGGAAAAGATATCAGTTTATAACAACCTCACCTACAGATCCAGTAGGAGGAAGAAGAGGTGAAAGAATGCAAGGAGACAACAAGGACACAGCTGAACTGACAGTAGTTGGTGAAGATTAAGGATGCAGCAATTTTGAGGAAAATACAAAGGAGGAGAAAACGTAGAGGAGGTATGCTGCTCCACTGGTGCAGACTGCTTTGAAGTGTGTTGAACTAATTTGACAACCACCAGTGCTCGGGAAGGAGATAGATAGTAAGGAATTACACTTGTAATTTCCATCCTAGTAGCTTACCTAGCAAGAAAGACATACGTCCTTACAAAGGAGATCCGTACAATACACACAAATAAGGCAGAGCTATGCTGTTAATATTACAAACAGCATGTGATTGCCAATTTCATATATAGCTTTAATAGTTAAAGAGCCTTGAAGGAAGGAGGAGAATCTTCTATTTCTTCTATTTTTCTTTTCAGTCATACTCTTTAGCAGTGCTATTTCCCCTAATTATTTTAATCGGGCTCATTATCCTGTTCATTAGCCACAAAGTAGAGGTAATTCTCAGTGAGCTTTCAGTTACAGTGCTATGAAGACTAAAAGGCTATTAGAATTATTAATCTAAATGAGACTTGAAAACTATTGTAACTGAGGTTAAAATCACAGTAAATAGACAAATTAGCAGGAACACTGAAGTTAAATGGCCATTTTGGTCAGATTGTCAAACTGAGATGACAGGAAATAAATCTTTGTAAATTCTTAAACAGAGAGTTAAAGAGGTAGAAAATTAGGTAGTTACAGCTCATAGGAACAAATTTTGCCTGCAGCAAAAATAATAAAACCAAATTTCATTTTGGTGCATATTTTAGTGCTGGAACCAAATTATTGTTTATGTCTAGATCATAATCTCAAGACCAGAGAAGGCTTTCTCCATAGGTTTGTGTTGTATGGAGGCTAATCTGTTTCCTCCTTTCTTCCAGCAGAAATTACAGCCTTCAGTGAGGCAGTCTTTGAAGGAAATGTGTAGATGCTAGCACTTCCAGTTGTGAGTGCAAACAAACACACACACACACACACACACACACACACACACACACACTTGACAGTTTAATTTATCTTGAGTCTTTCACAAAATGAAACACAAAGACTTCCATTTAAGGTTTAGGCTCTGGAAATTTAACATTGATCCTTGCCCTTTGGTGGAGTTCCCATATGAATTCATTGCTTTGCCAGGCTTTCTCAGAAGATTTACAACCCTAAAAGTTCTGGCCTTCATCCTACTGTTGGACCCTCAGATGTTCTCCCCACAGCACCTCTGCTGGGGTTGTCAGAATCCAAGCATGGATTCTTGGATTTCAACAATGAGAATGAATCCAAGCAGTTCAGCCTATGCTGCTGAGCCAGATATTTCCTTAGACATGTACCTATGATTATGATAGAAAACAAAAACAGTGACAGGGAACATGTGAGACCATCTCTAAGCCCTCCTCTCTGCAATTAATTGATCAGAGCATACCTTTGATACTATTAAACCTCTGGCTGAATTTCTAAAAAGTCACAAAGAGCCAAAAAGTCTACTGAAAGGGAACAGGACACAGAGATACAGCAGCAAGAAAGGACTTGAACAGGTTGGGTCCTTGCAGTCTGCCATTGTCCACCCAGACCATTTACCTGTCTAGCATAAGGCAACAGAGAATGGACAATTGCTTCCACTACCTGTTCCCATGCTTGCCAAGAGGGTTTAAAAACAAATTCTCATCATTTGTGCTTTTATTTTTTCTCTTCCATTTTTCTCTTCCAAGCGTATAAACAACAGTAGTTATTAAATGCAAAGGTGTACGAATCATCTTATTTCCTATTTCATGTTTTGTACTCATAGTCATTTCCTAACACATCTGAAAAACATGTCCCAGAAAAATCTTAATGTTCAGAAAGCAAGATGAGAAAGTAAGAGAAGAGTTTTCAGTGATACTTTAGACGAGCTCCGCATTGGCTAAAGAGCCAATCCGGTTTCACATCTGCCTACCCAGCCACTAGGTTACCTTGAGGAAATGATTATTCCCCTCTTAGTTGCATCTCATCTCCTGCGTACATATGACTTCATTTGTCCTGCCCCATTTGTGTGCCATTGCCATCCAAGCTGTGATTCATATCCTTTCCCAAGGACTCCTCCAAAGATTCCTGGCTATGTTTGCCACAGGGAACCTTTTTCATCTTCAGACCATGAAATAAGCTCTGCTACCCTGTGTATTTGTAAGTGGTGTCGCTGCTTGACTTTCAGAAACAATAGCAATTGAGAAAGAATTTTTAAGGCTGAATGTCATTCACCTCATTAGGTCTGTTTCATAGGAAAAATAGTTTGGCAAGAGTGAGCACCAAGTGGAAAACAGATGCTAAAATTGGTTGATTCCTCAACCATCTACAGCTCCACTGAAAGGTGCACACAGCCTGTCTTGTAACATTGGATCTCTTTATCAGTCCCACACAGCCAAACAGTATCAGTGTATTCTATCACTTTTTAAATCTGAAAGCAGACCATCTCAAAGGCAAACTGCATTATTCTATATTAGTCAAACCTCTAATCCTTTGGTGAACAAAACATGTCTCTCAAGCTTGCTCAAAGTTTTCCAAATTGAAGTTCTGAATAACTTTCCTCATTTATAATGAGCTCCCCTTCACACACAGAATTTGATAGGGCACTATGATTCTTAAGAGGGTTTTGAGTTGGTCTCAAGTTTCATTACTATATGCAAATTATTTCAGAAAAGTGAAATCAGTCTTCAAAAATTGTGCAGCGTGCTAGCTTCCCTCTTGTTCAATTCTTACTTCATTCAGTTTTGTATACAGAGGGAAGTGATTCAGAAAAGATTCATTTTCTGTGGTAATCGGTGCTGGAAAAACATCAGTAAAACTACCACCACATCAATCAGCACTAATTTTTCTGGGTCCTGCTCCTCACTTACATACTGCCCAAAGCACACGCAGGCAGAGACAAACACTCTGCTCTGGAGGATTTCAGAGCATGAGACCTCACAGGAAGGCTGCAGTATTGATCCCACAGTGTGAAACCATCTACTCCGGCCAGATTAAATTTTACGTACTTTGTTATTTAAAGGAGAGGGGAAAATGCACCCAGCTCACCTGTCAGTGAGCCAGAGAGTTCCTGTCTGCCCACACAGGAAGGACTCTTTCATGAAACCAAGAAGCACATGTTTTCTTGGTAATAGCATCTTACTTACGTCCTTCTGCACAAATTAAATAAAATGTTACGCAAATACTTCCTACACTACTACATACATAGCCAAAATATAACTTACTATTGGAGGATATAATTTTAGACCTTGCACTCAGCATATATTAGAACATACAGTTCTGTATATTTATATCATTTTCTCGATTCACAGATGAGTGACAAACAGGAGAAAAGTTATTTTTAGTTAAAAGAGAAGCAGGCAGATGATTTCATACAAATCCGTAGAAGAAAACCACACTTTGAGATCCTTTTAAAAAATTATCCAAGGACTGCATTTGTTGTACATTCACATTTAAGAGTTATGGGGCAGAACTGCAGCCGGCACTGGCTTCCCAGCAACCCCTGTTGACTGCATTGCTTATTTCAGCCTGAGATCTTGCATTTCTTTATGGCTAGCTACCAGGCTGAAGTAGATACAAGCCCTGCTCCATGGAGGATCTTTGCAGGCCTCCAGCCCTAAGAAACAACACAACAGCCCTAAGAAACAACACAACAGTCAGCAGCTAGAGAGCATGAGGTAATAAAATCTTCAGCAATGCCATGCTTCCAAATATACAGTGCCCAGAGTGGGGACAGCATGAGAAAAGACTTAATAGGATCACACAGGTCTTAACTGTGTCTTTGCTTCCCAAGCTACACTTGGCTGCACTTTTAAAGAATCTGCTTATGTCATTGAGATAGCATGG
Source organism: Centrocercus urophasianus (assembly GCF_019232065.1). Taxonomy (NCBI): domain Eukaryota; kingdom Metazoa; phylum Chordata; class Aves; order Galliformes; family Phasianidae; genus Centrocercus; species Centrocercus urophasianus. Next base: position 15,219,467 of record NW_024884811.1, read on the forward strand.
AGCTGTCTTTTGTCTCCAGCTCAGTTTTACAAATTCTTGCACTAGCTTTGTATTTTGCCTACTGTCTCCTCCTTTTTCTTCCAGGTGTAACCGATGTGATTATTACTAGAAAATATTTTCACTCTATGATAAGAATCTACCCAACTTTCCACATTATTTACTTAGTGAATTCCAGTAACCCAAAATGCAAGGATCAGATTCTGATATTGGCTAAGCCTGTATAAGACTGAAATAACTGCACTGATTTGGGGAGAATTTGACCGGATTTACATCGGTATGAGTAAGATTCAAATCTGGCCCACAGTTTCTATATCTTCACTCACTTTGGACTTCACCACCCAGCTGCAAATTATTTGACTAAAGCCAGAGATGAACCTTTCCACAAGGCTGATGTTCGGTTATCTTTCCCAGCTATAGAACTTCAGCTCCCTATCCCACAAAGCTTCTATTACAGAAGAAATCTCAACCTCCAGTATAAACCTCAATTAATAACTTAAAGATTTAACTGAAGTGCCATTGGATTTTCTTAACAAGTTTTAATTGCATAAGAAACTTCAAAAGCAGCAAACCACTATTATTTTGATCACCAAGTCCCTTTTACAAATTGATCCAGCCATACATTGACCATAATTTGTTGCTACGTCTCTCCTCTCACAACAACTCATGTGTTTCCCAGGCATATAAATTGGCCTTACTACATGTACTGGGCATTTCGTGTTTAGCACTTCTTTTGCTGTTTATCATCAGCAATTCTCTGCAGCACAGTGATTTCATCTTGGGGATAAGATGCATATGGCTGTCAACTGGCTTCTGCTACAGAGTCTTTTGTCCTCCTTTGGCTCTGTCTGCCCCAGACCAAGCTATGTTGGCAGTGGCATTGTTTTCATCATGACCCTTGCCTGACAGTTTATTGTTTCACATGATTCCACCCCTCAGGCAGCAGCAATTCTGTTGCAGGCACAGGGCACTTTCATCTTAGGGTCACTGTTGGCAGTAAATGAAGTAATGCTGACAATCAAATGGCACTAAAGCCAGTGGGACCATGGCCGGGCTTTGGATCAGCAGAGCCCAGGCAGCAGCTCATTCATCGCACAGCATTATGTGGAGCACTACAGCCATGAGCTGCACATGCACTGGATGATGGTTCCTGCAGGAAAGCTGTTTTCCTCCCCACTGAGTTATTCAAAGCACTTTTAAATTGGTGGAAAACCAGCAACACCCTTCAATTTTCACTTTAGCTGATTGGCACACCATCAGTAGAGTTTAATTCAAGAAACTTACTGTAGCTGAAGTTATCTTGACCCATATCCATCATCAGGGTAATATCATTTTTAGCTTGCTGCCTGAGGGCACATAACTGACATTTTGTGTATATAAAGTATTGGCGTTCCTCATATGCCAAAGTTTAAACCACAGAAAGAATCTTCTGGCAGATCACAACAGATGCTCCCCAGAGGCAGCTGAAACGCTCTATTCTCTGTGCGTGCCCGCGTCCGCTGAGAGTCGCACATCGGCTGCGCTCCACCATGCAGCACTTCGCGGCACAGTGCGGGTCTTATCCCTGCCGCTTGCAGCAGGGGCTCCCGAGAGCTCCAGGCCACGTTCCCACAGCCACTGGGGACCCCAGCACGTACTCCCACGGTGATTCTCTGCATAGGGATGGGAGCTAGGAAATTGCTACAGAGAGCAATGGACTTGCAAAGGGTGGGGAATCCATGAAGCAGCTTGCTTTGAAAACACCGAGATGTCTGTTCCTAACCTTCTACACCAGATTTTCCTCCCCTAGGGCCTAGGAAGAGAGGACCTTTTCCTCAGTACTCGTCCGACAGGATTGTTTCAATGGGCTTTCTTCAGACTTCAGCATTTTTTTTCTCGGACCCTCATTTTCTTCCTTACAGATCTAGAATGGAAATAGGAAAAGCTACCAGAGTTTACCAGTGTTTATCTTTGGTGTCTTTTGTGCTTTTGTTTTTTTTTTTTTTTTTTTTTTTTTTTTTTGTTGTTGTTGTTGTTTTGTTTTGTTTTGTTTTGTTTTTTAATATAGAAAGAGATTAAGCATCTGCTTGCAGTAGTAAATGTTGTGATTTTTAGTTATGAGAAAGCTAGTCAATGTGGTATCTCATTTCAGCTTTTCCATTTAAAGAACTTGGAGATGAAAGAGATCATAAATTCAGTTCAAATAAGCCTCTCTCCTTCAGTTAAAATGGCAACATTTTAGAACAAATAAACTTGTGTTAAGGAGACAAGAGTCTGTATTAAAGCATTCTCTGTACAATTCTGTAACTCATACCAAATTCCACATCGTAATTAAAAAAAAAAAAAAAAATGGAGTTCAGCATAATTGTAATTTAGACTTACTGCAGGTGTTATTTGTATCCCCAGCCAGTCTGATGTGCCACCACGCAATCCACATCTCTGCCCTGGTTCAGTGATGCTCAGCAACTCCAGGTAAAATGGTTCAGGGCATGCAGCTTGAATATGCTCAATAGGCCAAAAAAAACTTGTTACACATAGCTATGCCTTGGTTCCTTCCCATGGTATTTACCAGATTCATTTTTCTTTATAAAGATCTTGTTTCCAGTTTCGTGGGAAATTAACACTACATTGGATACCCACTTCACCAATTAGGTTTCCAAATTCTCATCAAACTCTGCAGGAGACTTCAATAACTTTTCCTATAGGTCCACACATCAATATACAGTAATATAACCAGTTCAGTCAGCCAGCATTTTCACTATTGTTCAAAGGCATAGATTCTGTTTTCAGCCGGTTCCAGCGTTACATAGCTGCTGCCTTTCCTCCGCAAACATTAAGTTCATCTTGAGGGTAGGCTCAAGTGGTTGACCTATAACAAAGTAAACACATGTAGCTCAATCACATGAGCTCAAGGCATGCTTGTGTGAGGTTGCTTGACAGTCTGGGGTCTGTGAAAACAAACGTGTAGCTGCAGCAGTGCAGGCTGCTCCAGAGGGAATAGTTTACACAAAGGCAGAGCGGAGTTTAGATGAATGTGCTCTGGTACGGACGGAGATGTTGCAACCTTGGCCAAGATCACAGCAGAGCTTCATTTCACAGGCCACCCCATGGTGAAAACCACACTTTCTGCTCGCCAGAGCGCTTAAACCTGACCATCAACAGGCTGCCCCAGACACTTCCCTCTCTTAGGAGCTATTCCAGGCTCTCAGCAGCACCAAGGCTGGGAACTCCAGAAGAGGAAGCCCAGATTGGAATGGTTATCAGTGTCCCCTTGCTCTGCCCACAGCAGAGGGGAGAACATCTCCCAGGGTCCCATTGGAAGCACTCAGGAGTTTATCTTTCCATCCAAATACATTACCTCAGGAGGAAAAACACCCACAAATATCTGAAATTACATCAGAAAGGATCCATGAACCTCAGAAGTATGTCCCACAGGCTGGACATCCCCTGTCCTCCAGTCCCAACACACACGCACCCCAGCTGCATTGCTCACGCATCCCTTCACCTTCTCCACCGTCTCCCTTCTCCCCTTCCAGCCATGTCACTGACCACAGCTGTGTTCCAGCAAAGCATTTGCAGCTGTGGTGTTCACTGTGCCTGTGTGTCCCCCAACTCTTTCCTCTATGTGCCCATCCACAACATCTGGGCTATGTTCCAAAACTCTGCAGTCAGATCTTCTGCAAGTTAAAAGCACCAAAAAATGTGAAAGTGAAAAAAATAACTTTTCCCCTCCATGGGAACATTTGAAAAAACAAGATGCAAGTTGTGCCTGCATTCAATTAAGAGACAAACATTTTCAAGAACCAGCTTCCTCTGACATGGGGAGCAAACCAAGCAGCACATCAGCCACTGTGTGCACAAGTGCTATGATGTCTAACACCCCAGGGTTTGGCAGCAGATAAGGACCTACTCCTCAAGACAGTGGCAGATGAAAATAAGAGTTACTAAAAAATAACTCCACAAGTAACTGTAAGCCAGAAATGCCACACCTGATCAAGTCCAACAAAAATGTTGGTCCCAGTAACTCAACATCTGCATACACTGAGTGATGATTGGACCTCTGATAAAACTGGGAGAGGAAAAGGTTTGTCACATCCCTGAAATAATTGTTCTCTGCATGCAGAGTATGTCTCTTTTCAGCATCTACTGTCATTAATACATGTCACTGGTTGTTCACAGACGGGTTCTTTCAAGTATATGGAGTTGATCAAAATGCAGATGTGAATATCACTCATATCTAAACAGAGCTCCTTTCTACTTCTCATTTCTCCATCCTTTTTGCACATTTTCATCACAACATAAAAAGATTGATTAGGATATTACGATTGCCAGTGGTGTCATATTACAAATCCACCAGAAGTTCCTCTTTCTGCTCATATAAAATAATCTCAGCCATCATGGTTTAGAGACATTTCCAAGGGAGGAAAAAAAAAAAAAAAAAAAAAAAAAAAAAAAAAAAAAGGATTATGAACTCATGGTTAATCACCATGGTTATCAAGAGCTACAGTTCACAGCTTCTCTAGCACACCTCCCATGGCTAGCACTCAAGGCTTGACTGCGAAGTTCCAAAGCCTAGTGGGTTTCTTCTTAACACCCCAGAAATTTTCATGCTAAATCCGTACAAGCAGACAGCACCCTGATAATAGCTATTTCATCTCCCCTGTCTTCACACAGCTTGTGGCTGGCTCACCATGGGCCCTCCCATGCACATCAGCACAGAGGAGTGGGGTGATCCCACGGCAGTGGGGCACAGAGCCCATCTCATGCCCCTCAGGGCTGTTTATTCCCACTGTTAACAGCAGCAGTAGTGTGCTGACAGTGTTACTAAAACTGTTTTGATCTCATTGCAGAAGGAATAAACAAACTCACTGGGCTGGGAACAGCCCTATATCTCTCCTCTTAAAATCCATCTTGCATTAGTCGGGCTTCCACAGTATAGAACATTTGGCAATTAGTATCGTCACCTGAAAAGTAACTGTTGAATTTCTAGTAGTTTGAACTCAGTCGAGAATTAAAGGTCAGTTTACATCAGGTTTTGTACTTAACAAGTAAAAGTTAAGTGCTTAAAAATACATCTTGTCCAGAGGAATGTACTTCACCCACTAGGTTTACAACAGAGCAGTGATGCTTTGAGAACTTACAAGCGCCATAGTTAACCACCCCGATATCAAGAAAATCAGAATACAAATGCTGCTCTTTTCAGGATTTTACCACCCCTAAAACAAGCACCTCGAAACCACCCTTAGAAATAGAAAAGTCATTTCGACTAGGCTGCTGGGCTGCTTTCCTTGTCACCTGTGCCCAGCAATGATACATTTTTTCCTTTAATAGAGAGGTTTCTCAAAACACCCCAGTCCATAAGCAATCCTCGGTTTTTGAACCACCAAGGGCTGGTGTAGCCCTGCATGCATGCAGCTCTGCCCTGTGAAGCCAGCTCAGCTCCCTCCCAAAGGGCTCAGAGAGGGAGCTATCAGCACTCCGAGGGTCTGGGCCAGGATGCTGTCCCAGTGACCCACAGGACAATGTAGCAGCCAGATGAAAGCACTGTGGCCCGGAAGCTTTCAGTTTTTATTTAAAGGACAGCAGTATCTTGGGCATCTTTGGGCAGTGATGAAGCAGCTTCTGCATGGTCTGCAAGAATTTGAGAACTGGTACAACAAGCAGGCATTGTCCCTTTGGAGGATGGGAGGTGTGGCTGGGTTCAGGTGCAAGTTCAGGGTTTCACAGAAACAGTCGGTAGCATATTTTCCCTAATCCCTAAATTCCCTGAACTAAGCATCAGCAGAGAAGCAGGATAGTATTTGATAGCAGCTGGCGCAGTTCTGAAAGCACGTGCAAAAAGAATGTGTCAGTTTTTGCGTACAAGAAGCCAGTATGAGAGACATCACAGTTAGAAGTGGTTATAAATACTGAGTTTATTGAGTTTATTGTCAGTTATCTTGACACTGACAAGATAAACAGCTTTTCACTAACTTGTCTCCAGCTTGGGAAAACTTCCCTTAAAATAAGTCTAAAAATAGCTTTTTGTCATCAGCTGTGAGAAAACTGTAACTGAAATAGAAGAGTTATTTTACTTGCTGTGATATTTACGTATATCATCATGCTTTTGCACCCAGTACTAAAGTATCCTACTGCAGCTGCCAGGAAATGCAATTCCTGTTTAACTTGTAAGAATTATCAGTTAATGAATACAATTCAAATAAATCTTCTTCTCCTAGTCAAAGAAAATATAGCTCCTTTGTAAGAAAGTTCACTCGGCTTTGCTAGAAAGTATCTAGACAGCAGAAATACGGGTGGAAAAAATGTAGGTCCATGAGGCAGAGTGCTGATATTCTTAAGATAGTTTAAAAGAGGTCAAAATTAATCCTGGGATGGGGGGGAGCTTGAATATTATTTTTGTCCCACAGATATACTTCTGTGATAAAGGAACTTTACAAGCAAGATCAAACACACAGGACAGGAAAAAAAGGAGTGCAGATCCCAGGCAGGTACTGGAGATGGAACAAGTGTAGAAGTCTAGGTTCTCAAGTCCTGACAAGAAAGAGTGACAGTACCGAAACTTGACACAAAGGCTTATGAATAACAACCAAACACATCAACAAAGTCCTCTTGGATGAAGCACAAACAGATCTAGGAGCAGAAATTAAGAATATAACCAAAGGCAAGACCAAGATCCACCTGGGGCTGGCAGAAGAGCAGTAGCCTCCAGCCAAGGGCTGCAAATCTCTGGAGCCTTGCTCACAGGCAAGACAGGAAACCAACCACCTCCCCACATAGAATGGCTTGTGTTGGAAGGGACCTCAGAATCATCTAGTTTGAGTGACACCCCCCCTCTCCCCCCCCCCCGCTCTGCCTCCAGGCTCCTCAGAGCACAGAACAAGCCCTCAGATGCTCTCTGATTTTCCACTTTACAAAGATTTCATTATAGAGCAAATTCATCCAGCAGAAGTTTGAGTTTAGGTCTCTTGCTGAGTAGTACAGCAACAGGAGCACAGATGCTTCTCACTGTGTTTCACAATAAGGTTTAATATCTTTAATGGCCACATATGACAGTGAAAATTCATCTAATAATCAATCTTTCAGATCACCTACAAAAACCCAATAGCAGTTTCACACCATTATCTTTGCAGTCATTCTCTCTGCACAGGCTGAGAGTGGCAAGAAAACCCTCACATGTTTTGTATTACAGTTTGCAAAAATCCCTTGTACCAAGGTAACTCCAACTCTTGCAGAAAACCGATCTCACTGTGATGGAGCCAAGGGGCAGGCTGCTCCCATGTGTTTCCCATTTCCCCACCAGCACAAGCTGCAGACACACAGAGAGCAGACAGGGAGGTTAGGCAGAGCTCATTTTGGCTCTGGTGTTTGTACAGCAAGCAACTGGTACCTAGCTGCAGGCACTCCTCTGCCTTGGGTCTGCCAACCAGAAGCTATCCATGGGAACTTCACCTGAGAGGTGGCAGCTCACAGTACCTGTCCTAGCAGCTGCCATTTGAAACATCATCAGCTTCACAATAATTCATTAAACCTGGTGATTCTGAACTATTTCCTGCAATGCTCCTGTACTATCCCATGCACCTGTGCTCTGTTTTCTCACTGCTGGGGAGCAAGCCATCGGGTCAAGATGTTTCTCCTTTCTTCTGTGAAAGGCTGCCTGCAAGCTTCTGCCGAGGAGCTCTTGCAAAACCCTGTGGCAAAGCAGACATTGAGTGGACACCTGGTCTGCCTCAAGTTGGGTGGGAGACAGTATCACTGCCTCCTCCAGTAGGATCTTCCCAAATAAGACAAAGTCAAGGGCTCAGAAGGTCCAGAAGCATCAGTATTAAAGTCTGTGTTTCGTCTGTGTTTCTGTTTCACTTCCACTCCTTTGCTGTTTCTCCTTGCTTAAAAAAAAAAAAAAAAAAAAAAACAGACAAAAAAAAAAAAAACCTGAAAAATGCCACCCCAATCACAGCACCATAGAAAACCTAAAATCGTAGCAGCTTCAGCACATACTGGGGAGTGTGATAAGGACTGGTGTCATTTCTATGAAGAGAATAGAGACTAAAAGAAGCATTCAGAAGATTCAGCGCTGTTTCATTATTATTACTTTATTTTAAAATGACTGCTTCCTATTATATTTTCAGCAGAGATGTGTGCAGAGAGAACCAGTGCTGCATGACCACTGTGAGCTTCAATAGCTGTCAGCTCCCAGGGACAGCCCTGATTGGAGCTGACAGCACCACGGAAGGACTGAGGTGGGCAGCACCTCCGGGTCCATGTAGTCCAACCCAAGCTCAAGCACAGACACCCAGAGCAGGGTGCTGGAACCATGTCCAAATAGTGCATCACCAAAGGCTAAATACTGGGTGACAGAGTATTACAAAAGTTTTGAGATCCTCAAGAGGATGCGCTGCAAAGGGGTGGGTGGAAATTGGTGTGGTGGCCACTCAGAGCAGTGGACACTGGTGCTGGTTGAACAGAACGGAGGGAACTGCATGGCCATCCTGGGGCTGCACAGACAGACAGATGGTGGGAGGAAGCCTCAAAGGGGCCAAATGCTGCTGTGATTTTAAGTGAGAGCTGGGCTTCCTTCTGCATTCTGGGTTATTCAAGCCAAAAACTCTTTGATTTCAAGAACAAGAATTTTGGTATCTTGGGAATGTCTCTGAATTAAGGAATCTGTTGATGCTTTGGAGGAACTAACTTCATGATAAAAGCTACCTTGGCAAAAACCTCCCTGGATTTTTCCCCACATATTGCATGGGGCTGAAATCTGACTCCCTTTCCACAGCAAAAGGCAGTGGTGTCTTTTCTAAACAGATGAAAGCAGCATTTTGCAACATGGATTCATCTTCCCTCTAAAAATGTAAGTCTGGCTGTAAACTAACCAAGATAAAATAAAGGATTCCTTGAGCCAGCAGCCTCTGACAGCTCTCACCAAGATATCACATGCTCCTCCTGAGGAGACCTGCCAGTTTCACCCTGCCTCCTTTCTGAGCATCCCAGACAAAAAGTGCAAAGGGAACATAATGAAGGAAGGCTATGAAGGAAGGGAAGCTCTCCTTTTACCCATTTCTAGAAAACTGAATTATCTGGGACTTGTGCTAATAATCATACAACCCTAAAAATTCTGCAGGGAAAAATAATAAATAATGCCTCTCTGTTTCTATTTCTAATTTTCCAGATGCTCAGGTAAAACAGAAGTTCCCTGAAGTCTGGCACAGTGGTTAGAAGAGGTCAGGTGGGGTATTTTATTGAAAGAGTGATTCTGGGAAAGGATCTGAGGGGAAAGGATCCAAGTTGAAGGAGGGAAGATTTAGGTTGGATGTTAGGGGGAAGTTCTTTACAAGGAGAGTGGTTAGGCCCTGGAACGGGCTGCCCAGGGAGGTTGTGGATGCCCCGTCCTTGGATGTGTTCAAGGCCAGGTTGGACAGGGTCCTGGGCAACCTGATCTGAATGTGTGTGTTTGGTGGCCCTGCTAGGCAGGGGGGTTGGAACTACATGATCCTTGATGTCCCTTCCAACCCGGGTGATTCTGTGATTCTGTGAAAGGCAGCAGCAGCTAGAGTGACATGATCCAAGACAACAATAAATCTCCATAGGAAATTGCTTATGCACAATCCTGCTGGAGCTGTCCCACATCTCACAGCACCACACCAACTCTGGAAGCAATCAGTTTGTCAGGAAATCATCACACTGAAGCCAATGGAAATATTGCCAGAGCAGAAACAACAGAGAGAGTTACCAATATCGACTTTGTATTGACTCTCATAGACCTAACATGGCAGACACCTGGAAACCTTTGTAGAGAATCTACCCCCACTTATCTGTAAAGCCTTGTTGCATCATACTGTCCCAAGACATACAATATGAGCTTTAACTTATCTGGTATTCTTTTAGAAGATGCACTACAAACTGAAAAATTTCTGACACTTCTTTCCAACTTAAAAGCAACCAATCAACCTCTCCTGGGAATGTGGGATTCTTTCACGGATTCACTTGTTTTCTCACTCTACCTCCTTAAATGGTTGCACTTGATTTAGTTTGCTGATTAATACTGTCTATTTTCTTTCACTTTGCCTGCACAGAAGTGAGGTAAATATAACTCCATTCTGAGACATTTCAAGATCCAGGAACCAATTCAGCAAGAATCTCGCATGTGTCTAAGTATGCTAATCATCCCTGGCTCACAGTCAGCACTCACTGCCTTACTGAATTGAGATGCTGAACGTAGTCTTCAGTGGAGCTTCCTTGAAGATCACAGACATCACCTCTCTTCAGAGCCTTACTGACTGCACAGAGCTTAGAGCCGTGGGCAAGAGCACAGTGCATACCCTGTGCTCCTTGCTGAAGGAGACAGAGGTCTAGCCAGGATTCACGCAAAGACTTCACAGAAATCAAAGCAAAAATGACTGGCTCCTACTGAGTGACTTTAAAAGCAACCTGGTATAAATAAAATATGTCAGTCTGCATTTTTGTTCCAGATTGCAGCTCTGACTTCTCAGACCTTTTTTGTAACGGCTGAGGATGACTCTCAGATGAGGAAGTTCACGGTCCTGTTGATCACTGATACACCTACTTTGCATGGGGTCTGTTTGCAAGGAACCAAGTCGCCATAAGTCTTCTGCTCTGTGAAAGTATATTCATTAATGCCTCTTTCTTAGCACAGCAACCAAATCAGTGTTTCAATTTCCATTGATACCAGAGTTTTCCAAACGTAAGCCAGTATTGCAAGCTAACAGCACAGGTTATAGCTGTTTTACACAGTTCATTCAAAGCAAACATGACCATAATTACTCACTCACAAGAAGGAGTAAGAACACTATTCAATTATCTGGGACATGATGAAACACGCATAAACAATGAGCAGATTTACAGCCTGATTGTTGTTGTAACTGATCCCAACTACTACGTTTCTCTGCTCACCCTACCAGAAACATCTGCCTTGCTGCCCGGGATGGGGATAACCACTGCTATCTGACATTCCAGTGGTTTACAAGGACAATGCAATTACCGCTCCAAGTCTGGCATAAGCAAGCAGCCAAGCTTTCTGTCTGCAGTCATTCAAGCTACAGTGATGCATCTTCCCATCCTCAGTAACGGAATGGAAGAGATGTTCAGCTGGAAGACCGAGGCTTCTGCTATGGATCTTGTAAAGTTTGATTATTTTTCTGACAAACGTAGCCTGGCAGAAGTGAAGTTTAACAAGCTAATGAATACTTCTGAATGACCTTCCTTGTGTCTCGCACTGACATCTGGTGCTGGAATACAAAATCAGAAATATGGAAAGAATCACGGGGGCAGAGGGGGAGAGAGACAGAGGAAGGGAGAACCCAGATGGAAAATCTCACTGGTTCCACAAAACCTAACCGTTCATTCCAGTTATCCCTGTGCACAGCTTGCTCTTCTTGGCTGCTTTCGGCACAGATTAGTGACCTTCAACCCTGACAAATATGTTGCCCTCATGCTTTTGTGATCTCCTAATCTCTTAGAAGGTGACACATTCTGAGATTAAAGCAGACACACCAGGATCCCAGTGGAAGTACAGTACAGATGCAGCTGTGATGAATGCCAATTAAAACAGTAGCAGTATGTGACAGCTGTTTACAATTACATTTAATTAGCAAGTTTTAAACACCTTATTATTGGGCTCCTCTTCAAATTGTGCAGCTACAGTGCACCCTGAGTCTGGGATACTCCATGGCGCCTTCCACCCCACAACCATGGCGTGAAGGGTGTTAGCAGAAAATCTTTGTGCTGGTGTCTCCCTAAAAAAAGTGCCTCCTAAAGGATAAAGGAACCTGAAGAATGGGAGGAATGCGGGCACGGGATTCTGCCCAGAGGAGTCATTAAACACAATTTGCCTATGATGTTCCCTATCCCCATTAATAAACGTTGGACCTCACCTATAAACACAGAAGCTAAAGTCTACAAGCAAGCAACTACAATAATATCTAGCCAAAACATAAGAAAGTTTAAGGTTGCTCATAAGCCCTATCTGCCAGGCCTCAGACCAGTTTCAGACACCAGACCTCTTCTCCTTGGGCTGAGCCCCTGCTCAGGACTCCTTTCCATCATGTAAAGCATGTGGAGACACATCAGCTGCTCCTCTCCTGGGAACACAAATACGGCCAGAGATGCTGCCAGACACAGTCGTCCATACCACTGGGAAGGAAGGACATGCCAGGGCAGTCATGGGGGCGCAGGGACTGGGAGGCAGTGGGACAAATGTGGTCAAACGGCTGCACTCAGCTGCAGGCTAAAGTACATACCTTGGCACCAGCTCTCAGTACCTCCCATAAACACAGCAATTAGGCCAGCATTAACTAGGTCACTTGAGAAATGCAGGTACTCTGCACAGGCTAGGCACCCAAATGTATTCTGAGGGACATGGACAGGCTGATGCTGCCCAAGAGATGTCTGTGCCACCACATCTTCCCTCTGGTTCTTACCTAAATGAAGGTAATTCATTTTCTGTCCATTGGGTCACCTTACCAAATGCACCACGGGAACAGGTCCAGCATTGGATGCAAGTGTGCAGCAGAATAAACACCCCAGTGCCCAAAAATACTCACATATCTGCAAACCTTCATCCTTAAGAAATGGAATAAATGCCTAAAGCTGCCTTTCATGGCAGTAGCCATGAAAGTGCTTTGGCACTATGCAGGACCAGGCTGCTAGAACCCAGAGGCACCTCTATACTTTTAACTTAGAGAGGGGCGGCTTAGATGCTAAGAAGAAATTCATTACTCAGAGGGCAGTGAGGCTCTGGCACTGCTACCCAGAGAGCTGTTGATCCTGGAGCTACTCAATGCCATCAGGATGGGGTCCTGGGCAGCCTGAGCTGGTGGGGGGCAGCCAGTTCACAGGGGAATGGAACTGGATGGGCTGTAAAGTCTCCACCAACTCACACTCTTGTATGAATCCGTGATTCAACGATATCCTGCTCCTTGGGCTGGATATGCAATTGCGGGAGGAGCAATGCAGGCTCCTCTTCTCCCAGAGCCAAAGGAATGACTGCTTATTGCCTGAGCAATCACACCATGACTGGGAAATCATGTGTCATATTTCAAAGGTAACTTGGAAATTACAATTTGGAGCACTTGACATCTTAAGAGATCTATACCTCACATTGACACATGCAAACAAAAAATGAGACCATACTGCATAATATCAGGCAGCTTTTTAGATTGTTTTAAAAGAGGCAACCTTTACAATGTAAAGACATACTTTATTTAGGTCTGAATGGGTCTTTTTTTTTTTTTTAATTATTATTATTCTGGCAGCAGCCAATCCTTCTTCACACACACACACACACACACACACACACAAAAAAAAAAAAGCTGCTCCTCAACGGTTCTGCTTAAAAATTCAAGATCTCTGTGCAAAAATATAATCAATTGTCAAGGTTTTGTAGCTTTTACCTATCAGCTCGTAATAGGACTGTGGACACTGTCTAGCAACTGCGTTAGTTTCCAGCACACTGAGCTCTCAGTAGCACTCCCTCTGCCCCAGGACTGGTGCAGTGCTGGGCAACAGGTAAATAGCTGCTGTGATTAACAACCAGCAGGGTCATTCCCCATCTAGTCCAACCACCCTATCAGTGCAGCAAGGACATCTGCATAACATTACCTTTCACTGTGGCTCACATGAGCTAAATAATGTGCATGTTATAACCAGGCTTCCAGCGGCTTTCAAAAGTAAGGAAAATGAACTCCTGCAGTACTGCAGATACACAGTGTCTTGGCTTCATCACCTGATGTTGTTTTTAGGAAATCAGTGACTTTGCACTGACAAAACCCACACAAAGGAATATCACATTGACCTCATTTCATTTGGTGCATGTAGGAACTGTTCAGTTTTCATCTCTCTGTTAAAATCATAGAATCATAAAATGGCTGGGGTTGAAAAGGACCACAATGATCATCTAATTTCAACCCCAATGCTATGTGCAGGGCCACCAACCGCCAGACCAGGCTGCCCAGAGCCACATCCAGCCTGGCCTTGAATGCCTCCAGGGATGGGGCATCCACAACCTCCTTGGGCAACCTGTTCCAGTGCATCATCACCCTCTCAGTGCAAGACACTCATTTCAGTGTTTCCCTGCCCAACCTCTAACAGGAGGGCTGCATCCGTTCCCCAAATCTTCCCATTCAGATTGGGGCCTGAGAGAGGCTCTTTGTGTACGGGGCACTGTGTGTGTAGGGCACTGTGTGTGTAGGGCACTGCACAAATGGGTCACTGTGCATGGGGCACTCTGCATGCAGATGTGGATACGGGTGCACGCAACATCTGTGGCCCCACAGCTGCTCACCAACTCGTAGCAGTGAGTGCACCCAGAGTGGTGCTGCTGAGCCAGACTCACCACTGCTTCGTGCAGTGCCTTCTGCTGGCCCCTTCTGGCACGCACCTACGTATAAACAGATGCATTTATCAGATGCCTGTGTCTGTATTGTATGGATTCCGAATATACCATTTCTTTTAACACATTGCTTTCTCATGTTCCACCAATTCACTGATGACCATGAGGAGAAACTTTTTAAAATAAATAGCTTGCATTTTTTTAAAAATATAACAACATAACTGATTGAGATATTGTTTGTGCAGTAAATCTGTTTTTCCTGCGGGGATGAAGCATGTTCCCAAGGAATGCTACTTCCTCCACCATAGACAGAGCAGAGGATAGTTTTGAAATTCCACCTTAATATGCTGACTGTATTGATAGAAAAGCTATGTTGCTCAATGAAGGATGGCATTCATCTCTCCATCTTGTCATCCAGCTGAAATTTAAAACAAGCCACTCACAGAAATATTTGCCCTAACAGCCCTTCCAGATGGTTTTAACAAATCTCTCCACATTTCCAGCAAATATGATTTAAAATCCTTCACTACTTACAGAGAAAAAACCTTGCTTCCATTTCAACCAAACCCTGTCCTGAGATCAGCATTACACCTAAGGCGTCTGTGCCTTCACCCCCATGAGAAAATCAAGCAAGCCTTGACAGTGCTTGTACACCCTTCACACCTGGGGACATCATTTTATTTCCCAGGGACCAGAAAGCCCTGGGCAGGTGGGACAAAGTCCCCATCTTCCTGCTGGAACAGACAGAAGGATGGGAGGGGAAGGGAAGGAAAGGAAAGGAAAAAGAAAGGGAAAGGGAAGAAGAGAAAGGAAGGGAAAGGAAAAAAGTGGCCCAGGAGCAGCACACGGGATGGAATGCAGTGATGGTGCCCGGACGTGCCACCCTCCCTCCTGCCGGACCCCTGGCCGCCGCCGTGACCGTCCCCAGCGCAGCAGCCGCCCTCGCCTCGGAGGGTTGGTCGGTACGGTCACCGGCGGGGCTGCCGGGGGCTGCTCGCCTTTCCCGGGAGAGAAAAGAGCCCGAGCGTACACGTGTGAGCACACAACCATGAACACTCGCACATCCTCCGAAGGAAGCCGGAAAGACATCCGCAGCCGGGCTGCGGTGACAGATCCCGATCGGCCGAGCCAAGCGCCGGCCCTCCCTCCTCCTTGTTCCCCCCCGTCCCTCTCCTCCCATGGGCTCCGCTGCTCGGCGCTGCACTGTCGCCGGCTGCGAGCAGCTCCTCGCGGCGTCCTGCTGCACAACCCGCATCCCTGCCCCTGGCCCTCCGGTATCCCCATCCTAAAACAGAACACAATACACACAAACGCACCAAAAAAAAAAAAAAAAAAAAAAAAAAAAAAAAAAAAAA